>NC_141067.1:31654520-32057020 GCF_041138505.1 Cibotium barometz
GACAACGACGAGTGAAAATGACGCTAGATAGATTTTTATTTTTTTTTATATTTTTTGAGTGAATTGAATTTTTAAGTATAGAGCTTAAACCTTAATGTATGAATTCATTAATTAGTGCCCGCTTGTTGCAGGCACTAATTAATGAATATGGGGAGTAGCTCACAAACACGTTCACAAAAATGACAAAAACCAACCAAAGTTACATGTGATAAAAGGCATAAGAGAAATATATATTTATGCATAGTTTTCATATGTACATATTGACCAAGGATTTCATACTTCTCAAAATGTGCATTGGGTTGGGACACATCCATGAATTCACATTTGGCATTTACATAAAGCTCGACAAAATATTACATTGCATTTTATAATTCAACAAGTAGTACTGCTAGCCAGGATATTTACATTGCATTCAAACCATTCACATAAAGATGACACCTTCGTTGCTCATGTGGGCTATCATCACCTGTTTCCATATACAATGGTTTCTTTATTTTCAGCATATCTCTAAACTGCTCACCATGGTTGATCATGTGGTTAGAAGCAAATAAATACACATATCATACTTCTCCAGTATTTTGTACATTTGTAGTCATGGAACTAAGCATATTTTTTCATCACAAAAAGCTACTCATTTTTACCTTCGACTTGCTTGCTTAAAGATAAATATTTCCCTTACTATAACTCTCCACTTTCTGTTTTTTATAGTAGTCCTTTGCTATGTGTCATGGTTTGCCACAATAACAGCACTCCATACCATTTTCACTCTGATATTGTTGCATCAAAAAAAGCTGCTCATTTCTATCTCAAGCTTGCTTTCTTGAAGATGCATAGTTCCCTTGTTGTAACTTCCCAATTTTTTCTTTCTATAGAAAACCTTTGCTATATGCCTTTGTTTGCCACAATAATAGTACTCCATGCCATTTTCACTCTTTTTTTTCTATCCACCTCAGCCTCTCTGGCTCCCCATGCCTCTAGAGTGGCCTCTTCCACTTGTACATTAGATTCTTGACCATGATTTATATTTCTAAACTGGCTTACACCTTGGCTTCACAATAATAGCACTCCATGCCATTTTCAATTCAAATTTTTTTCCCATTTCCCTTAGCCTCTCTAGATCCCCATGCCTCTAGAGTGGCATCTTGTACCTGTTTTTGCCTTTAGATTCCTAACCATGATTTCTATTTCCAAAGTGGACTACACCTCATGGCCTTTAGATGAAAATCTACGAGTCTACGTCTACATGTAGCTGTGTAGAAGGCCTATTCATGTGTTTCCTTGTGCGTATTTTGGGAATTTGATTTACTCCCAACTTTCATCTCCTTAATGATCAAAAGCCCTATAAGGTCCTCAGATTTTGGGATGCTTTCATCATCGTGCGTTTAGAGATATTTTTGAAATTGATCATACTCTTACGAAGCTCATTCAATGTGATTGACACTAAGTCATCATCAAGTGGAGCTGATGAGACACATGAATAGGCCTTCTAGCTGTGTAGAAGGCCTATTCATGTGTTTCCTTTTGTGTATTTTGGGAATTTGATTCACTCCCCACTTTCATCTCCTTAATGATCAAAAGCCCTATAAGGTCCTCAAATTTTGGGATGCTTTCATCATCGTACGTTTAGAGATATTTTTGAAATTGATCATACTCTAGAAAGCCCATTCAGTGTGATCGACACTAAGTCATCATCAAGTGGAGCTCGTGAGACTATCTAAAAGCCCTTTTACTTTTAATGAGTAATCACTAATACTCATCTTATTCCTTTACATATTATGTAGCTCTTTATTTAAGGACATCTTTCTTACCTTCATACTTGTGCTGTATAGCTTTATTCCTTCACATATTATGTAACTTTTTATTTAAGACATCTTTCTTACCTTGATACTTGTGTTGTACAGCTTTAACCAAGGTATCCCATGCATCCTTAGGTGTCTCTCCATTATATATATCGATGTATGTTGATCATAGCATCCAATATGCTAATAGATATCATAGTACATCACTTTATTGGCTCTCTCATTCCATGACTTAAACACCTTGCATGCCTATTCAAAAGTGGAATCTATGGCTCACCTAAAACAAACTTCAAATATCTTTTTCCCATGAGGATGTTTATCATTTTGAACTTCCATGCTTGAAAGGTGTTCTTATCCATAACTTCTTTCTTGCAATATGGGTTAGACTATCAGACTTGATTACGTGCTCAACTTAACAAACAATAATTTTAGAATCTTGTGCACCTACAGTAACAAACGTGTAATCTCTAGCATAGTCATCTCCTGTAGTATGTTAAACTTATTATATGACCACTATATGTAACATTATTGTGACCAAAATAGGTAGCTGATGAGGGTTACCTATAAAGATTCCCTCCCAAAATGTGTGAAATCTCAAAAATGGCCTAAAACATAGTTTTTTAAAAACACATCTAGAATTCCATTTATACATTTAGAAATTACATGAATTTTGCTATTTTCTTCAAGATTGAGAACACGTGTGACCTTCGTAGATTAATAAACTACTGTTGTTTATGACATAAAAATAAACTTGACTTATAAAATGGCATAAGAATCTACACAACTTAAAGAAATATCAATCTTTTTTAAATAAAAATTTATTTTATAAATTTCATGAATGTAAGACACTTTTTTTAATGGACTTTCTTGCGACAAATTTTACCGCTATGCATAAATATGCACATTATTTGACAAGCACTCCAAAAATATTAGAATACATAACATTATAAGCTCCATAATTTATGAAAAATCCTACAAACATCCTTAAGCCTATTTCTAGACCCAAATAGCAAAGCCTTTAGTATATACTTACCTTGCAGTTTGCATGACATAATTATTTGCTCTATTATTTATAAGCAGGTAGTGGGCATGATATACAACCAATGCTAAGAGTTTAAAGAGGTTAGCTTATAGGTGTGCAAAGGTAGACTTCTATTCATATATATATATATATATATATATATATATAGAAGACAGTAACTATAGAGGCTATAAGTAAACCTAAGCATGTTAAAAGAGTAGAAAATTGAAATATTTTTTCAACAGGACAATTTTAGAGGCAGACATCATATAGCCTATGGGTGTAAATTTTGACCCACGTAGGCATTTGTTTTCTTGTTATGCAATATGGATAATGGTGGTAGAAAGAAATTGTAGCCTATATCATGTATATATGTGGTGGTGGCAAAAATTCATAGTATGCATATGTTGATGTTTGATCCAGATAGCCATTATCATGAACGTAGGTGATGGTATGTCTAAGAGTAGTGTAGGAATCAACTCTAGTTACAATTATTTAAAGTACATGTGAAGGATATTGAGAGATGGTATGTCTAAGGGTAGTGTAGAATGAGCTTTGGTTATAATTATTTGGAGGACATACGAAGGATGTTGAGAGATGCAATCTTGGCCTGTGACATTGTCTTTGTGTAAAAAGAGAAAATAGAGGATCTTAGGGCTTCTTGAATGATGGTAGAGAGGAGCTTGGAGCTTTCGAAATGACAGTAGATTCAAGGTCCCTATGCTATCCAAGAGCATACTAGTGCACATAAGCATGGCAGAGTCCAGGATCACTTGCACCCCCCACTCCCCGACAGAGATGGTCCCACCATGTGCATTTGCTTATAGTTCTTCAACTTTAAAATAAATTTTAGAACAAAAATTAAGATTGGCGAATCAATCGACTCATGGTTTTCCAAATCAATGGAGCCTTGCACGTCTTGATTAAAACCAATGGATTACACGTCATCATGGATTATCCAATCAAGCTCATGAATTTTTGGCATCTACTATATATATCGATATTATTAATGATACAAAGGTTACATGGATACATAGAAAAGCATTTTTTTAAATGACCTCCTCTCAAATTTGTAGTCAAAGGTTGCTGCCATGTGTGTTTTTCAAATCCTTATCCCTAAACCTATGTTCTACCTATATCACCTTATCTTAGGTATAGTTTTTCTTTAATTCTATGATTTATAGATTTCTTTTAAGTTTTTTGAGATTTTATTGGCTACTATCTACTATTTGGAATGATTTTTTTACAGATTTATCAGTGACAAAAATAAAACCAATCTCATAAAAAAATATAAAAATATTTCAAAGTTAAGAAAAATAGCCCCCTAAAAGTTGATGTTTTACATCAAAGTTGATGCAAACCATCAACTTATAGGCTAAGAGTTGATGTTTTACATCAAAGTTGATGCAAAACATCAACTCTATCATAAAACTTGATGTTTTGCAACATGTTTCAGATGCTCTGGAGAAGAAAGTTGGAGGATCAGAGGATGGTGTTCACAAAAGACATGTTTTAGTGATTCCGTTTACGCTAGCATATTTAGATAACCTATTTCACAGTACCAACATAACTATGTTTCGATGCGATCTACAGACGTCACAGAGCGATTTGCTGATGCAGTAAATCACTATGTGACGTCTGTACATCATATCGAAACATAGTCGTGTTGGTACTCAAAATTTATGGAATAGGTCGTATGAGCATGGTAGGTTAAAAGGAATTGCTAAAACATGCCGTTTGTGAAAATCCACCTCCGATCCTCCAACTTTCTTCTCCGGAGCATTAAAACTTGATGCAAAACATCAAGTTTTGTGATAGAGTTGATGTTTTGCATCAACTTTGATGCAAAACATCAAGTTGTGTGGAAAAGTTAATGTTTTGCATCAACTCGATGAAAAACATCAACTTTTAACCTAAACGTTGATGTTTTGCACGAGTTGATGCAAAACATCAACTTTTTTTTATAAAAATTGATGTTTTGCATCAAAGTTAATGCAAAACATCAAGTTTTATGGAAAAGTTGATGTTTTACATTGTGATGTTTTGCATCAAAGTTGATGCAAAACATCAAGTTGATGCAAAACATCAAGTTTTGTGGGAAAGTTAATGACATCATCTTTTGTGGGAAAGTTGATGTTTTGCATAATGTTGATACAAAACATTAACTTTTGTAAAAAAGTTGATCTTTTGCATAGAAAGTTGATGTTTTGCATCAACTTGATGCAAAATATCAATTTTTCATAAAAGTTGATGTCTTGTATTAAGTTGATGGAAAACATCAACTCTTAGCTGAAAAGTTCTTACTCTGCATTAAGTTGGCCACAAATGTTGTAACTAAAAGTTGATGTTTTGTATTAAGTTGAATCTGAAAAACATCAACTCTTAGCTGAAAAAGTTCTTACTCTGCATTAAGTTGGCCACAAATGTTGTAGCTAAAAGATCCTTACCATGTGTAGTAACCAATAGGATTCGAACCCAAGTCCATGCCTAATATTTTACAAAAAAGTATTTTGGAAAGTATAAACTTGTTTCTTAAAGCAAACTTTTTCATGCTTTCTAATCTCATTTAATAACTAAAATTACCAT
The DNA here is from genome assembly GCF_041138505.1 of Cibotium barometz. NCBI lineage: Eukaryota > Viridiplantae > Streptophyta > Polypodiopsida > Cyatheales > Cibotiaceae > Cibotium > Cibotium barometz. The sequence continues at coordinate 31,659,927 of NC_141067.1, forward strand.
TTTAACCCCTTTTTGTCACATCAAAGACATCTTCTTTAAAAATGAGTGTGTAATTATTTTTCAAAATTAGAAAACTTTTAAATAACTTATTCATGATATTTTAAAATTCATCTATATGTAGCAAAATCTTTTAAAAAAAAGTATATATTATCAATTAAGAAATTGTGATACTGAAGAGCTTCAAAATGGATTTTAATACTACTCTCATCAAGAGCCAAAATAGGGTTTTATAATTAAGATAATAGCTGTATCAAGATAACACTTTTATAATATATTATATAAATAGTTTTTTATAGATGCACTCTGTAGCACATCCTCAATCATGCTAACAATGTACAGATAGAAGAAAAAAATGTATTTGTGGATACTGAAGAAGAGGATGCCTTGTCTACCTTCTTAGGGAAAGACACATCAACTAGTGATGGTGTTGGTGTAAATAGCATTGATTATGAGAAACCATAACTATGCCATAAGCTATATGTTTAGAAAATAGCTTCTTTTTACAGTTGTATCATTTTTTTTCTAGATTAAAGATGAAAATAATAAACATTGTCTATATTTTGGCATGTTTTTTGAAAACTTATTTTTAGATTTTCAATTATAATCTCCAAAAGTAAGCAAAATGAAGTCCCTTTTTTAATGTCAATTTTTGTAAGAAATGTGTAAAGTGCCCAAAATATTATCATTTTTTGGCAGTGTTGTATGCATGCATAGACCACTTTTTAAAAAGAGGTAAAAACTGAACCTTTTTTATTGAATTTTTGAAAGATGCCAAATGTTTCTCATTTTCAGGAAATATTATCTATTTTGTCTACAAACAATAGTGTTATGTGAACTCATCACATTTAAAACAAACATCTGCCAACAAACTTACCAATATTAGATTCTCTACATGGAATGTTTTGCAACTAAATGTTTTTTGTAACTATGCACCAAACCGAATAGGCATACACATTCAAAATCAACACTTCCATATATAGAGTGCCTATATAAACTTGTGAAGCCAAAATGGGACTCAAAGAGAAAGTACTCGACTAATACCATATTAGGGAGTTTGGAAAAATCACAATTCCCATTTTGCAAGACAAAAAAAAATGGGAGCACGGTGAACCCTGGTACCATATATATAGGCAGTGATGTGTGTGAACACACTTAGGACCGCCAGGGCACTTTTTCCCTCTTTAGGAGGTTTTTTTCCCCGGCTTGTATATACGCCCATAATTCTAGGGCTAACTTATCTTTTGTACATTGACACAATCTAATACATTGTGTGTTGTGTGCATTCTTGCTTTTTCTTCTCCAAGCTTGGTGTGCTTTCTTGCAACCCTAATTCCAACAATTGGTATCAGAGCAGGCATCGGCTCCCAGGGCTACGCCACCAGCACCCTCCGACTCACGTTCTCTGATTGAGGTGAGCTTTCACGAGCGCTTGTAGGTCCCTATACTCTGCAAATAAGCGCGTAGGGCTTTGGGTTCTCAGAAATCGCATCTAAGGTCGTTTCGGGCTCCGTTTTTGCATTGCAAGTTCTGCACATGTGTTTTCATCATTTTTTTTGCAGAAATTTTGACAGTTCTATTGTGGACCGTGCTACATAGCATGAGTTGTTCTCTGTTAAGTCTTTGCTTCATTACAGGTAGCTTTTGCATCAGTTTCAGTCAGTGGCCATGGCTGATAACAGCAATGATGTATTTTGCATGTTGTCTGCTGATGACAAATTGGATGGAGACAGCAACTACCCACTTTGGGCATACATGATGCAGCATGTTTTGGTTGCAAAAGAAGTGTGAATAATTGTGCAGGGTATGGATGTACGTCCAAGTTCTGTGGATGTAGGATCTGTTGTTGAGGATGTTGCAGGTTCTAGCAGCTCTACTGTTGTGCTGTTTTACCCATTGCTGTGAACAAGCTCGTTGGGATGGTAAAGATGCGCAAGCTCATGTCTTGATTACACTTTCTGTCAAACGTAACATCACCCCACATATTCGTTCAGCTAAAACAGCAAAACAAGCTTGGGATATTCTAGCTAGTTTGTATGCAGGTCGTAACGAGGCAAAAATCTCTTACCTGCATAAAGAGCTAGAATCGAAGATTATGCAGGAAGATGATGACATGAATGTTTTTCTTACTGAGATTAAAGATCTCAAGGAACAGTTGATTTTTGCATTTGAGATTATTCCTGATCATTCTCTTGTACAGACTGTTCTTGATGCTTTACCTGAGTCATATCAGACTTTTGCTTCCGAGTGGAGACTTGTTTTACTGAGGACAGATGTTGTCAAGTATGATACTTTAGTCAACAAGCTCTTGCAAGAAGCGCAGTCCAGGCAAAACAAGGCTAGGCAGCGTGCAGTTGATCACGCATTTGTTGCTGCCCAATAGAGAAGAAGTGGTAAGGCAGCCCCTTCCAGTGTTTCTTCTCCTATTAGTAGGTCTGCAACTTCTTCTCCTTCCACAGGTAGCAACAATAGGTCTGAGAAGGCTCTTAAAGGCAAGAAAAAAATTAGGTGCAACTATTGTAAGGCAACTGATCATACAAATGCAAATTCTGCAAATGTTGTGCAGGATACAAAATGGGCGTTTAGCGTGTATTGCTAGTATGACCCATCTGTACATGATGCATGTTTGGCAGTTTCTGTTGACTCTGATGTTTGGTATTTTGACAGTGGTGCTACAAAGCACATTACCTCGCATCGTGATATGTTCACTTGTCTTGAGGCTGTCCCTAACGAGAATACTGTCACATGTGCCAATAATGCTTCTTACCCAGTGAAGGGCATTGGTAAAATTATGCTTACTACTACAAATGGGAGTGCTTTCACACTTTCAGATGCTTTGTATGTGCCAGGGATAAAGAAGAATCTATTGTCTGTCTCTGCGCTTGCCAGACTTGGACTTGTAGTCAAATTTGTGGATGACAGATGTACTGTTCATGATTTGACTTTTGGTGATACGATTATTGTATCTGGCACCTTATTTCATGGGCTGTATAGGCTCAATTCTTATGGCAAGTGTGTGGAAGATTCAGCAAATGCAGTTTTTGATGAAAAGGCAGTTTCAGATGCAAAACTATGGCATGCTCGTTTTGGTCATCTGAACTTTGCTAGTTTGCTGCGTTTGCAGAAATTTGATAGCCCCCTCTTTAGGCACCATTGAAACATGTTTGTGAAGGCTGTATTTTGGAAAAAATGGAGCGTTCTGCGTTTCCAAAGGATGGTTCTGTCCGGGCCACTCGAAATTGCAACTTGTACATAGTGATGTATGTGGGCCTATGCAAACTCCGTCATTTGGTAAACACTTGTACTTTGTGACTTTCATTGATGATTACTCAAGGCATGCATGGGTATATCCACTACTGAAGGCAAAGTCCAAAGTGTTTTTGTGCTTCAAACAGTTTATGCTTATGGTTGAAAATGTATCCAATTATACTGTGGGCGCCCTCCGATCTGATCGAGGGGGGAAGTACATGTCTAAAGAGTTTGATGCATTTCTGGCTAGTCGTGGGATAAAACACCAATGTACAGTGCCGTATACCCCTCAGCAAAATGGTGTTGCTGAGAGGAAAAACAGGTCACTTATGGAGATGGCACAATGTATGGTCAAGAGCCAAGCTTTGCCACATGCGTTTTGGCTTGAGGCTGTCATGTGTGCTGCATATGTACTCAACAGGTGTCCCACTAAGGCCTTGCAGTCTATTACTCCATACGAAGCTTGGCATGGCAGGAAGCCTTCTATTGGTCACTTGCGTGTCTTTGGTTGCTTGGCCTATGCTTTAGTGCCTGTGCAACAACGCAAAAAATTGGATGATAAGGCTATCAAATGCATTTTTGTTGGTTACAGTGCTGAGAGCAAGGGTTACAGATTGTATCATCCGCAGTCAAAGCGTCTCTTGATTAGTAGAGATATTGTTTTTGTGGAAGATGCTGTGCAACCTTCGTTATCATGTACCAAAGAGACAGGTGTGAGCTCACGGGATGTATTTGATACGTTGTTGCCTCTATTTACAGGTGGGAATTCAAATGTAAGTCCTAATGAGGCAAACCTTGCGTGATAGTAAAATTGATACACCTATATCTAGTCGTACTCGTTCAGGTTTTCAGCATGCCTCTTATGCATCAGATTGTCATGCTTTGGCTGTGTCTAGTATGTGTGAAGAGGAAGAACCTCTTTCATTTGATGAGGCATAAAAATCAAAAAATTGGTTGGGTGCAATGCAAAGTGAATATGATGCTATAATGAAGAATGGTACATGGTTCTTTGTGTGATTTGCCTATTGGTAAAAGGCCATTGGATGTAAGTGGGTTTTTAAGTTGAAACGAAAGCCAGATGGCAGTGTTGATCGCTATAAAGCTAGACTTGTTGCAAAGGGTTATGCTCAAGAAAAGGGCATTGATTTTGATGAGACCTTTGCTCCCACTTGTCGTATGACTACCATTCGTAGTATTTGTGCATTGGCAGCTCATAATGGTTGGAATGTACATCAGTTGGACATAAAGACTGCGTTCTTGAATGGAGATTTGCATGAGGAGGTGTATGTATCGCATCCTCGTGGTTTTATTCAAAGAGGGCAGGCAAACAAAGTGTGCAGGTTGAAAAAGGCTTTGTATGGTTTAAAGCGAGCTCCACGAGCTTGGTATGAAAAGATACATGCATATTTGACTGCACATGGTTTTCAGAATAGTCCAACAGAAAGCACTTTGTATGTTAAATGTGTGGATAATGTACATATAATCATTGCTCTCTATGTCGATGACATGCTGCTCACAGGACCAAATGAGAGTCATATTGCTGATTTTAAGGCTGATTTGAATGCCTCTTTTGAGATGTCAGATTTGGGGCATTTGCATCATTATTTGGGGATACAATTTAAGCAGTGTGATGGAGGTATTGCTTTGTGTCAAACAAAGTATATTGAGACATTGTTGCAGAGATTTGGCCTTGAGACTGCAAGCCTATTGCTACTCCAATGGAGACAGGTTTGAAGTTGAGTCTTCATGATGCTGGAGATCACTTTGATGTCACACTTTATCAAACAGCTGTTGGTTGCCTCATTTATGTAACGAGGCCGGACATTCAGTTTGTAGTCTCACAGGTGAGCAGGTTTATGCATAAATGCATCTTTTGCTACTTCAATGGCACCATACATCTTGGGTTGTTTTATCCCAAGGGGAGATCGTTGCCGCCAGATTTACATGCTCTTTCGAACTCAGATTGGGCTGGCTGCTATGACACAAGAGTGTCCACAAGTGGTTTTTGTTTCATGCTCGGTAGCTCATGCATATCTTGGTTGAGAAAGAAGCAACCTACTGTGGCCACTTCTAGTTGTGAAGCTAAGTACAGGGCAGCTTTCACAGCTACGGTTGAGTGTGTGTGGCTCAGACGGCTTATGGGACTGACTTGGGTATTGGACAGGAGTCTGCCACCTCTATCTACACTGACAGTCAAAGCGCATTGGCAGGTGCGAGAAACCCAATTTTTCATGCTCGCACAAAGCACATTGAGGTGCATTATCACTATGTCAGGGAGAGACTGCAGGAGAGATCAGCTTGGTCTATGTGCCAACACAGGACAACCTCACGATCTTTTCAGAAAGGCGCTTCCTCGTGAGAAGTTCGAGGATTTCCGCAAAGCTTTGGGCTTGCTCCCCTTTGTGGACTGATCTACTTCGGGCATGGCACTTCCCTGTACATGAGTGCCAGCTCTGGTTCACACCATCACTCCCAGGGGAGATTTGTTGCCATATATATAGGCAGTGATGTGTGTGAACACACTTAGGACCGCCGGGGCACTTTTTCCCTCTTTAGGAGGTTTTTTCCCCCGGCTTGTATATACGCCCATAATTCTAGGGCTAACTTATCTTTTGTACATTGACACAATCTAATACATTGTGTGTTGTGTGCATTCTTGCTTCTTCTTCTCCAAGCTTGGTGTGCTTTCTTGCAACCCTAATTCCAACAAACCCTTTTAAGCTTTTATCAAAACTAGCTAATTTGGCATATCATTGGAAAGCTCTTGAAGAGTAGGTTCTAAATCCACATTCTCTGATAACTTTGGTTTTGGTATGCCTGAAGATACACCAAAAAGTATATTAAAAAGTAAATTCCCAAAGTAATGGGATTTTTTCGAACTCCCTAATATGGTCTTTACTCTACTAAAGCATAAAAGGTTGATATATAGTGTGAAATTGACTACATGAGCTGGCATTATAACTTTGCAATAGTGTGAACTTGACTACATGAGCTAGCATTATAACTATGCCATAAATCTAGTAAACTAAAGTGTCTCATTGCTTGTAAACCAGTGGTGGTTTGCATCCATAACCTCTCCGACCATACTAGTGGAATAAGTGTGGATCTGTCATCATGGCATAAGTGTGGATCTGCCATCATAGCATGGCATCTCAGCAACCATACTAGTGGCACAAGGGTGGATCTGTCATCATGGCATGGCATCCATACCCACACTAGTTGGCTGAATATCTTAATACTCCCCCTCTAGCTCAACTCTATACCTTGCACTCTAAGTAACCTCCTAAAACTTTGAATCTTCTCTGTACCCACCAATGTCTTTGTGAGGATGCCAGCTACCCTTGATCCTTTGTGCTGACATATACCAAATACACATCACCTACTAGAACCTTCTTCTTCACAAAATATTGATGCACCTCAATGTGCTTTATCTTAGCACACCACTTGTAGATCTCCTTATTGAGGTACTACCAGCCCAATCTATATCTTTATACTCATGTACATGTACATGTGCTTCATCCTCATCATAAAAAAATCCATATCATACTCTAGACTTTATGTACCTAAGTGTATTTTAGTATCCTCCTAACCGTATCTAAGTGTGGCTTCCTTGGAACCTCCATAAATTGACTCACTAATTCAACAACATAGCTTAAATCTAGTTTGGTGATAGTCATATAAATCAAGCTCCCTACAATGTGCTTGTACATAGTAGGTTCCTTGAAAAGATCACCTATATCTACAGCCAATTTTGTGTTCTACTTCGATGGCACTAAGATTGACTTATAACCTATTATTCCATACTTGAATATAGCATGTCTAAAGCATAATACCTCTGGAAAATCCGGATTCCTCATGAATGTCAACATCACTATCCCATGTGATAAATCAAGTCATCAACATAGATGATTGCTTGCACAAGGCACATGTCAGTATTTTTCACATGAAGTGAAACCTCTATTATAGATATCTAAAATTCAATAGTAACAAGATATTCGCTTATCTTGTCTAACCATGCTTTAGGTGCATGTTTAAGCCATGCGAGACTCTGTGTAACCTATAAATACAACCTCAGGGTGTATGGTCCTCATATCCTAGTGGTTGCACCATATGTATATGTAGGCTTCTTCTTGTAAATCACCATGTAAAAGTTCATTCTTGACATCCATTTGATGATGATGTAAAGACCATCCCTTAGCTGTAGGCAACCATAGCAATGACTACTCTCATGGGTCATCCTAGCAACCAGGCTGAAAATCTCCTCAATGCCATAGGTTTATGTATATCCCTTGGCTACCAATCTTGACTTATACATGCTCCACAAACCCTATTAATTATGATTTACTTTGTAAACCTACTTACATCCAATTACCTTCTTCTCCTAGACAATGACACCAAATTCAATGTCTCATTCGCATTCAATGCATCTATCTCTTCATCCATGGCATCTTCCTAGACCTTATATCCATGTATCTCCTTAGAACATGCAGGCTCTATCTCTTGTATTTTTTTGACCAAATATGCAGTATGATGGCCTATATACCCATCATAATGTATTATAATGGGTATATACCCATCATATCTTGACCTATTCATTGGATATCTAACCCATCACATCTCAACCTCTATCAGGTTCTTTCATAATGAGTGGATTGATTCCTAGAAAAGTGTGGTTCTGAATTAAAAAAGAAAGGTGGTCGTGGAGCAAGTCAGAAACCCAATGTGAAACAATATGATAACTATTTTCAACTTGCCTTTCGTGATGGAGAAATTTGGAATCTACAACATGATATTTTTAAGCTACATGAGCAGGAAAAGTTAAAAGGTCAAAAGTTAAGTAAGTTGCCTGCAGTTTCCAAAGGCAAGTGATGAAGCACCAAAGCCCATTCTCGAAGAAATGAAGATAACAGTGTGAAGACATTTACAAGGAATTCATGAGAAATCATTAATCATTGTAGTTCTCTCGTGTGTGAAGCGTGAAACCATCTCTTCAGAGAGAAAGTGGGAGAGTAATTTGAAGTTTTACTTGTTTCATGAGCTCTAGTTTCTTGATGAATCAAAGGACTCTAAGTTTCTTGATGAATCAAAGATTGTTCCATCCAGTTCCAACACAAGAGATTCAAGGTCTTTCAATGTTTTAAGAGAGAGGGTCAAGCAAAATAACATGGTGGATCCTTAACCTATATTTTTACCCATAAGTGTGAGCATCCACCAGTGGATCCCCAAACAGGGAGAATACCCTTAGAGGTTCGCAAAATAGTGTCCTAATAAGGAATCTTGGGTTAAGGCCAATGCTAAGTCTTACAGATATTGGGTTCTTGGGGTCACTCATTCTTTGCTTGCCAATCAAGAGCTTGCTCTGCCAAATATGAGCATGTTAACACTTACAAAATGGCAATGTGTTGGGTGTATGCTGGTTTAACAAATGAGGAGGCAAAGGTTCTTACCCTTGACCATAATATTGACTCGGAATTTTGAATGGAAATGACTTTCATTCAAAAGATAAGGTTCTTTCATAATGAGTGGATTGATTCCTAGAAAAGTGTGGTCTTGAATTAAAAAAGAAAGGTGGTCGTGGAGCAAGTCAGAAGCCTAATGTGAAACAATATGATAACTATTTTCAACTTGCCTTTCATGATGGAGAAATTTGGGATCTACAACATGATATTTTTAAGCTACATGAGCAGGAAAAGTTAAAAGGTCAAAAGTTCAGTAAGCTGTCTGCAGCTTCCAAAGGCAAAGGTGCCTCAAGTGATGAAGCACCAAAGCCCATTCCCGAAGAAATAAAGATAACAGTGTGAAGACATTTGCAAGGAATTCGTGAGAAATCATTAATCATTGCAGTTCTCTCGCGCATGAAGCGTGGAATCATCTCTTCAGAGAAAATGGGAGAATAATTTGAAAGGTTTATTTTGTTAAATTAACTCTTTTGTTTTCTGAAGTTTTACTTGTTTCATCAGCTCTAATTTCTTTGGTTGTCTATTAGGCAAAAAATCATGCTTCACATGCAGAGAATAATGATTGAAAAGTTGAATTGCTCTAATTGGGATGAGGTGAAGCTCTACCATCTAGACTCAAGCAAAACGTCATGTGTTGGAGAAGTACATGTTCTTATTTGGTAACATGGTGAGTAGTTCATCTTGCTTTCAGCTTTGTTTAAAAAACCTTTTTTTTTCACCTCTCACATCTTGCTTTGTTGGTTTTTTTAGAACAAAGATCCACGGGTTTTCATCAAGAAAATCCCTCTTGACTTTGAGCAATTTCTTTCCCGTTGTCATCTAGAGAGGAGGAGGAGACAACACCCCCAAAGCTTTGAAATCACTCCTGGTCTTACACTTTTCATTCTTGATGATGTAGAGGAGTCCCCAACTCATTGGTGTGTTCATGAAGGAAGAGTTGAAGACATGGACACTTTTGTCCTCATAGCACATCCTTACACTTTGGCCATCCCAAATTCTCCTTGGTTGTTATGCTCCGAACTGAGTCAATGACGATTTGAAGTACAGAGTATCTGCCTACAAAAAAGTCATAGGGGCTTCTAGCAAGGTCACTACTTATGACTCTTGAGCACCATTATTTTTTCATGCCCATGATCAAATTACTGCAGCGAAAAAAGCCTTCACTGACTCAAACATGACATGTCAAATGATGACAAGCTAAGTAAAACCTTTGAATACTTTGCTACTAGCATTAAGGCGTTATTATGTCTTGCTCTTTTCTTAGATGTTAACTTTTATTTTGTAGGACAAAGCCAAATATCCATGGTTATAAACTAGATCATCTTTCTTGGGCTTGTGAATTTGCTACAATTGGTTTTTACTAATCTTTGGGCATGCAAAGTAGAGGATCGTATAATTTTGTTGTGAAACCAAATCACACAAATGTTTTTGAACGACCAGGAGTTTGCAAAAAATTCAAGCACACCAATGCAGGTCTACAAGGAGTCATAAATCCATATCAAAAGCCTCAGCTTTTGATGATGGATTTAATTGATTTACTTTCTATGAAAAGAGAGTGGTTGATGGATCTCTTTGTGGGGGACTGGTACCACAATTGTCAGTGCATTGAAAAGAGGTAGAAATGTGGTTGCAGTGGAATGTGATCCACTCCAGGTAAAATTTATCGAGCAAAGAGTGACAGCTCTCAAGGAGTTACCAGATGAGTTCCAAGAGGTGGGAATGAAGAGCATGGAATCTTATCCTTGTTTTTTTGATGCATTTGGAAAGCCACAGCCTTCGATTGATAGTGAGTAGGTTGGGGAGATCGTTGACCTTGTGGATTATGAGCTAGATGGCCCAGAGGGCTAAGGAACAAATTACTAACACTACTCTTGCAATAACTCCAATGGGAGAGGAGGCAACGAATGAGGAGGAGGAAGATGAGAATCCCATTCAAGCATAGTTGTCCATGACTTTTTAGATCATGTTAACACATACTTTTAGTTTCCAAAAACTTGTCATTTTTTTTAAAGAAGATACTTGTTTAATTTGTAGTTCAAATTGTTTGCTAAAGTTTTCCATGTTTTGAATTTTAATGCGCATGTGATCGAGTTTTATTTGTGGGTTATAAATTCATCAAGCTTCTTTGAAAATTACATGAATGTAGACCTAGTATCCTGATATCTCTTAAAGTGTTTTTGTGTATTCATTGAATGCCCAGCTTTAGAAGCATCAAAATGATGAAAGTTGTTTTTCCCAAGTCTGAAATTAGATTGAGACTGAGTTTTGCTAAGTTTTGGAAACATGGCTTTGTAGGTGGTGTCTATGTTATTTTTTTATTAGAAAACTAGCTTGTCTGTCAAGACAGAGAAACCATAGATTAATGCTATAATGCTTTTCTTTTAAAAAATAGTCTTTTTTAAAATAAAATTATAACTCTTTGATATAAATGGGTTTACATGTTTGAAAAAGTGGCCATTTTCCAAGTTGTTGTGAAATTTTTGCAAATGACTACTCACGACTCATGCTAATTTTTCATAACTCGGTGTCAGGGATTTCACTGACGTAAACGAGAACATGTGAACATGTTAATAACATATGTTAATAACACAAAAAATCTTGTGATCACATGTTATATTCACAAAGCTTTCATAAGGGCCTAAAAAATTATCTTTGTCGGGCATAAAAAATCTTCTTAGGTGGCCACTGACCTGCTATTATGTGAAGATGATAACATGAGAACATGTGAATAGCTTATTCCCATGTGTAGCCAAGCTTTTAAGGGGTTCCCAAATGGCAAGTGACCTGTTATTTTGTGAACGGTAACATGAGAACATGTGAATAACTTGTTCACATGTGTTATTATCACAAAAAATCTTGTGATCACGTGAATATTAAATCCCTGCTCGGTGTTAATGATTGTTGCATATTCGTGCAACATAGACCCTTATAATAGAAATTCAATACAACTTGATATGAGAACTCACTCGCAATCCTCCTCAATCACATGTCACATTGTCTTGATCTTCACACGTATTATTACAAATCACTACCATTTTGTCATTTATGTATAGTTGATAATTGTTGTGACATCTTCACTGGCTTGTAGAAGAGAAATTGTTTTTCTTTCATAGAGTTCGTCAGCATTATTGCCATCGAGATAACACGTATGTTTGCTTGCAAATGTCTCCATACGAGGACATGATTGTGTCTGCATGCTACTCGTATTTCCAAGAGAAAGAGCAGCTATACCAGGAGATCACTTCGAATGATGAAGTCTGCATGCTACTCGTATTTCCAAGAGAAAGAGCTGCTATACCAGGATTGTATGAAGAGAATGCCACCCCAACACATATAAAGGCATTCAAGGACTAGAACCAGGGTGCAAGGAAAGTCATGTATTGGCTTTCAATCAGTGTCATAGATACAATGATAGGATACATATAGCCTATGATACCAACACTCTAACAGTTGCATGATAGAACCTGGTGCAAATATTTCAGACCAACACTCTAGCAGTTGCATGGAAGAACTTGTGCAAATGTTCCAGACCAACACAAAGGCAAGGAAATTGTAGCTAAAACAAGAGCTACATACTATGGAGAAGAAAAGCATGTCTATCAATGAGTATGCTTTAAAGATCAAGGGCATTGTTGAATCATTTGGTTATATTAATGTATCGTTAGAAGATTGATGATTTAGTGAGCGTCTATGTAAATGGGCTTGGCAAAGAGTACAAGTCATTCAAGACCTCCATTGTAGTCAAGGAGAATGTTCCCAACTTTCAGAACTTATTGTCTATGCTAATCATAGAAGAAAATTGTCTAGGTGAGGACTCTTTTCGCAAAGCAAGAACGCAGTAGAATAGGCCTTCTACTCCAATTCAGGTAGAGGCAAAGGTATTGGTCGTTGGTTGAGGCCAAGGTGGTGGCCGACATGGAAACCAGAATTATGGACAACAACAGTCTAAATTATGATTCGCAGCAATAGAGCAGCAAACAATAGCAATCATACATAGGTGGAAGAGGCCAGTCTAGAGGTAGGGGGAGCCAAAGGGGCCGAGGTGGTTGGTAAAGAAATTAGAGTGCAAGTAGCATATAGAGTGCTATTATTGTGGCAAACCATGGCGTATAGCAAAGGACTTCTTTAAAAAGTTGAATGACATTAAAAGTGAGAAATTGCACAACAAGGTAACTATGCATCATCTAGTAAATAGGGTGATGATTAATAGAAGTAAGCAATTGTTTGTAATGCAGCACATGATGAGTTTCACAACAACAAGAGATGTGTTGGGATCTAATGATATATGGTATGTGGATTTTAGCACCTCTAACCACATGACCAATCATGGTGAATGGTTTAGAGCCATGCAAAAAATGAAAAAACCAGGTTAGAAATTGATATTGCGCATCCCATTACACATGTTGGTGAAGTGTCATTGTCTATGCAGAATGGCAAAATGAAGTACTTGATATATGTACTTCATGTTTCAAATATTACAAAGAACCTGGTTTCTATTGGATAGATGGTTGAGAAGGGTCTTCAAGTGAGGTTTAATCCTCAAGGACGTTTTGTGGAAGACTTCAAAAATCAGTGTCACTTGGTTGCAAAGGGTAAAAGAAATGGTAGGATGTTTACTTGGATTTGAACATGCTTGAGGTAAAGCCAGCTATGTTTGTGCATAAAATAGGTGTCATTGTAGCTATTTCATATGACACAAGCACATTCGTCATGTGAATATATAGCAACTGAAGTCTATGCATGCTGAAAATATTGTTATAGTTTTGCAAAAGTTTAAGGTTGATGGTATGCATAAAGTATGTGGAGCATGCCAGCTTGGTAAGCAAGCCAAACATGTTTTCCCACATGAAAATCATGTTAGTGAACTACCGTTAGATGTTATACATTTAGATGTATGGGGACCAACCAAGACTGCAACAATTGCAAGTTGTAGATATTATGTTACATTCATTGATGATCACACTAGGAAAGTGTGGGTTTATTTCACGAAGATAAAATTGAGGTGTTTGCTTAATTTTTGAGGTTTATAGTCTTGGTCAAGAAGGAAAAAGGCTTATAAATAAAATGCCTGAGATCAGATGGTGGGGGAGAGTATTTCTCCAATGAGTTCGGTGATTTCTTGAGAATGTAGAGAATCAAGAGACACTTTACATACAAGTACACTCTGCAAACAAAATGGTGTTACAGAAAGAAAAAATAGGCATATTGCAGAAGTGGCATGTGCCTTGATGTTTGAAAAGAATATGCCATATTATTTTTGGATAGAAGCAATAACAACTGTTGTGTTGTACATTATAAATAGGACCCCCACTACAGCTCTTCATGGTATGATGCCTGAGCAGAAGTGTACATGTATAAAACTGGATGTGTCTCACTTAAAAGTGTTTGGGTGTATTGCATATGTGCATGTTCTCGACGATGAAGTGAGAACAAAGTTGGATCCAAAGACAAATAAATCCATGGTATGATGCCTGAGCAGAAGTGTACATGTATAAAACTAGATGTGTCTCACTTAAAAGTGTTTGGGTGTATCACATATGTGCATGTTCTCGATGAAGTGAGAAAAAAGTTGGATCCAAAGATAAATAAATGCATCTTCATTGGTTATGCTTTGGAGCAGAAAGGTTATAAATATTATAACCCTACCACTTGCTTTTTGCAAGTAAGTCGAGATGTTGTCTTTGATGAGATGAGTAACTAGTATGCATCAGTAGGTAGTGAAGGCACTAGCACTCCTTTCATGCACTGGCAGAGTGAAGGCACTAGCACTGAAGGCAATAAAAAATGCAGATGTAAGAAGTACATATGCTGCACCACATGTAGAGTAGTAAATCACAGGTGCTTTAGTGGACCTGAAGAGTCATCTAGTAGTGGATCCCTTGTTAATCCATGGTTAGATAGGTTGAGGACAGATGTGGGTACACATGTATCATGCAAAGGAAGCAAATAGATAGATCAACCTTTTGTGCTTGATCTATCAACATGTCACTCATATGTGGATGGTGACTCTAGTGGATCTGAGCAAAGCCTTGATGAGGAGCTTGGCATTCCATCCGTGGTGGTTACTCCTTGTGCAAGGAGAACCAAGGTTGTTTTGAGGATGTATGCATGTCTACAAGGGTTAGTTGTACAAGTGTATGCAGGTCTACAAGGGTTAGTGATGAAAGTGTATGTAGGTCTACAAGGGTTAGTTATATAGCCCATCTTTATTCTTACATGGTTAAAGCAATATAGAAGTTGGAGCCTACTTGTTTTGAGCAGGTACTTGGAAATAAAAAATGGGAAGATGCCATGAATGAGAAGATGGTAGCATTGGATGTAAATGCAACATGAGAGTTAGTGCCTTTGCTTATAAGGAAAAAAAGGCGATTGGATGTAGGTGGGTGTATAAGGTCAAGCATAACGCATATGGTTCAATGAGTAGGTATAAGGCCAGATTAGTTGTCAAGGGCTATGTGCAGAGCTATGGCATTGACTCTGAGGAGACATTCAGCCCAGCTGCAAGAATGACAATCATGAGAGCTGTCACATTGTTATGCTGCAGTAAAGGGTTGCGAGAATGGCCATCGTGAGAGCTGTTATTGCTAGGTTGTAGCAAAGGGTCTGGTCTTTACATCATATGGATGTAAAGAATGCCTTCTTGCATGGTAATTTACCAAGAAGAAGTATACATGATGTAGCCACCAGGTTGTGAGACTGATGCATATCCAAATTTTATGTGCAGGTTATGCAAAGCCATGTATGGCTTGAAGAAGGCACCCAGAGCATCCTCAAACAAGATTGGGGATTATCTTGTTAACATTCAATTTTTGATATCCAATGCAAATTTTTTCACTTTATGTGAAAAAGATAAATAGAGGGATCATGCTATTAGTTTTATGTGGATAACTTGATTATCACTAGTGATAGAAATTCTAACATCCATGATGTCAGGAGGCTTCTGAAGTAGAAATTTTAGGTGAAGGATTTGGGTGAGTTGTGGTATTTCTTGGGCATAGAGGTCGTGAGATCACTTCATGTCATTTTGTTATTACAGAGGTATTATAGCTTGGACATGTTGTCTAAGTATGTTATAACATGCTATAAGCCTATTTCATTGCCATTGGAATAGAACACAAAGCTTTCCATAGATACAGGTGAGTGAGGACTCCACTATTTACAGGTGCATAGTGGGTACCTTGATCTACATGACCATAACTAGGCTAGACTTGACCTATTTTGTTGGACTTGTGAGTCAGTTTAAGTAGGCCCCTAGGAAGCCACACTTGGATGTGGCTAAACAGATTCTCAAGTACATAAAGTCCACACTTGGTTATGGACTTTTCTATAAAGCTGGTACTACAGAGATACAACTACATGGGTATATAGATGCTGATTGGGCTAATAGTGTTGCAGACAGGAGGTCTACCAGTGGCTTTATGTTTTCATTTGGGAATGCTGCTATGAGTTAGAGAAGTAAGAAACAACCAACAATTTCTTTGTCGAGTATAGAGGCAAGGTACAAGGGTGCTGCTATAGTAGCTTATGACGTAGCTTGGTTTCAAAAGCTACTTGTGGTGATATGGGTGAGCCCATGGATAGAGAAATTGTCATTTATTGTGACAACATGAGTAGCATACAATTGGCCAGTAACCCAGTATACCATGCTAGAATGAAGCACATTGAGGTGCATTATCACTTTATGAGGAAGAAGGTTCTATCAGAGGTGATGTAGATCTGGTATATGTTAGCACATAGGACTAGGTGGCTAGCATCTTCACAAAGGCATTGGGCACAGAGACGCTCCACAAGTTTAGGAGCTTACTTGGAGTACAATGTGTGGAGTTGAGATCAAGGGGGAGAGTGTTGAGATATCGATCTCAACTAGTGCTGCGGATTGATGACCTGCCTAGGTGATAGCTTCTGCATGTATGCCACTAGAATGGTTGGTGAGATATGGTTGATATGCCGCCAATGGATGATAGGCTGTGTGACAGCCACTTTGAAGTACTAAAGTTATGGCATAGTTATAGCACCAGCTCATATAGTCGAGTTCACATTATGGACAAACCATTATATGTTATTGTAGGAGAGTACTTTTCCTTATAGTATGTACTCTTATCTTTTAGTTATATGATCATAGATAAGAGAAGAAGATAGAAGAAAATTCAGCCATCCATCTCTCTTGTGCATCTTGCTGTCTCTTGTGCGTCTTGCTCTCTCTTGTGCGTCTTGCTCTCTCTTGTGTGTATGTGTTTGCTTGCAAGGAACTCAAGCTCTCTCTCTCTCTCTCTCTCTCTCTCTCTCCCGCATTCTCTTTAACAACCTCTAATGACAGTACGAACTCCATAAGTGGTGGATTCATCAGATGACGAAGAGAAGCCATATCCTAAATGGGTGAAGGAGCTCTTGGATGGGAAGTCTCCATCGATGATCACAAAAAAGCTAGCAAATCTAAGAGAATAGAGGAGAAAAAGAGTTCCTCCACTCACATTATTAATATGGCTTTGATGGGCTAAGATAATGAAATAACGGGAGCTAGCCATCCTAAAGGAAGCATTAGCAAATCCAAATTGGAGGGTGTCCATGGAGTCAGAGTTTGACTCAATTTGACAAACCACACTTGGTATCTTGTGGATCGTCCTGTAAAATTGAAGGTTATTAGCACCAAATGGGTATGGAAGGCCAAGTATAAGCCTGATGGGACATTGGATCAGTACAAGAAGGCAAGGCTTGTGGGAAAAGGGTTTCACACAAATCAAAGGGTTCAACTTTTAGGAGACATTCACTCCCACAGCTAGATTGACCACTATTCCAATAATGCAAATGGATGTGAAGTCAACATTTTTGAATGGTCATCTCAAAATGAGGAGGTTTATGTGATGCAGCCACCCGAGTTGTTCAAGATACTAGATTCAAAAAACAAAGTGTGTAGACTTTGAAAGACATTGTAAGGGCTAAAACAGGACCCTCAGGCATGGTACTACTGTGGATAGATGCATTCTTTGTAATTATTGGTCTTTCTAAATGCCTACTAGATGTAAATTTATATAGTTTCTTTGAATAAGATAGACACATTTTCATTGTCCCATATGTGGATGACCTCATTATAATGAGGAACCATGAAGAGAAGATCTGATAGACATAGGTGATGTTGAGTTCAGAGTTTGATATGATAGACCTTAGGCTTATGCATTTCTTTTTAGGGATAAAGGTCTGGCAAGAGATAGATGGAATCTTCATTTCTCAGCAAAAGTATGCAAGAGAAATTCTAAAGGCATTTGGCATGGCTGATTGCAAGTCAGTGGTTACGCCCATAGAGGTTAATGCAAAGTTTTCCTGCAAAGTTTTCCGTTGAAGATGCTTCTCCACTAGTGGATGTAAAGGAGTAAAGGAATTTTGTGGGGAGATTGATTGATTCTTTGCTTTAGCCGCTACAAGATCCTGCACTGGCATATACCAACTACACATCTCATAAATAACACAACATCCTAGCTCACTTGTATCTCACGCATAGTGGGGTTATAACAAATATAACCTTCCTACTCAAGGGAATAACCAATGAATATACATTGTCTATCTTAGGATCCAACTTACTTATCACCTCATCTAGTACATGATGTATATAAGCAATGTACCCAAAGACTTTTAAGTGTGCCAAAATTGGTTTTTTACTAGTAAAATTTTGTTTAGGGCATCATGCCATGAACTATAGTGGGCATCATGTTGATAATATAAATATTGCTACTACTTGTGCTCAAAAATACTCAGGTATACCTTTCTCATTCATCAATGGATGGGAAAATTTTTTAATGATATACATTTTTTCTTTTATCTAGCACCATTTTGTCGATGGTTATATGTGCATGTACACTTCCTCTTTATCCCATGCTCTCTCAAATAGTCAATTCATTGGACAATTTTCCCACCATTTGACCTTAGGCATTCTATTCGCATGCCTTTATATTTCTCTACTACAGATTTGAAGCTTTGAAAGTGAGTAAACACTTCACTTTTCTCTTTCATGAAATACACTGACACTTTCCTAGTGTGGTCGATAAATGATACATAATAATAGCATTCTCTGATTGATGTCACCTTTTTTGGTTCCCAAACATCAGTGCACCACATCCAAAGGTTTTTACCTTATATGCTTATCATGTGGAAATAATACATGCATAGCCTACTTGCCCAATTAGTATGCTTCATGTGGAATAATACATGCTTAGCATGCTTGCCCAATTATTATGCTTCATGTGGAAATAATACATGCTTGCCCAATTAGTATGCTTCACATACTCTGTGCATTACATCCACTTTAAAGTTTGGCAAACATGTAACAATATGTTGGGCCTATATATTCTAACATGTTCAATGCTTTTATGTTATATATTTATGTCTTCAATCACATGTAAGGTCCCTCTCCATAGTCAATCACATGTAAGGTAATCCTATGTCATAAAAATTAAACTTGTGAATTTTATCGGTAGAGTAGCAGGCTAGGAAATTTCTTAAGCTGCCCATTATAAGGATATATAAATTTATTTTTTGATTATGAGATTCAAAGATAGATAAAATAGATATTTTATAAATTTAAGAGGGCTACAGTGATAAATATTAGATAAGACAATTTTTACTAAGGTAAAGAGCTAGAAAATTTCCTAAGCTAGCCATTATTGAGAGTCATGCCGATAGATCCTGATTTCAAGCTAGGCATGATACATTAGCAAGAAATTTAGAAAATTATTTTTAGTCATTTTTGTAAAAGATGAAATTTTGGTCCAATGTAAGTGACCATTTGGACACCTAGGTGTGTGCAAATTATAACCTTAGTTAATTAGACCTTATTAAGAAGGGGCCTACTTGGGAAACCTACTCAAGGAGCTTACTTGTCCATCCCCAAGCCATGTGTTATCCACCATACCTCCTTTTAGAAAATGAAAAGATACTTCTAACCTTACCTCTCCACATCCCCTTTCCTTATGTCGCCATACCCACGCCCTTACTGCTGTATTTGGGATGTTTGGAAACTAAACTTTAATTATGCTACAACTGTGTTATGGAATGTCGTCATATAGTGCCTCGAGAGGCCCTTTCGTGAGTTTTTTTACTCTTCTCTCTTCCTTTTTCTTAGAGAGCTCTTTCTCACAAATTAAGTTAAGAGAATTTTATTAATTAAGATTAGATATTAAGCTTAATTATTATAGTAAGTAGAGAAGTGAAATTATGTGATTAGGCTATACTTTAAAATCATTGTGTCATTGATTAACCTTTATCTTATTCTCTTTTTTCTTCGTACACACCCGGGCCCCACTCAAGTGGGTGGAGCCGATTTCCCCTTCCAACAATTAGCCAATTATCATGGTCGGGCAAGGGCCACGTACCATCGGGCAAGAGCCACAAATTAGGCATCCCCCATGACCACCGCGATGAGTCGAGCGCTGGAACAGCGGAGGGGTCTCGTATGGATCCTCCTATCTCGGGTGATCCACCACCCGAGGAGGAGGAGTCACTCGAGTGTTGAAGGGGCAAGAGCCCGAGCAACCAAACACATCAAGCGAGCATAGGTGTCCCTTTTATAACATGAGAGAGCCTAGTGGTACTTGAACTCATAACCTAGAGGTTACAAGTCACAAGCTTGACCGCTACACTAACTCAGTTGGGACACCTTTATCTTAATCTCACATTAGCATTTTCTTAGTCTTTCATTATGGACTTAATCATCACTTGCTATGAGTCGCCATAGATTCATGTATTTTAACATGGTATTAGAGCCACCTTGGGCTGGCCATTAGCAAGTAATTAGGAGGTTGTTAATCTTGTCATTAGTGTTCAACTAGGTTTAACTGTTTTTCAGCTTTGCCATTAGGGCCTCTTCTCCTCTGCATTGGAGAGTGAAACTAAACAGTGACCAAGTGAGCAACACAAACCTCACTTTTCTATCCAAAGAAACAAAGAGGAGCTCTAGCTTGAAGGTGCCACAGTCATCCACAACAAAGAGGGGAGCTTGAAGTGAAGACAATGGCTATCTATTAGAATAACAAGAGAGAAAGTGGTAGAAAAGCATAGCGGCGCGAGAAGAACACGAACGTTGAAGTGCAGCAATATCTACATTATCTCAAAAGAGGAGTAAGCTTCTTGTACACCATCGTCTAGAAGGAGAAGAGGACGAGGTGGCTAGCCTTTGCTGTCGCATATCAACTCGGCTTCAGTGCAGGCCAGTAGATCATCACAGTAAGCACGTAGAGGTCTCCAGCGAGGAGGTCCAGGTCTTGGCAAACTGCATCGTTCACAGTATCGTTAGCACCACTTCTTGCACCCCTAGTAGCACAGATGGCTAGAGCAGCCAGTAAGCAGATACTGCAACAAACGTGCCCATAGCTTTGAAGAACGAACCAGCAGAAGAAGGTGACCACCATCAGTTTGTAGAACAGTGCCTTCATCATCGACTTGCAGCATCTCACAGCTTCGAGCAGTGGCACATTGTGGTGTTATGGCCTCCATGGGTAAAGACCTTCAAACCACCCTTAATCCACCAGAAACTTGTGTAAATTAGCTTTATTAAGAGCTTGTTCACATGTTTGCCATATCAAGGGTAAAATTATACATCTATTCTACGATGGGATCGGGTCTTGTTATGCCCTTGAAAGAATATGATTCTTCATGGACTTCATCATAAGTGAGATTCTTATTCGCATGGGCATCATCGGATTAGGCATCACCAATGTGGTCTTTAATTTGCAAAATCTTCATCAACAAAAGCTTTCACAAAAAATGTTAAAGAAAAATCTTTGTAAAACCTCCACCAAAACCTTTGTAACAAGTCGCAACCACATGAGAATGCAAGAAATCTCTAAACTCACCAAAATTCATGACCAAGAGTTGAAAAATAATGTAGACTTTGATGAAACGCGGCCAAACTTAGCACACATGGAGTAAGTATGTGAGAGAAAAGAAAGAGCTCTCGGGAAAGAAATGGGAAAGGGCCACTAGGTCATCCACAAGCAAAAAGAACAAGCTAAAATCCTCTGATTCCAAGGTGGAGAACAAGCTGAAAAGCCCAACAAATGAACACCACCAAGGGTGGTAGTAAAGAAATGGCATGGCTCCTAACTCTTGGTTATAACCCCACTCACCCAGTATGTAAAGTATCAAGAGACAAAGCCAACATTGTAGCTCATAGAGCAACCTAGATGGACCGCTCCAACCATATGAGTATGGAGTGTAGGTCAGGTTAATACGTGTTAGGTGTTAGACCCTCATCACATTGAGGGGAGGCATTAAGAAAAGCAATGTGTGAGGGTGCAACATGAATAGAGGAAGGGGAGGAGCATGCACATTAGAAAGAGGAATAGACTAAGGGTACATTGGCAAAGGTTGATTTGTATGGTCATTTGTAAAAGGTGAAGTCAAACGTCAAAAAGGTAGCACATGGAAAGTGCAAGGAGGCACATGTAGTGTGAGCATTTATGGACAAATGGATGGCACAAGTGTGCATGGAGCATGTGGATGAGAGCTATATAAGCATGTACTTGGATTAAGCTAATGTGATGAGATTATGGAGTCTATGCCTTAATTATTGTGTCATTCATTAACATTTATCTTAATCTCGTATTAGCATTTTCTTAGTCTTTCATTATGGGCTTAATCACTTGCTATGAGCCACCAGCTCTTCATGTAATTGACATGAGTCGATAGTGACTCATCTCAATTACATGAAAATGAGTCTGGAGTGACCCACCTTGGTTCATTTTAAGCTCAAGGAATGTTATGAGTAGGATTATCTTTGAGTTCTTTGATTGTGCCCCAAATAATGTGTCAATTGTGTTCCTCCATCCATCAGGAGAACTATCTTTTCCATCTATGCGGATGAATATATGTATCATTAAGGCTCAAGTCAATGATTTACAATGCTGATAACCCATATTGACTTTTCATCTCTAGTGTTGGGTATCTTTTCCTTTCCATTAGCTACTTCCCACCATAACCCTTTCCGAGACCTTGCTTTGCCTTGGCTTTATCTACCTCTTAGATACAAGGAGTTTTTTTCTCTCTATTAGTGCTCACACAGCTAGGTTCTTCTTCAGGGGGCCATGAGGAGATCATTTTGCCATATCATGCTTTGTTCACAAAGGGATACACATTGGTGCCTTTCCTTTTCGTTTTTGTACCATAGGTGATGAGAACATTTTCCTTTTCCTTTCAAATGTAACGGCATTAGATACACGCCGGGCAAATCATGACGTAATTAGCTGTTTGATTAATGGCATTAGATACACGTAATTAGCTCAAATGTAATGTTTAATTAACAAAGACAAACTGCAAAGAGCTTACGAACGTGGCATCATCGCGATAAGATGGCAGTGAGCGAGCAGCAAAAGCAAGAGACAGGAAGCAAGGGCCTGCGGCGCCATAGGAGAATGAGGCAAGGTAAGGTATTGTGTGTGCTTGTTTATTATCGGCCGCCGCCGTTAATCCGTAATCCGATAGCATCACAAGAGTGTCATACTTACGTTTTTACCTTGGGTAGCCTAACATCTTTTAGAAAAGCAAGCATGGATAGAAGGTCACTTGGCAACTTAATAAAAAGGGAAAAAAACATATTTTTGAAAAAATTATTGTTTTCTTATTTTCTCATCGTTATTTTTGGTGCACCTCTATTTTCAGAAGGCTCTTGTGCCACCTTGGTTACCTGCAAATTATGTATGATGCGCGTGCTGCCATCACCACCTCGCCTTGCAGCAGCGGCGGGTGCCCGTTATCAACTCCAAAACTCAACAGTTCTATCACACGGGTGGTGGGGTGCCAAGCTGCAGATGTCATTAAGGCTCTACATTAACAGTGATGTCCAACCCTGGTGAGGGTTTGTGATCTGATGTAGCACCTTGCAAGCTCTTCATTCTCCCAGGATCACAAAAAACATGGGTTTCGAGCCGATTTCATGCAGACCTGCTCACTTCTCATGCACATGGAACTTGGAAGAGGGCCTCATTTGCCTCAAAGTGATCAATCTTTGCTTGGAGCCATATCTCCCCGACCTGATCCCACACTGGCTTTTTATCCAAGATCAGAGCATCTTGGATAACATCTTCACTTTCTGGCCGAATAGGATACATTTCAGCCGCCTACATTTGTCTTATTGACATATGTAGCGGTGAGACCAAGCCACCTGTATGGGGCATTTTTTAAAGTGATCTCATCCTTACATGTGTGAATAAGACAAAGTGATCCCACTAAAATGTATCCTAATGCTTTCCGGCAAGCAATAGCCACCGCCAAGGTCAGAGGCAGGGATCTCGTTGTGCTTCTCATCGACTTTGAGAGAAGGCCTACGATAGAGTGGATCGGGCCTTCTTGGAGGGGACCTTGGGTTTGCCTTGGGTTTATCTGCGACGAGAAGTTTATTTATGTCTATTGGTGCTCACAGCTAGGTTCTTCTTTAGGGGGCCACGAGGAGATCAGTTTGCCATATCATGCTATGTTCGCAAGGAATACACATTGGTGCCTTTCCTCTTCCTTTTTGTGCCATAGGTGATGAGCTCTTACCTTTGGGTCGAGGACGTTGGTTTGTAGTGGCTCTATCTCTATTTCTCCACTCTAGAGGAGAATTTGGATTGAGAATTTACACATGACACGCCACCTTATTTGGTAGGCTGGGAGGGTAACCTCAAGCAGTTTACAAACGATGATTGAGGATTTTTGTGGATCAACTCACACAAGTCGTTTGGATTTTGGGTTGAAAGTTTACCAAGCCCGACTTGAAATAATTTCTTATATATAGATATACACATTTATGTGAACTTGAAGGCTAGCTAAGGTCAAAGTAAAATTTGGCCTTCTAATTGAAGGTTAGGCCGGCCTTCAAATTTCAGGCCGAGGTACATGTACAAAGGCCGATCCATAACCTTCTTTGTTCAGGAGGAGATGGTCGATATGTGGGGGGAACATATTACGTTGAAATTTTCCTCTATAACCCCATAAATTATTTGATTAATGGGAGCAACATCACACTTGACAAGCTCAAACAAGAGAGTGTTCCCACGTTGATTAATGGGAAGGGCATCACACTAGGCAAAGCTCAAGCAAGAGAGTGTTCCCATGTTGAACTAAGCCCAACAAATAGCACAAATTTTTTGCAATCAATGTAGTCTCAAATCATACACACCAAGCTATTACAACCAAGATTAGATTTTTTATTTTTTATTTCACTTTAAGCGCAATTTCTCCACGCTGGCGCAATTGCAAAAGCATGCAAGCGGGTAGTAGCAATCGGGGTAGTCGCTACTGCAGAGCTCGTAGTAGCAGGTGCAGTTGCTGTCGTCATCAGGATGCCCATCCGCTGCAGTAAAGGAGGGGATCAGTAACGGCATTAGATACACGGAGCATATCAACCAAATACTTCATTTTTTCGTCCTACACATGAAGCATATCAACCAAATACTTCATTTTTTCATCTACACATAGACAATGGCACCTTACCAACATGGATGCATAGTATCATCACTTGTTTCCATATACAATGGTTTCTTTATTTTCGGCATATCTCTAAACTACACCATGATTGATCATGTGGTTAGAAGCAAATAAATACACATATCATACTTCTCAAGTATTTGGTACATTTGCAGTGAACTAAGCATATTTTTTCATCACAAAAAGCTACACATTTTTACCTTCGACTTGCTTGCTTGAAGATAAATAGTTCCCTTACTATAACTCTCCACTTTCTGTTTTTTATAGTAGTCCTTTGCTATGTGTCGTGGTTTGCCACAATAACAGCACTCCATACCATTTTCATTTTGATATTGTTGCATCAAAAAAAGCTGCTCACTTCTATCTCAAGCTTGCTTTCTTGAAGATGCATAGTTCCCTTGTTGTAACTTCCCAATTTTTTCTTTCTATAGAAAACCTTTGCTATATGCCTTTGTTTGCCACAATAATAGCACTCCATGCCATTTTCACTCTTTTTTTTCTATCCACCTCAGCCTCTCTAGCTTCCCATGCCTCCAGAGTGGCCTCTTCCACTTGTATATTAGATTCTTGACCATGATTTATATTTCTAAACTGGCTTACACCTTGGCTTCACAATAATAGCACTCCATGCCATTTTCACTTCGATTTTTTTCCCCATTTCCCTTAGCCTCTCTAGATCCCCATGCCTCTAGAGTGGCATCTTCTACCTGTTTTTGCCTTTAGATTCCTAACCATGATTTCTATTTCCAAAGTGGACTACACCTCATGGCCTTTAGATGAAAATCTATGAGTCTACGTCTACATGTAGCTGTGTAGAAGACCTATTCATGTGTTTCCTTGTGCGTATTTTGGGAATTTGATTCTCTCCCAACTTTCATCTCCTTAATGATCAAAAGCCCTATAAGGTCCTCAAATTTTGGGATGCTTTCATCATCGTGCGTTTAGAGATATTTTTAAAATTGATCATACTCTTACGAAGCTCATTCAGTGTGATTGACACTAGGTCATCATCAAGTGGAGCTTATGAGACACATGAATAGGCCTTCTAGATGTGCAGAAGGCCTATTCATGTGTTTCCTTGTGCTTATTTTGGGAATTTGATCTACTCCCCACTTTCATCTCCTTAATGATCAAAAGCCCTATAAGGTCCTCAAATTTTGGGATGCTTTCATCATCGTACGTTTAGAGATATTTTTGAAATTGATCATACTCTTACGAAGCCCATTCAATTTGATCGACACTAAGTCATCATCAAGTGGAGCTCGTGAGACTATCTAAAAGCCCTATTACTTTTAGTGAATAATCACTAATACTCATCTTATTCCTTTACATATTATGTAGCTCTTTATTTAAGGACATCTTTCTTACCTTGATACTTGTGCTGTATAGCTTTATTCCTTCACATATTATGTAGCTCTTTATTTAAGACATCTTTCCTACCTTGATACTTGTGTTGTACAGCTTTAACCAAGGTATCCCATGCATCCTTAGGTGTCTCTCCATTATATATATCGATGTATGTTGATCATAGCATCCAATATGCTAATAGATATCATAGTACATCACTTTATTGGCTCTCTCATTCCATGACTTAAACACCTTGCATGCCTATTCAAAAGTGGAATCTATGGCTCACCTAAAACAAACTTCAAATATCTTTTTCCCATGAGCATGTTTATCATTTTGAACTTCCAGGCTTGGAAGGTGTTCTTATCCATAACTTCTTTCTTGCAATATGGGTTAGACTATCAGACTTGATTACATGCTCAACAACTTAACAATTAATAATTTTAGAATCTTGTGCACTTATAGTAACAAACCTGTAATCTCTAGCATAGTCATCTCCTGTAGTATGTTAAACTTATTATACGACCACTATATGTAACATTATTGTGAGCAAAATAGGTAGCTGATGAGGGTTACCTATAAAGATTCCCTTCCAAAATGTGTGAAATCTCAAAAATGGCCTAAAAACATAGTTTTTTAAAAACAAATCTAGAATTCCATTTATACATTTAGAAATCACACGAATTTCGCTATTTTTTTCAAGATTGAGAACACGTGTGACCTTCATAGATTAATAAAGTAGTGTTGTTTGTGACATGAAAATAAACTTGACTTATAAAATGGCATAAGAATCTACACAACTTAAAGAAATATCAATCTTTTTCAAATAAAAATTTAGTTTATAAATTTCATGAATGTAAGACACTTTTTTTAATGGACTTTCTTGGGACAAATTCTACCACTATGCATAAATATGCACATTATTTGACAAGCACTCAAAAAATATTAGAATACATAACATTATAAGCTCCATATTTTATGAAAAATCCTACAAACATCCTTACGCCTATTTCTAGACCCAAATAGCAAAGCCTTTAGTATATACTTACCTTGCAGTTTGCATGACATAATTATTTGCTCTATTATTTATAAGTAGGTAGTGGGCATGATATACAGCCAATGCTAAGAGTTTAAAGAGGTTAGCTTTTAGGTGTGCAAAGGTAGACTTCTATTCATATATATATATATATATATATATATAAGACAGTAACTATGGAGGCTTTGAGTAAACCTAAGCATGTTAAAGGAGTAGAAAATTGAAATATTTTCTCAACAGGACAATTTTAGAGGCAGACATCATATAGCCTATGGGTGTAAATTTTGACCCACGTAGGCATTTGTTGTCATGAAGGAAATTCTTGTTATGCAATATGGATAATGGTGGTAGGAAGAAATTGTAGCCTATATCATGTATATATGTGGTGGTGGCAAAAATTCATAGTATGCATATGTTGATGTTTGATCCAGATAGCCATTATCATGAACGTAGGTGATGGTATGTCTAAGAGTAGTGTAGGAATCAACTCTAGTTACAATTATTTAAAGTACATGTGAAGGATGTTGAGAGATGGTATGTCTAAGGGTAGTGTAGAATGAGCTTTGGTTATAATTATTTGGAGGACATACGAAGGATGCTGAGAGATGCAATCTTTGCCCGTGACATTGTCTTTGTGTAAAAAGAGAAAATAGAGGATCTTAGGGCTTCTTGAATGATGGTAGAGAGGAGCTTGGAGCTTTCACGAAATGACAATAGATTCAAGGTCCCCTATGCTGTCCAAGAGCATACTATTGCACATAAGCATGGCAGAGTCCAGGATCACTTGCACCCCCCACTCCCCGTCGTCGTCGCCGACAAAGATGGTCCCACCACGTGCATTTGCTTATAGTTCTTCAACTTTAAAATAAATTTTAGAAAAAAAATTAAGATTGGCGAATCAATCAACTCATGGTTTTGTAAATCAATGGAGCCTTGCACATCTTGATTAAAACCAATGGATTACAGGTCATCATGGATTATCCAATCTAGCTCTTCTGCTATCATAAATTTTTAGCATCTACTATATATATCGATATTATTAATGATACAAAGGTTACATGGATACATAGAAAAGCATTTTTTTAATGACCTCCTCTCAAATTTGTAGTCAAAGTTTGCTGCCATGTGTGTTTTTCAAATCCTTATCCCTAAACCTATGTTCTACCTATATCACCTTATCTTAGGTATAGTTTTTCTTTAAAATTTTCTATGATTTATAAATTTTTTTTAAGTTTTTTGAGATTTTATTGGCTACTATATACTATTTGGAATGATTTTTTTATAGATTTACTGGTGATAAAAATAATAAAACCAATCTCATAAAAAAAATATAAAAATATTTCAAAGTTAAGAAAAATAGCCCCCTAAAAGTTGATGTTTTACATCAAAGTTGATGCAAAACATCAACTCTATCATAAAACTTGATTTTTTTCAAAATGTTTCAGACTCTGTGGAGAAGAGAGTTGGAGGATCAGAGGATGATGTTCACAAAAGACCTGTTTTAGTGAATCATTTATGATGAAAAAAATATCTTTTATGCATCCATTTATGCATAAAAATCATTTATGATGAAAATCACACTTTTAATATAAAAAATATCTTTTATGCATATATTTATGCATAAAAATCATTTATGATGAAAATCACACTTTTAATATATATAAAATATCTTTTATGCATCTATTTATGCATAAAAATCATTTATGATGAAAATCACACTTTTAATATGAAAGATATATCTTTTATGCATCCATTTATGCGCATAAAAATCATTTATGATGAAAATCACACTTTTAATATAAAAAATATATCTTTTATGCATCCATTTATGCATAAAAATCACACTTTTAATATAAAAAAATATCTTTTATGCATATGTTTATGCATACAAATCATTTATGGTGAAAATCATTCTTTTATGATCAAAATAAAATTTCAATAAGCTTTCTTCTATACATAGAATTCCACTTTTTTTATAAAATATTTTTAGTAAGCATTTTTCTATACCTAGGATGAAAAATAACACTTTAAGAATACATATACGATGGGAATTACTCTTTTTGAATAAAAAAAGTAAAACTTATTTTTCACAATTTTAGAAAATTTTGCCATAACCTCCTTTGTATGGCTAACCATTTTTCAATTTTTAACTCTCTAAAATTAATTAGAAGTTCACCAAGAGTATTTAAATCATTCTAATGTAAAATTTTCTACTTGTCAAAGAGAAACATTATGAAAAACTTGATTTTCTCCATTAATCATGCATCTAGGATAAAGAATGGTTGGATTTACTAAAGAAGAGAGGGAAATGCCTTTTTTCAATGAGGCATAACATCATATTCATATTAGAGAAGACAAACATCATAAAAAATCATAAAATGAAATAGAAAAGAGAAGAATCTCTAACTTACAAGGAGAATTTGAGAGCTTTCCTTTGGCTTGATGGTTTGAGGGATCTACTCTTGTTTGAAACAAGAGTAGCCACCAATCTTTAGAAGAGGGAAGGTCAAAAACTAATGAATTATGAGTAAATTTACAGTTTTTGGCTCTTGGAAGAAGTAGGGTAACAGTGCATAAACACTATTGAGCTTCAACAAAGGGGAAGGCTTCTATTTATAGGAAAAAGTGAGCTTCTAACCAAGCCAACTGATTCTAGAATTTTCCAGATCAGTTTGGTCAATTTTTGACCATTTTTGGGTGAGAGGAGAAATAAAAATATCTCATTATTTGGGAGTTTAAAACTCTCCCACACATGTAAAATAGGCGCCTCCTTCATGAGGGGAATTCCCCCATACTGAGGTGTCAAAAATGCATCATTTCTTCTAAATATCTCTCTTTTTTAACTATTAACCTTGTCCTTAGTCAACTCTTCATCTTATGTGAGTGTTTACTCATTTTTGGGAGAGTTTCCTTTTATTCTTCCATTTATCTCCTCCCTACATTTGGATGAATCTTATTGGTCCATAGGAACCTTAATTTAAAATTTTAAAAAAATCTTGACCCCTAGGATAAGGCCTCTTGAATAGATTATACTTGATTTCTAATGCACCTTCTGAAAAAAAATTTGAACTTCTGTTTTGGGGAAACTTATTTTAATAAGAGATATTTTTCCATCCAAAAATATTTAAAAATTGAATTAGCACTCTCTAAAAGATTTTCTCTCTCTAGGCCAAAACTGGTAGAAACAAGATCTTTTATATTTTTGAAGAGGGATTTGATTACAGGGGAAGATGCTGGACATCTAGAGGCTTGGGAGGAATCTTATACAAGTGGCAGGTGGCATGTTTGATGACACAATCTAATTAAGCTAAGGAAACTTTATAGAGCACTCTAAGACTTGATGGGGGGACCTTGGCAATGGTAACATTGAAGAGGCATCCTTTTCCTTGTAATATTTATGTCATGTCCCCTTTACTCCTCCCCTCCCACAAGTACATAGTGTGAAGGTCCGTGGGGTCCTCTGTGATGGGTTAGATATCAACCTCATACTCTTGATTAAGTGGGGTAACCCTTGGTGCTTGTTGCGACTGAGGTCCTAAAATTGGTGGAGGTAATGGTATGGTTGATGCATTGTTTAGGATATTGGATATAAGCTATTGCGTGGGATGCTCAACAATGGCCTGATTTGTTGTGGTAAGTACTAGGGCTAATGTGGTGGTGTTGCTGGGCAAGGCTAGTTGTGGTCTAGTTATGTTAGCAATAGCCTACTATTGACCAGTTCAACAATCTCATGTTCTTAGTGATCATAGTTCCCACAGAAGCCATAATTACCATTATAATGAGCTCTTAGAACTGGACATTCATGTGTGGTATGCCCTTAATGGGCAGTAATGAAGCTCTCTTCTTAGGTACATGTGTACATTATCAAGAGAAAGAGCTTTGTTGATCTTTATTGCAAGGCCTTTGAGAAGTCAATCCAGGTCATTTTCGCTAAAGTACTACCTTTAGCTATAGGTTTTGCAGTTGTGGTGGTATGACCACTAGTAAAAGAGACTTTGAATCTAAAGCTTTGACTCCATCAAATTATCCTCTAGCTGGATGGCATTATCTATAACTTCATCCCATGTGGTGATACCTCTAATGACGAGGCCATTATAGATATGTAAAATGCAGATAAAAAGAAGTTACACCAGACACATAAAGTGTTGATGTGACTCCTAAAAGATAGAGCTTGCAAATCTAAATCCTAATGCTTGTAGAGAAAGTAGCTCTATGCAAGGCGGTCATGAGGGGTCAAAAAAAATGCATGGTTCTAGGGAACTAAACGGGGATTTGCAACAGGGAATAACCCTAAAAATGGCAGGACAGATAAGATGGGGACATAGGAAGGGTGTTGCATGCACATACTATCTCTCGAGAGATCACTCATAAATATATAAGCATTGCACACGAGTTCAACATAAGGGATTTTTAAAATACTTTTTAACGCATTCTTTTACATACAGAAGGGTACCATTTAAAGGGGGTATTCACAGGTTCAATAGAAAAAGGGTATGTTTTATTTATGAAAAATTCATAGATAATGGACTTTTAAAATAGTCCTTGAATGCACGACATAGAGGGTTTACTTATGTGAACCCCCGAGTCTCTCTTTTGGTAAGAAATGCTTAAGGATTAGGTATTAGAGTTTTAATCAAGAGCTTGTGGGCAACGAGAAGAACATTATAGTGTATTCTATGTCCAATTTTCATATAAGCAGTGCTTTAAATAGCCATCCAACCATGTGACTATTGGGCTCCCATAACCTCCACAAGATCCTCCTAAGCTGATGCTAGTAATGATAGGGGGTGTTCACACCCAAAATAATGCCAAAATTCTAAGGGGTTTTCACACTATCGATGTCCACTTGTGTGGTTCCGGACCACCTAGTCATCTCCAACAACTGAAGAGCTCGACTAATGTAATTGTGCCCAATACAATAAGCTAACATTGACACGTTGAGCTACCCGTTTGCAAAATTTAGAGGAATTAATCATGTCTGTGTGCAGGCTAGTTCATTGGCCTATTATGATTTTCGAATGGTGTTCTCGTGGTCCACCACCAGACAAGAATGCATTTAATGTGGAATGATACAAAATAGACAGCACAATGTAACAGAGAGTAGAGACAAGTGAGAGATAAATCCCAATAACATTATTTAGCATATTAGCCTTAGCAAATACAGAGTAGTACAATGGTAAAAGCTCGACTCCTTCACTCAGTATCTAACATTCGTTATTCCTTATCCTCTAATCCACATGGGTATTACCTGTTCTTCAAGATGTTACAAGTTTGTTACAAAACAAGAAGGCTCAGGTTGTTTCCCAATGGCGGCCAATCCGGGTGGCAATCTAGGTAGCGGGGCCAAAGAGGCTGGTTGGCAATCAACACCTGGCAATCACGATGGACGCGCCAGTAGGCAAAGCGCACAATTGTTTTGGAAAAAAATTTCATCCGGATGTTCCTGTTTTTGGATCCTATAGTCAAACTCTTATGGCATGTCCAGTCCGCCTTAGGAGATTAACAACGTTTAAGGATACAAAGAAGATGTATGTCTTTACTAAAATAACAAGCTTTGCATCCAAACATTGGTGATATCAAGAGAAAGGTTTTAGCTAAAGATATCATAATAAACCTATAGGAGGACATCTTGGGTATGTAAAGACCTTTATGACTATCAAGAAGAGTTTCTTGTATTAGATCATGTCAAGCAATGCTTGGTTTGCAAGAAGGTTAAGATTGAAAGGGTGAAATTACTAGGCAAATTGCATCCTCTTGTTGCTCCTTAAATGAAGTGGGAATGCATCAGTATGTATTTTATTGCCAAAATTTTCTCAATTCAATTAGGGTATGGTTCTATATTGGTGCTAGTGGTATAGATTAACCAAGATTGCTTACTTGATTCCAATAAAGAAGACTTATACACCTTTTGACATTATAATTTTTTTTCTCAAGGAGATCTTTAGATTATATGGATTAGCCCAAAGGAT
Source organism: Cibotium barometz (assembly GCF_041138505.1). Lineage (NCBI taxonomy): Eukaryota > Viridiplantae > Streptophyta > Polypodiopsida > Cyatheales > Cibotiaceae > Cibotium > Cibotium barometz. Next base: position 31,693,436 of record NC_141067.1, read on the forward strand.
CATGAGTGATCGTGACACTAAGTTCACTTTAAAATTTTAGAGAGCATTCTTTGAATCTGTTAGGGACATCTTTGAATCTTAGTACAACCTATCATCCGGGGAGCTAATAAATAGAATATAAAGAGTGAATCAAGTGATTGAGGATATTCTTCAATCATAATGTGGCTCTGTAGATCTCACAGATGGATAATTATTTATACTTGGTAGAGTTTTCATACAATGCTTAGCATAAAGATGAGTCCATTCAAGGAATTATATAGACATGATTGTCTCATGCCCTTAACTTGCTTAGATTCCATCATCAGAGTTGAAATTTCTAAATAGACATTGGACAAAATGGAACATCAATTTGAAAATATCCATAAGAATATTTAGATTGCTCAAGATAGGCAAATTCAGTATGCTGATATATGAGAAGGTCAAAACAAGAATTTAAAGAAAGTGACATAGTATTTCTATGTGTTCAACTTAAAAACAAAGTTTGATATCTTTGGTAAAATTCAAGAAGCTATCTCCGAGGTATTGTGGTCCATACATCATCACTAAGAAGGCTGGGGATCAAGCTTATAAACTTTTTTTTTCCACCACATTTGAAGGTTCATAATGTTTTTTCATGGTAGTTTATTGAAGAAGTATATTTCAAATCCTACTCATATTCTTGACGATGATGAGTAGATAATTATTACAAATGATAACTAGATAAAGCTTGAACCTGAATATATTCAAGAGAAGCCTCTTAGAAACATGATTATACGAGAATATATTGTAAAGTGAAAATTTTACCTAGTTAAAGATGCAACTTAGGAATACCCTAGTTTACGAGATAAGGGCATCTTGAATCTTAAATGAGGGAGAAAGTAAGATCCCTCTTACATGTATTTCTAGTATTTATAAATAAACTTCACTTCAAAAATATTTTTGAGAGAGAAAAGAAAATTTCAAAATGTGTTTAGAATTCTCAAAACTTGAGTTAGAAAAAAATTCATAGGAAGATTAGGAGATTTATGTCTAGGTCCATGGAATTATGTCTACCCTAGGGATACTGTAAGGGTTATAGAGTCAAACTTTATACAAAGGTTTAAGAAAAATTAACTAAATAATTGGGAACCTTAGATAAACAATTTATGGGTGAAGGAGAAGACCTAAATGTGCAAAGATGTGTAAAATATCCACATGTGCCACATTGGTGACACGCATGCACATTAGTGACACATGTGACTATGCTAAATGTGCATGAAAAATATGTAATCTTGTAGGCACATAAAATTTCATAAAAATAAAATCAATGAGGTAAAATCAAGGTGCATATTTTGCACATTAGATTTTATTTAAAAATTAATCCATGTAAATTTTACCATGCATGTGCATTTGTATACATATTTATACATACAAACATGGATTAAAAATATATATTAAAATAATTTGAGCCTCGATCCCTTATAGATATAAGCTAGATATTTAATAAAGTGATTGTGCATCTATGCGCACATTGCACATGTAAACTTAGAAAAGAAGTAGAGTGTAAATTAACAAAATTCTTATACATACATATGCATAATTTAGATTAGATAAATCAAAAGCAAGGTCATATCTATGTAAAATGCTTTAAAAAGATTAGGGAATTTTACACACAAAAATGTGTAGAGATGACCTTTAAAGAAATTAATTGGTTAGATACACATTAATTATTATGAGATCTTAAGATGAGGGATTTACCTTAGAAAAGAGTAGAACCTTAATAAATTAAGTAAACAAAGGTTACAAACCCTTAAGATTAATTTTAAGTAAGGGTATGCCTGATTTACACATAAATGTTGTATAGTGAGAGAAAGGTTGGATTGAGCTAGTTTTGAGGTGAACTAAGAAAGAGAGAAAGGTTGGATTGACCTAGTTTTGAGGTGAACTAAGAAAGAGATAGGTTTAATGATTAGAAACTAATCTTGATTAAAGAGAATTAATTATGACCATAAGAAACCCCTAATTAGCTAGAGTTCTCAAAAGATTTAGAGAGAGAGAGAGAAAATGATTAAATGTTATGAAAGAATCTATAAAGAGAAATAATAGATGAGAAGATGATTAAATGTTATGAAAGAATCTATAAAGAGAATGTTAAAAAAATAGAAGGCCAATCAAACCTTGACACGTCAGCACATGGAATGTTAAAAATAGATAGCTAATAAAAATTTTCCACATCAATAAATATAATTCCACTCCCCACCAAGACCATGATGGTTGGTAAAGGCCATGGGTTAGCCTTTCCCGAGGAAAATGGGTCACTGGGCTAGTGCCATCTCTCCATTTTTCTCTAGGGAAAGGCCTCCCCATGGTCTTTCCCTACACCATGAACACGCAAAGAAAACACTATTGCCTTGTATTGCTTTATGAATAATAATGATTCCATGGATTGCCTCATCTAGTGAGACAATATAAGAGGTAGTTGTGCTATGAAAAGACACTGGATCAAAGCGTACATCTTCCTAAGGCTAAAACACCATATAAATGTGAATATAATAAGTTCAATGACATCATTAATAATGTCTAGCCTAATGTACATGTGCATTTGTATCCACTAATATAGAGTTCATCAGGGAAGGGGAGATTGTGCTAAATAAAGATATGCCCTCACTTGGGGAAAGGGAGGGGGAGATAATGCTCAAGAGAAGCACTCAAGTGAGATCCTTGCTCACCTTGGGAAAGGGAGGGCGATATGTGAGCCATGAGTAACCTAACCCAGGGTGGATATGCACATTGTGAGTGCACACCTGGTCATTTATAGACTTGGCAAGGTCAGAGAAGACTTAGGGCATCGATGGTGATGAGACGAAGACAAAGGATGGAGAGCTCAAAGGTGAGGTCAAAGAGCACCGACGTGTTTGATGAATAGTATGGCCCCACTAATGAGGTCAAAGAGCACCAGTGATTACCACGATCGGTGAGGCCGGGAGCTTGGTAAAGATGGTAGAGACAAGGATGGAGTGTGGAGAACCTAGCTAGCATCTATATATTGCGCACGACTATTCCATTCACCATGCTGGTGAATGCTGAGATTAGAAGGGACACATATTCCTCTGGTAGCTTGTCCCCTAGGCAAAGCATCCCACATGATGAACTTGCTACTATTGAGACAATCTTTGGCACTACCTCCTCATCACCAAAGCATTCAATGAGATAACCGAGGCATAAAAAGAATGCAGGCCGTGTGGTACTACCTCTTAGGCAAAGCATCTACCCAACGAGATAATCATGGCATACTAAGAAAAAGAAAAAGAAAAACAAAACCAGCTATTTAAAAAAAAGAACTAAGGTCAAAGGTAGGCAATCACATAAAGAAAATATAATGGTAATAATAACCCAAAAAGGTGGCCTCAACCCAACACATATCATGAAAAAAATCATGAGCCATGTGTATATTCGGAGGAGGCCTCAGTCCCCGTCTTGTAGCAGTGGTTATAGATGAGGTGAGAGGATGGCCAATGGAAATGGTGACTCGCTTCTCATGCTGAGATGAGAGATGGCAATAACATGATCTCATGCTCGGTGACTATGCATAACATAGTCAACTCAGCCACATGAGTGCAGCACAGCTCCTCCATCGCTATGATGTTTTCTTGGCCAACTTTAGGTACTATCTCATACTCATGCTCTCTAATGGCAGCCATAGATTATTGTCCACAATTTGTCAATGGAAATTTGCAATGGGTGTACTTGCATATGGAATAAATTTAATTTTCTCAAATTTTGCATCCTTTTTTTTTGTTTAAAGTTTTCTATATTACTTGTTAAAAAACTCAAATACCCATAAAAATTAAGCTTTTTAACTTTCTACTCACATACTTGATATATTCATTGAAGCCTATAAAAGTAGTTAAAAAACTAACATGTGCATCAAAATCTCGAAGAACAAAAACCTACAATTGAATGTGAACAATCTACAATGATACATGAAATATTAGATAAATCAGTTTCATATGTGTGTGACACATAGATTCCTTAAATCATTAACTCACAACAACTCAAAAATAAGTCGGGCATTTTAATTGGTACATTGAAAAATAATATTTATACATCAAACCATTATAACAATACATGTATTTATTTATATTTTGTGTGTCAATAAACTATTCTATATCATATGCCATACATCAAACCATTATAACAATACATGTATTTATTTATATTTTGTGTGTCAACAAACTATTCTATATCATACGCCATACAATCCAATTAATCCAAAGTAAAATTTCATAATTTAAAATGTATTAAATTTCCATATATATATTTAATACAATGAACAGTTCAAAGTTTATAAACTAAGTTTTTAAAATATGTGAAATTCTTAAGATTTGGTAGTAACAAGGTAGCTTTCTTTGAGTGGATCAATGTGGTTGAGATCTAGATGAATTCTTCAAAATAGCATTCAAGTTCAACTAGCAAATGATGGACAAAAATGATGTGAACCTAATCTCTGTTGTTAATAGAAGGACATGTTACCTCGGGGGGTTCACCTAAAAATATGTAGGTATAGCATGTGAGTTCAAATGAAGGGGCCCTTTAATTCAAATTTTTGAGGTAAATTTACAGAAATACATTTATAAAAGGGGTTTTTTTAATCAATTTAAAAAAATCATAAGTCCATTAAAATAGGGTCCTTTTATTCATGAAAAACTTACAGCAGGTAAGGGGTTTTTTAAATACCCCTTGAATGCACGTGATACATAGGCTTTCTAAGTAGTGTACCCCTTGAGTCTTTTACTAGCCCAACATGATAGGAATCTCTAGATATGGAGACAGGAGATGATACCCAACATGCTATCACACATGTTGGGAAGTGTACTATTGGTTATGCACAATGGTGAAACAAAGGCTATGGGAGATGTCTTGTATGTGTCTTCTATTACAAAAACTTTGGCCTCAGTTGGTCAAATGGTGGAACAAGGTTTACAGGTTCGTTTCAACAAGCATAGATGCTTCGTTGAGGATTTCGAAAATGGATGTAGAGTCATTGCCAAAGGCAAGAAAGAAGGCAGGTTATTTAAGTTGAATGCTAGAATTCTTGAGTTAAAATCAGCCATGTTCTCTAAAAGCCGAAATGTGGTACAGGACATTGACATGTGTAGCATAAAAGGATTGGACATGTGAACATACAAAGGTTAAAGAACACGTAGGCAAAGAGGCATTGTTAGTGGGCTGCCTAGATTTAAGTATGATGGGAATATGCATGTTTGTGATGCTTGCCAATTTGGAAAGCAAGCAAGGTTGCCGTTTCCTAAAGAAGGCAACATTTGTAGCAGGCCACTTGAGATAGTTCATAGTGATGTATGGGGTCCTGCACAAAAACCATCCATTAAAGGCAGCTTGTATTATGTGACATTCATTGATGATTTCAGTAGAATGACTTGGATTTACTTTCTCAGAGAGAAAAGTGAAGTGTTGGGAAAGTTTATGGACTTTAAAGCTTTTGCAAAGAAGCAATATGGCTCTTGGATAAAATGTTTGAGGACAGATGGAGGTGGTGAATACACCTCACATGCTTTTGAGAATTTCTTGAGAAAGCATGGCATAAGAAGGCAGTTAACTTGCAGGTACACACCTCAGCAAAATGGTGTTGCTGAGAGAAAGAATAGAGTCATTTGTGATGTGGTCAGGGCGATGCTCAATGAAAAGAGCATGCCAGACTATTATTGGGTAGAAGCGTGTGCCACAACGGTGTATGTACTTAATAAGACACCCACAGCAGCCATACATAGAAGTACGCCAGAGATGCGGCTTACAGGTTTTAGGCCAGACATTGGATACCTCAAAGTGTTTGGTTGCATAGCTTATGTACATGTGCTTGATGAGAGAAGGAGGAAGTTGGATCCTAAGGCCAAAAAGTGCATTTTTGTTGGGAATGCACATGATCGCAAGGCATATAAATGTTACAATCCACAAACTAGGCAAGTGGTTATCTCACGAGATGTGGTGTTTGATGAACTTGCTAGTTTTGGTACAAGGCAAAGGATGAGGGTGTCATTGATTCCGTTGATGCTGATGTGCATGTGAACTTGCCACAAGCAAGTTCTATTTCTATGTCTGGGCCAACAGAGTCTGAGAGTAGCACTATACATCCATGGTCAGGACACTTGAGACATGAGAGTGTGAGCACTGGCTGTGGATAAAGTGAAAAAGAAGGTTGAAGGAATTGGCATTACAGGTTATGAGTCGTCAAGTTCAGAGAGTTTGGATGAGAAAATTGGCATACTAGTTTTACGCACACCAGGTGCAAGGTAGGATAGATATGTGCCTCCACATGCTAAAGTGACAGGTGTTCAGAGTGATCCGCATGCATTGTAGAGGTCCCAAAGGGTCAGGTATCCAGTTGTTGACAGGTTGACATATCATAACTTTGTTATGCATTATGCATATATGACCTCTTTGGTGAAGCATGTGGAACCTACATGCTATACAGAAGCTATTGGGAAGCATGTATGCAATGGATGTTGAGATGGACGCATTGGTTCAAAATGAAACATGGGATTTGGTTGCCTTACCACACAAGGCAAAAATGTCATTGGCTGCAAATGGGTTTATAAGGTGAAATGCAAATCAGATGGTTCCATTGAGCACCATAAAGCACAGTTGGTAGCTAAGGGTTATGCACAAACCCAAGGCTTGGACTATGATGAAACATTTAGTCTAGTTGCAAAGATGGGAACAATGAGAACAGTCATTGCTATGGCTACACAGGAGTAAATGGTTGGGAAATGCATCAAATGGATGTGAAAAATGCATTTCTAAATGGTGATTTACAAGAGAAAGTTTATATGGCACAGCCCCATAAGGATATGTACACCCGAGGTATTGTGACACAAAGTTGGGGTTTTGACTTCGGTCACTTCTTAGAATCAAAACACACTTGTATGAAAGCTCACAGCCTCCTCACCTCCCTTTCTCTCCCTAGGTTAAGATAAATATAAACACATCAAAGGTGAGATCATAATTCATAGAAGGAAAGATGAAAGGCTCAGGAGAAGCAAGAATTTCTGCGAGTCTTGCAGCTCCAAACAAGAGAGCAATTCTTTGTTGGAAGAAAATCTTCCGACTCAGGATTATGTGAATGGAAACATACGGGGAATGTTGGTAAGGTTCATCCATTCGAATTGGGCAATTTGGACAGAACATCTTAAAGTAAAAGAATATAGCAATCACTTACAAGAGGATAAGATACATGGGATTTGCTTTTTGATAAGAGATTAAGAGGAATTAATCATTATTAAGAAGAAATAATGGCCAAAAGTCTATAAAAATAGAGATACACAGAGAATTTCAGTTTTAAATCCATAAAGACTGTATAAAAGAGGATTACATAGGTACGTAGAGCTTGAAGAGAGCTTCATTCCTATATAAAAACTTTTGAAAATAGGTAACCGAGCAAAACGTTATGAGCATTTTATTACAAGACTATAAAACTGCCAAAATTCACCTAAAAGTTAGCAACTTTGGGAGAAATTCTGATCATCAATGAAGTAAAGGATTAAGAAATCAGTTACATGAAAGAGCATATAAAGAGCTTCCTAGCCATATGATCAGTTTTAGAAACCAATACCTGAGTGATGAGTAATTACGAGTTGAAATTTGGGTATTACACCACAAAAACTGCACTTCCCTCTCTTTGCGCATGAAACCTCAATTTTCACATAGCCTCTTGCCTTTCATCTCCTTCATTGCTCAGTGGACAATTGTAAAGATTTACCTATGGTCCCTAAAGTCTTTCCACATGCTCATTACCGCTAAAACCATTGGTACCTCCAAAGGAGGGCGGTAATAAGGCAAGGGCTACCTTGAGAAGTCACAGGCCCACCAAGATAATAACTCCTTATCCCACTTATCATGAATCATCAAAGAGGTCCAAAATTGGGTTAAGCATGAGGATCTAATGCTAAATGAGAAATTCACATGTAAAGAGAGTGTTTGAATAAGGGTTTGAAGATAAAAGAATGGCAATGACACAAAATGCTCAATTGAGGAGGCTTCATTCCTTTCTTTGAAAGGGAGAGGAGGGCTCCTTTTATAGGTGGAGAATCACTCTCTCTTCCATTGTTACAAATTACAACATAAAAATATTTAACCCGTGACATAAGGGTAGATGTCACCATCAATTGTCCTCTTAGGCTAAGTCTTCTATTGATTATTAAATTGAAGACTTTTTGACTTTGAAAGTGTGATGAAATAATAGCCAAGTCTAAGTGGTATGTAGGTGGAGATCCCACTTACACATGGCTGAATTCTTCTCTTGCATGTAGCCATTCTCCTCTTCCATGTAGGCATTCTAGAAGAATCTTTCCCAATTATGCACCTACACACACTCCTCCACATGCCTTTCACACTCCCCAACTTGTAGCCTTATGGCGAATACTATATTAATAATACAATTAAAATCCATGTGAGCATGAAGACCCACTTTTATTTTCCACATCACTAGCCTATCTACCATACCAAAGTATTTATCAAGCCTACTTGTGGCATTTACAATGTCTATACCCTAAATCAAGTAAAACCATTATATTTGAAGATAGAATGTTGTTATCAGGGTAGCCGCCAAGCCGCCGCATCACCACGCCGTTATTCCATTGTGGGCATCGCAATCTTCTTGGACAAGCTTCCACCTTATTACCATTGAGAAACCATCAAAATATGTACAAAATTAAAAATGAAAGATATCAATTTTTCATGTCACATATTTCCCCCCCAGCAGATTCTCCATGCTTGTCTTGAGGGTCTACTGGCCATGGTGCTCGAGGGTCTACTGGCCATTGTGCAGCCTCCAAATTTTGAAGTGCCTAAAGTCGCCTCTCATCCAAGGTCTCCAGTTGTACTAGGCGTTGGGCATGTGTTTCTTTTTCATTATTCAAGCTTGTAAAAGATGTGTGAAGGCTGTGATTTCCAATTCTATTGGAAAAATAGCCTCCATTCCATAAACTAACTGAAAAGGTGTGAAACCAAGAGAGAGTTTGTGAGTTGTCCTATGGGCCCATAGGACCTCTGGCAAATGCACATCCCACTTTCTCTTCAATAGTATCCACTAGCTTAGACAAAGATCCATAAAGCAGTCCATTAGTTTTTTCTACTAAACCATTACAATGGGGATAATAGGGAGTTGACATAGCATGCTTTATTTTTAATTTTTGCACCAAAGCTTCAATCAAGTCATTCCTGAAAGACCTCCCCCCATCCGTAAGGATTTCTAATGGGCACCCAAATCGAGCACATATGTATTCCCTGAGAAAGGATGCCACAACCAACCCACTGCTTTATTATTGACCATGGCCTTTGCTTCTGCCCACCTTGTTGCATAATCTATGGCCACCAATATGTAATACTTCCCATGTGAGGAACGAGGAAGTGGGCCCACAAAATCTAATCCCCACCTTTCAAATGGACCATATGTTGGGATAGGGTTTAAGGGTCCGGGAACCAATTGCTTATGCCCATATGCCTGGCATACTTCATAGCTTCTGCACCACTCATAGACATCTTTGTTGAGTTGAGGCCAATAATAACCTGTGTTAAGGATCTCCGAGTTGTGCTAGCTGAGGCAAAGTGACTTGAACATTCATGACATAATTCCATAATCCTTTTAGATTCCTTCAGGCTCACTACCCTCCTAAGAATCTTATCCTTACCTTGCTTGTAAAGAACATCCCCTAGAATTGTGTAAGGATGAGCTTTCCTTGTAAGCCTTTGCTTTTGTTGAGGATTCAATCTAGGAGAGAAGTATCCTGTATCTAAATAGTGTTGAACATCTTGGAGCTCAGGCCAACCTATATCCATTAATGCAAGAATAGCTACTTTGAAAGAAGCCAAAGTTTTAGTAGCCAATTCATCAGCCTTTTGATTATCCTTCCTGTTAACATGCACAAATTTACAAAACTCAAAAGATTCTTTTAACTCCATTTCCCTTTTATACAATTCTTGGAGATTAGGACTCCTTACCTTATATTCTCCTTTCATTTGTTGGATGACCAATTGCGAATCCCCTTTAACCTCTACCTCTTTAATTCCATCTTTTATGTAATCTTCTAATCCCCAAATTAATGCATTGTACTCAGCCACATTGATATAGCGTTTGGAAATTCCCTACCCTTGGCCCATACCTCTTTTCCTTTTGGATCAAATAAAACTATCCCCCCAGTCCCACATTGCCTGGAAGGGCTAAAGGCTCCATCAAAATTCATAGAGTGAAAGCAGTTTTGGTGGTATCTCCAAATCTTCATATACTTCTTCCTTTGTTCCTGTTCCTTCTTCCTCTTCCTTCCTTGTGAGAAAATCTGCAAAGAGAGGCCCTAGTGGTGTTTTCTGTAAGTAATAAAAGTGAAAGAGAATTCTTGAAGCTCACAAATCCACTTTGCAAACTTCCCTCCTGTAGGATTGGGTTTGTGGACCAAGAATTGTAAAGAAGGTTGAGATATGAGGAAGAAAAAAGGGCGAGGTAACAAGTATGACCTGAACTTCTTTACTACAAAAACAAGAGACAAACCACCTTTCTCCATTTCACCATACCTCTCCTCGGGCATCAGTGAGTTGTCGGCTTGTATAATACACTGGTTGCATATGCCCTTGCTCTCCCTTTTGCAAGAGTATAGCATCCACTGAATGTGATGAGACACTTGGGTTCACATAAAAATCCTCCCCCCACCTAGGAGGCTGCACACTTGGACTTTGACTCATGCATTCCTTGAGCAAACAAAAAGATTGAATTTGATTGGGCCCCCATTGGAAAGAAACATTCTTCTTTGTCAACAGATTTATAGGATACATCTTCTCAAAGAACATGTCAACAAAGCATTGGTAATACTTTGTTTTGGTAATACTTTGTTTTACCCAAAATCCTCCTTACCTCCCTTACATTGGTAGGTGGTGGGAGGGCCACAATTGCCTGCACCTTCTCAGGATCCATCTCTATGCCTTCTTCTGAGATAACATGTCCCAAGAGAACCACCTTCCTTCGTGCCAAGCGGTATTTTCTAGGATTAAGACACCCTTTTGCATCATCAATACTTTGCAAGGCCAACCTCAACTTTTCCAAGTGATCCATGCGGCTTGAATAAATGCAACAATCATCTAAAAAGACCCTTATAAACTTTCCCAAGTAAGGTGCAAATACCTGACTCATGAAGTGTTAAAAAGTTGCTAGTGCATTGGTAAAGCCAAATGGCATCACCCTATAGGCATACACTCCCCAAGGGGTGATAAATGATGTTTTCCTTTGATCTTTGTCACAAATCCAGATTTGAAAGTATCCAGAGTATCCATCACACACTGAATACAATTCATGACCTACAACTTGATCCAAAATCTCATCCTGAAAGGGTAGAGGAAAATAATCCCTCTTTGTGCATGCATTCAGAGGGCGAAAGTCCACACACACACGCCATTTTCCACCCTTTTTGGGAGTGACTACAACTGGGAAAATCCACTCTCAATTCTCTACTAGAAAAATAATTCTAGCTTTAAGCAAATTAGTTACCTCATTCTTAAGCACCTTCGCTTGCACTACTCCCAAACGCCTTTAGAATCTAGGTTCTTTGTTATGTTTGGCACATGAAGCATATTAAGGTACTTCTTTTTTCCATCTTTCATAAACAAAGGAACTTTACTAACATGCGCAACAGGGTGTACTATATTTTCCCCTATTTCTACATATACTGGTTTTTCCAAATCCCTCAATTCTCTAAACCAGTCTCACCAAGGCTGGTCATGCAGTTAGAATCAAGATATTATGTATCACATGAATTTGATGCATCTGTTATTGTGGTAGAATATTATATTATATCAAAAATGGGTGCTCACTTCTATCTTCAGCCTTCTTATTGATGATGCATACTTTCCCTACTATAACTTCCCACTTTTTATTTCATTCTACTTTTTATTACAAATAGGTGCTCACTTCTATCTTCAACCTTGTTTTTGATTATGCTGCATAAGTTCCCTACTAACCTTCCACTTTTTATTTCATTTTTCTTTGTATCACAAACCTTTGCTATATGCCCTAGTTTTCCACAATAATAGTAATTTATCATATTTTCACCTTGGTTTCTTTGTCACATCCACCTAGGCTTCTTTGTCTCCCCATGACTTAGAGTGGCCTCTTCCACTTGTTTAAAAATTGGAATCCTATTATTGTTCTCCATGATTCCTTTTCCATATCGATCGCACCTCGACCTCTAGATTAAGGTCTATCTCTACATTACTTTTGATTGAGTATAAGGCCTACTCATACGCATAATACAAGAGGGATGATTATCTCACTATTCAAAAGGGTTATAAGGTCCTAAAAGTTTGACAAATTTTCTCAAGTTTGGATAGATGTCCATAACTAATCATAGTCTTTTCCAAGCCCATTCAGTGTAACCAAAACCAAGTTTTTATCATCAATTGGTACTCCAATAGAGGTGACGACATTTTCTCATGAGAAATTCTATCATCTTGAACTTCCACACTTGGAAGTTGTACTTGTCTAGCTTTACACTCACAATCTAGGATAGATTGTCAGCCATTATTACATATAGTAACTTTCACTTACACCAAATATGGTATTATATAGTCCCTTGCACTAACTTTTACGCTCACACCAATCTTGCAATCTCCAATAATGTGTGATCGATACACACATAATTACCAGTATTTATGCGATATTCTAAACTTGTTATGTAGCCACTTTGAAAGATCCCTGCCCACTTCATGCAACGAATTTGGGGGGGGGGTGCTAATAGCGGAAGTAACACTTCTTGCACAGGGCAGAGCTCTCACTCGGGGCCTCGCCCCACGGATATCCGGACAAGAGACTTATCCCTTGGTTCTTCCAAAACCGAACCCGGAAAAACTTCCCTCGCCTAGAAAGCACGAGCAATTCCTCCAGGATATTTTTATTCTAACATAGTCAAGAGTCTTAACTAACCGAACTAATTCGACTGAACCAGTAAGTCACATGGTCAGATCAAGGAAAAGGCTTGCACTTGGATCATAGAGAGCAATGCTTGTTTCCTCATCGTGAGAGGCACAACCGTTGATTCTTTTGTATAAAACAAGGACTATCCGAGGTTTATTTCATCAATCGTACCATAACGAAATTGAGTCTCATTTTAGGGATCCATCAGTCCAGCTTAACCCTATCCAGTCCCATGGGCTAGGGAGACACACAGCACAGACCACCAAAAATTAGCAAAGCACAGGAAAAAGTGTTCAGAGAATAAGGAGAAATATTTATTCCTTGTCATTGATGGCATGGATCAAAAGAAAACCATGTTGCCTCATTTTATGCGTCCTCCTAAGAATCTCAAGGAGGAAAAATTTATCCAACTCCACATTGTAGGAGCCTTAGTTTTGGTGTCATGTCATCAAGGATCTTTGTTAATTTTCCTAACATTCATAATGATCCTAAATTGACAATTACCATCATTCAAAACATCATCAGAGAATGGTAAGGCAAACTACCACCCATTCTCTACTTTACAACTGGGTAGTAACAGTAGCTCAGAGAAAACAAAAACCAAGTTCTCCTTGCGTACTTGAATATGCTTGTAAAAAAGAAGATATTCAAGAAAGTCAAGCTTGCGTTTTTGTTGGTGGGACACACACATGACCAGATTGACCAGATTGACCAGATGTTTAGTAGGTTCTCAATCAATTTAGCAAAGAAAAGTGCATTTGACCTTCCACAAATCTGCAATAGAGGTGACGACATTTTCTCATGAGAAAGTCTATCATCTTGAACTTCCACACTTGGAAGTTGTACTTGTCTAGCTTTACACTCACAATCTAGGATAGATTGTCAGCCATTATCACCTACAGTAACTTTCACTTACACCAAATAACTTTTACTTACCTACAGTAACTTTCACTTGCAATAACTTTTATGCTCACACCAATCTTGCAATCTCCAATAATGTGTGATCGATACACACATAATTACCAGTATTTTTGCGATATTCTAAACTTGTTATGTAGCCACTTTGAAAGATCCCTGCCCAATTCGCGCAATGAATTCGGGGGTGCTAGCAGCGGAAGTAGCACTTCTTGCATATGGCAGAGCTCTCACTCGGGGCCTCGTCCCACGGATATCCGGACAAGAGACTAATCCCTTGGTTCTTCCAAAACCAGACCTGAAAAAACCTTCCTCGCCCAGAAAGCACGAGCGATTCCTCCAGGATATTTTTATTCTAACGTAGTCAAGAGTCTTAACTAACCGAACTGATCCGACTGAACCCATAAGTCACATGGTCAGATCAAGGAAAAGGCTTGCACTTGGAACATAGAGACCAACGCTTTTTTCCTCATCAACGAGAGGCAGAACCATTGATTCTTTTGCATAAAACAAGGACTATCCGGGATTTACTTCATCAATCGTACCATAACAGAATTGAGTCTCATTTTAGGGATCCATCAGTCTAGCCTAACCCTATCCATTAGTCCCATGGGTTAGGGAGACACATAGCACAGAGCACCAAAAATTAGCAAAGCACAAGAAAAAGTGTTTAGAGAATAAGGAGAAATATTTATTCCTTGTCATTGATGGCATGGATCAAAACAAAACCATGTTGCCTCATTTTATGCGTCCTCCTAAGAATCTCAAGGAGGAAAAATTTATCCAACTCCACATTGTAGGAGCCTTAGTTTTGGTGTCATGTCATCAAGGATCTTTGTTAATTTTCCTAACATTCATAATGATCCTAATTTGACAATTACCATCATTCAAAACATCATCAGAGAATGGTAAGGCAAACTACCACCCGTTCTCTACTTACAACTGGGTAGTAACAGTAGCAGAGAAAACAAAAACCAAGTTCTCCTTGCGTACTTGAATATGCTTTGTTGTAAAAAAAAGATATTCAAGAAAGTCAAGCTTGGGTTTTTGTTGGTGGGACACACACATGACCAGATTGACCAGATGTTTAGTAGGTTCTCAATCAATTTAGCAAAGAAAAGTGCATTTGACCTTCCACAGATCTGCACCTTGCTAGAGGATGCATATGTTGCCAAGCCCTCCATCAAAATCATGGAAGAAACATATGGTTTTAGATGCTTTGAGCGAGGTCACTAACAGGTCATCATTTGCACAGCTCAATGATCATAGTTTTCAGTATCAATTTAGAATTAAGCAAGTGGAGGAACATACTCTCATGTGGTGCAAAAAATACTCAAACTCAGAAGATTGTTTGCCACCACCAGAGGGTTTGAAGTTCTTACTATTTGGTCCTTGTCGCTCGTGAAATTAAACGAGTAAAGTACATGCTGCTCTCTACAACAAGCGAGACATAAAAAGCTGAGAACGAAAATCACTCTGTTGATTTCTTGAATTGTTTGGACGAGATCAAGGAGACAATATATGCTGCACAAGTGTTTTTTCCAGAGCGAGCTCTCTGGCGGCATGGTGGGAGAGTTTTTTCCCAAAGCAGGAGAAGATGGTTGAAGAGTTCAGAGATAACACATTTTAGCTACAACATGCATTGCCCTTAGTGAAAGGAGTGATGGTTTAAGTGATGCCTTCAAATGGAAAATATAACACCTTGGGATCTTCCATTTTGTTGATCCAATCCAAAGTCTCTCTTATTTGGATAATGAATCATGTGGCTTTGTAAGAGTGAATGCACAACCATTGAGGTTTAGATAAGAGTTTTATGTACAAGGTAAACCGGGCCTAGATCATTTCCCAACAAGCCACATTAATAACCTATGTATTGTTAACAATGATCTCCTTGATGAAGAGTGTGCTCCAAGGAGGAGGTGTGCGCTTTTGCCGCACAGGTCGTAGCTGGGGACTTGTCGGACACCGTATGCGAGCCACGAATGGCTGCAAGCATACAACCAGGAAGGCAAGCTCAAAACAGAATGCAAAAGGTGTGTCACTCACCGCTTAACTGCCGCCTTGAAGGATTCCCGCGTTGCAGCCGTGAAGGAGGAGCCGCCGTCGCCGCTCTACCGCCTCTCCGCCGCCGCCGTGCTGCTACACAGTGCTCGATCGCTCTCTCACTCACTCTCTCTCTCTCTCTCACAAACGCAGGAGAAGGAAACCAAAGAGATAAGGCAAGAGCACTCTTGTATTCACAACACATGAGAATGAGGATTTTAGGGTTACATTTGACTCATATAGGTGACTTGGCCGTTCACACTTGGGCGCCCATACATGGCCGGCCGACCCTAACCCTTATCCTACTGATATCCAAGGTGCGCCTCTCATCGGCGATCACCCAATCCCTTCATCCTTAACATATGGTGCCGACAAGCCCGGCCCATGACTCAGAATATTTAAATTAATGACGTAAAATATAGTATGTCGCAATGTCCGCCATGGGTTAACATGCCCCCCTTCCTGATGTAGATTCCGTCCTCGGAAGCTATGGTATGGTAAGCTCAAGAGGGTTGTTGTGGTAGACCGTTTGCAAAACAGGGAAGTAGAGTGAAGGTATGCTAGAATTCAAAAGATATAAAGTGTATAAATTCAAGCATGTGAGACCACAATGGATGTTGCTATGAGAACTTAGTTTAAAAGTCACATGAGTGAGCTAGTGTAGCAAATTAATAGGAGTTTAAAATTATTGAAAGGAATTCAAGAGTTAGCAAGGTGTCAAAGGTTAATCAAGGTTTATAACTGGCCTAAGTCAAGGAAAATAACCAAGCTTAATAAATAAACAGATGACCATACTGTGTCTACTCTAAGAACAAGTAGTTACCACGAGCCTAGGGACACAAGAAACATCAGAGTTACAGGAGCCTTTTGCCTTTTTTTTTTTTCTTTTTTTGCACATGACAATTTTTATACACAATGGCGACCTTCCTAAGGCAAAACTAACATCGATCCTGGTACCATGTTTAACACAAGGCATTATCCAGGAATCTATTAGCTCACTTTAGGCAAGGCTACCCCCTACCAACCAAGGCATCGGTCTGGAGTAGAATACTCCTCGCCTACCAAGTATCAATAAGGCGATAGGCCAACATTAAAGCACATCATAGACTTGTATTGCCATTTATTGTAGGCTTTTTTTTTAAAATCTATTTCTTTTGATCTTTGCTCCTGAACTAAAATGTGTTCTTACATCCTTTCGACAAGGGGTAAAAGCTATGTCCTAGAGGTCAACACACACATGGCCAGGTGTCAAACATTAAGATGGTTTGACCCTAGACCTAAGACAATCGTATTCCAAGGTTAACTAAAGACATCATGCTGCCTAGGAATATTTCCAATAAAGTTAAGCTCATTAATGTTTTACACTAGCATGCAAGCAACTTCAAAAACTAAGTAGTACAATGACAATTTCCATGTGGTCATGCCGTATAGTTTATGAAATTAATTGAACAGAAAAAACGAAAGAGAGTGGGTATGGAAGAATTACACCTGAAATTGGAGATCTCCTTGATTTGATGAGACAGCTTGCAATGTGATGTAGATATATTTTGATGATCATTGCGGCAGTCTAAAAATATGGAAGCGAACCCACCTCAAACTTTTTAACCTGTACAATCAACTAACAAGCACTATACCTCGAGAGGCACATCAGTGTGAAAATTTCAAGACTCGTTTAAGGAATCTAAACTAGAAAAAACTTGAAAACACTAACCTACCTACCAGTCACCACACTACTACTGAGAATACGGTAAGAGGATGTTGTAGAGTCCTGGCTCTAGTCCTAAGGCTAAGCCTCTATCCGCCTCATCCAAATAAATAAAATCAACCTCAGTAGTGCCATGAGTTTCATCCGTCCATTCATCATTGTCAGATATTTCCTTTTCATTTTCCCATCCACATAAACTCATCAAGAATATAACCATGCGAGGATAGTCATCCTGTGGAAAAGGAAAGCATTGGGCTATCGGGGATAGTTCCTCTACGGAGTAGGGGTCAGTCATGGTCAATAGGCGAATTAGCCATTCTAATTCTTCAACATTTTCCTCTTTGGCCAGTACATCTATATGATCCCATTCAGTTTCAATAACAGGATAGCACATGTGAAATATCTGAGAAAGGTACAGATGATACCTCTCATCAAAGGCGGGAGTGGATGAAGTGTATGATGATCGTGCATCTGCCATATCTGCAAACACAGATATAGCATCAGTAGGTTTGTGAGACAGGTCAATCTAGTTCTTGATTGTATACAGATATTTATCCTCTTTTTGTGCTCTTGCTCTTTTTACTATTTTTTGTTTTTTTTTCTTTGTTTTTGTTTTTTTTTATTTTTTTAAAAATGTATGAAGCTATATATATACATCCCCTTGAATTTGGCAATTACATGGTCAGGGGAGAAGGTTAAGGAGGAAGCATTAGAATGTCGAGCATGAGAACATGCTCCCCCTTTCCTTGGGTAGATCATATTATTTGCAATGATGTTGCAGCCTCTTGGAACCAATTTGTCCAGCGGGTCATAGGTTGTGATGTGGGCAGATAGCTTTTTATGACCCTTGTGGCCACATCCAATTGTAGAGATGGTAGTGTACGCTCCCATTGACGAATGGAGGAAATGGTTTCCGACGATACTATTACAAGGGGAGACGTAGACTCATCAGTTTTTTGTTGGGTGTTGACAAGAGTAGGTGTAGAGCATGTAGAAACTTCTATATCAGCGTGTGCCTGGCATGAGGAGCTAGAAGCTTCATGTGGCTCCCCCCTTCCTGAGCTAGGTGGTAATGATCGATATCGTTTGGGAATCCAAACTAACTCTGGAAGAAGTGGTGTGGAGCACTCTGTTACCTTTCCCTTACCACGATCTTGAATTATCGTTGGGGTGGCAACAATTGGTTTGCAAGGTTTTATAGGTGATGTAGAGGGATTCAGCTTATGTTTAGGGACCCAAATCTGGTCATTTCCCTCATAGTACCCTTGGGCTACTAACAATTTTTTAGGGATCCATCGCGATGTTACATTGCCCTTTCTCGGGTGGGTAGCTGCTTTCCTTTTACGAGGCTTCTTGGTGGCTGAACGAGATTGAGCAGGGGAAGTAGCTGTTAACGAAGCTTTGGGGACCCATTTGTATGTACTCTTTGGCATAGTAAGCGAAGCTTTATGGACCGCCTTGCCTGTTTCCACTCTTGGCGTTGAAGCGTTAGAGGGGTGGCCTACAATCGAAGATGGTTTTGCCACTGGACTTTGTGATTTTTCATTATCTAATATTTGAGTGGATGACTTAGGTGCGGGATTTTGAGCGGTCAGACCTAGTGTTGGTTCTTGCGTTGTGACTTGTCTGGTTGCCCAATCGATATTGCACTTGGTGACCATCATCCATTTGCGCCCTAAGATTACAGTCCCTTCCATGGTGCCAGCAGGCATAACCAAAAAGCTTTGAATTATGGTTCCCTTGTCATAAGCAACCGGAGTGTGCAGAATTCCTGAGACAGGGGTTTTTTTCTTGTTGATTCCTTGAACTTGGATAGAACTCTTGGATAAAGGTGGTTTTCCCAGTTGACACCACACGCCATATGATAGCAAATTGTGTTGAGCTCCTGTATCCAATAATGCATTATACAGCACCTCCCCGTAAGGACTCTGTAACTCAATTGGGTATCTTAGAGGTGGGTCAGATTCCAGTGCATCCTCTACTGCCTCCTCGAAAAATACTTGCGTAATTCCCAAGTTGGCTTCTCGTTGTCTCCTAGCACGCTGTTGACGTTCTTTGGCTTCGACTCTCGCTTGTATCTTTTTAAGCTCAGCTTGTTCTTTGGCTGCCTTCTTTTGATGGATTGCTTGTAACTCCTCTTGGCTCAGGGGGTCATAGTATCTTTTGAATTTACTCCCATTAAGGAATCCAATGGTTTCAACTCCGTCGAGAGTCTCCACTCTGATGGTACCCTGCGGTGTAATTTCACATACTCTATATGGTCCCTTACCAGCATATTTGAGCTTCTTCTTTTCGTTTCGCACTCCATACATCAGGACTTTATCCCCAACCTTGATGTCCTTGTCCTTTAGATGGCGATCAAACCATTTTTTCCTTCTATCCTTCTCCACAAGGGCATTGTACACAGCCAATTGTCTTTCTTCATTTAGCCGCTCAAGGATATACAGACGCTCTGCTAAGGGATTACCATCCCAACCCTCTTGAGTAGCAACACGAAGACTAGGAATGACAAATTCCCACGGCATGACTGCTTCTTGGCCATATACCATTTTGAATGGTGTGCAATTAATAGCCACTTTGTACGCAGTACGATAGGCCCATAAAGCTGTCGTGAGCTTTAGATCCCAATCCGTGCGATGAGCTTCAACTGTCTTTGTCAAAACAGAGATTAATGTCTTGTTTGTACTCTCGGCTTGGCCATTCGCTTGCGGATAATAAGGAGTAGATTTATGATGGGATATCATGAAATTTGTTGTGAGCTCCTTAATCACTTCATTTATAAAATGCGTACCATTGTCGCTCACAAGTTCAAAAGGACAACCAAAGCGTGTGATTATATTTTCAAAGAGGAACTTGGCTGTTGTCCTCGCATCCGTCTTACGTGTCGCTTTCGCTTCAGCCCATTTGGTCATATAGTCAGTGGCCACAATAATATAGCGAGATTGTGTGTTTCGGGCCGCTGGACTAATTGGACCTACAAAGTCTAAACCCCACTTTTCAAATGGTTGGTTTACTTTGATCGGATGTAGAGGCATCTGATCTTTCCTTTGGGGTTTCTTGTATCGTTGGCATTCATCGCAACCCTTCACAAAGAGTGATGCATCTTGGAACATGGTGGGCC
Source organism: Cibotium barometz (assembly GCF_041138505.1). Taxonomy (NCBI): domain Eukaryota; kingdom Viridiplantae; phylum Streptophyta; class Polypodiopsida; order Cyatheales; family Cibotiaceae; genus Cibotium; species Cibotium barometz. Next base: position 31,714,148 of record NC_141067.1, read on the forward strand.
ACCAATACCCTGATTGTAAGATCTTTCGCGCAGTTAAGTCTCCTGAGAAGTGACCACCGGCTACGCCCATATGTGCCTCTTGCAAAATGTATAGATACTCATCCTCTCGGGCACAACGCCTAAGAACGTCATCCTTTCCTCTTTTATAAAGAGTCCCAGCTATCAGGCAATAGGGTTCGCATTCTTTGATTAGCTTTCGAGCTAGATCTTTACGAAGCTCCTTGGGTGGAAAGCCATTAACCAAAAAGTTAACAATCTTCTCACTCCATTCAGGCATTGTCTCCACCATGAACAGGGAAGTGTCCGGTAAGTCATCATCAACCCCCGTAGGAGCCTCACCATTAGGTATGCGAGACAAATGATCAGCCATAACATGTTTTTTGCCAGGTCTCACAACAACAGTGAAATCAAACTCAAGAAGAATCAATAGCCATCGTGTGATTCTTCCTGTGGAGCATGGTTTGTTTACCAGATACAACAATGCTTGATGATCCACATAGAAAACAAACTTGGTGGCAAGGAGGTAATAACGAAATTTCCTTACTGCATATATCATTGCCAACCCTTCTCGCTCCGTAGTGGTGTAGTTCATCTCAGCATCGTTCAACTGGCGACTGGCAAAGCTAATGGGGTAGTCTAGCTTGTGTTCTCCAGGTTGAGTTAAAACACACCCAATAGCAAAGTTTGATGCATCAATATGCACATGGAAGAGTAAATCCCAGTTAGGCATTCTCAAGATTGGAGCACTCGCCAAGGCCTTCTTTAATAGCTCATAGGCACGGTCGCATTCTTCGGTCCAAATAAACTCGATGAGAAGCTTATACAATGGTCGAGCTATCTCGGCGAAGAAGAGAATAAACCTTCGATAATAACCAACGTGGCCCATAAAGCGTTGGACTCCCTTGTAGTTGGTGGGTGGGGGTAATTCCAGAATGACCTTGATTTTACTCTCGTCAGTGGAAATCCCATTTTTGGACACTATATGCCCTAAGATAACTCCATGTTTAACCCAAAATTGGCATTTGAAAGGATTCAAGGAGATGCGATATAATCTACACCTTTCAAATATCTTTCGTAAACACATCAAGTGCTCGTCCCAAGAGGAATGAACACAAAGATCATCTAAGAAAGCTTCACAGAAGTCCCTTAGATATTCCTTAAAGGCCGTGTTTATCAATCGTTGGAATGTTGCAGGTGCATTGGTCAAGCCAAAAGCCATGACGCGAAAGGCAAACACTCCAAACTCCGTGATAAATGCTGTTTTAGCTTGGTCCTCGACTGCAATTGTGATCTGATTGTAACCCGAGTACCCATCTAAAAAGCTATATGCCTCCTTGCCTGCCACTCTTTCAAGCACATGTTCAGAATATGGCAAGGGGTAATGATCCCTTCTGGTGGCTGCATTAACCTTTTTGAGATCAACGCACACTCTGAGTTTCCCATTCTTCTTTGGCACGATGACTATCGGAGAAACCCATTCTGAGTGCTCAATAGGATATATGAATCCACATTTTACCAGCTTTTCAATTTCCTCTTGTACAATCTTTGCGTACTTAGGATTCATTGGGTAGGGACGTTGCTGGACTGGTTTAGCAGTGCTAATCATTGGAATCGTGTGCTGCACCACTGAGGGTGGAACACCCTTCATATCATGATATGTCCAAGCAAATATGTCCTTGAATTCTTTAAGAAGCTTCGTAAGTGCAGCTTCTTCCGCCTTGGTGAGGTCTTGAGCAATAAAAACTGGTTTAGACTCCTCACCCGGATTTGCTAAGTCTATCTCCTTAACTACCGCAGGGCCATCGTAGACACCGCTACTCCCATTGGTAGGCGTTCGTTGGGCTTTTGTGTAGACCACTTTACGTTCCCCTGTGGTGAATGATTTGAAATGCTCGGGTGCGGGATGTAAGTCTACTGGTTCTTGTTGTGCCAGGCTTTTTTCTTTCAATTCTGCTTCCTTTTGTTGTTGAGCCAACTCTTGGTTTTGCCGCCTTCTTGCAGTACGACTTAGTTTCGGCTTCTCTTCAATTTCTAATTGGGCGACGTCATGAGGTTGCGGAATACACCACATGACACTTTGGAGGTATTGTCCCCAATTATCCGCTATCTTCCGATGAGCGTCAATGGCTCCTACATAACTAAGCCATTCTGCAGTGGATCGCTCCTTGTTTATTGCAGTTCGTACATTAGCTCGATAGCGTTGGCGCTTATGTCTCGTTTTCTTCTTACCAAGTTTTTGATTTTTATTTCTATCAGATTCGAACTCACTTGGTCGACCTTCACTTTCGGATGAACTGCAGGAGGCCACTGTCCTAGGCCTTGAGCACCTTGCTTCCACATTTGGGTGAATATTTGATTCATTTTTCCCATCAGGCTCAGGGTCAGTTTCTTCTTGAGATTCATACTCAGAGTTGCATTGGTCAGAGTCTTCGCTACTTTCAGTGTCGGTGGAGTTTGCCACGTTCTCGCCATCAGGAGTCAAGTGCATAACACCTATCATGTTTATTGGCACTAACGGTGGCATATCTTGCCCCTCAGGTGTTACCCAACTTGTGCCTCTATTTCCCCATGTGTCTATGGTTGCCGCTAGGTGTACCCAATCCACGTTATCCGACTCAGTCATACCCGGTAGGACATCCATATAAGGAGAATCTTTCCCATCATCAGTCTCTTTTTTGCATGTATAGCAATACCTTAATGGGGCGGAGTGAATAGTGGTATCCGATCGATTATCAATGATAACCTTGCTTCCTAAAGGATGTGCACGACCATTCTCAAGATCAACTCGAATGACAGAGTCCTGGAATTGTAGGTAGACATGGTTTTTCGACCAGTCATGCACCATTTGTGCTTCCCTCATGAAAGGACGTCCTAAGATCATTTGATATGACATAGGATGCTTGGAGAAATCCATTACAATGAAGGTATGTTTTACCTTGTATCCTAGAACCTTGATCTTAAGGTCCCTTAACATCCCAATAGGTTTAGCTATGGTTCCGTTTGCCATCTTAACCACTATGTTTGTGACTTCGAGGTGAGGCCTTCCCATAGATTCCCAACAGTTTTTAGTCACAATGCTCACTCCAGCACCACCATCAAGGATTCCCTTTAGAGTTAATCCCTTGGTAGTAATGGGGAGGGTGGCATTAGATTCGTCACCTTCAAAGTACTGTCCCAACTTGTTCACAGGTATTTCCACGACCGAATCTTCATCAAAGTTGGGTTGTAGATCCCAATGTTCTCCTTCATCTTGAAGCGTGTCGGGTCTATCCATATTTGCAAATTGTGGTAGCCCCGCCTTTAGTTCTCCATTGAGAAATGCCCGAAGAGCTAAGAATAGCTCAGGATCTCCGTATAATTTGGATATGATCGTGGTTCTGATCTCAGAGGACATGAAATCCATTAGCTTAGACACATTCAACGGTACTTTTCGAGACATCGCCCCTTGACTAGGGACTGGTGAAGATGGAATCACTTCCTCTTCGATGGGGTCAGGCATTCCCTCACTAAACATTCTTTCCAGCAAGAAGGGTGTTTGCCCACTTCCAGATGTCCTATCCTCACTTTCTTCCCGAATGATACTAGGTATAGCTAACGGTTTATGGTTCCGGTGAGGCTGAACTTGCGTAGGAAACACTGTGTCTGGAATTTTGATTTTTCTCGGGTTTGGCTCCAGTTCTCTTTGTGTTTCTTCCACCAAACCCCTTAAGTGTTGCACTTGTTCAATCTCCTCAACTGGGTTTGGGTAAGTTCCAATCTTTTTCTTGAGGGTTTTTGGCCCACGTGGCTTGTCTTGGGGAGTCTCAGTCAGTTTGGGTGGTCGAGAGGGCATTAACTGACTTGGTTGTGGGACCGAGGAAGTTTCCTTCTGTTTTCCCTTATTTATGTACTCGCTTGATTCTCCTTCATTGAGCTCCCGAGTGGGTTCCTCCCTTAAGGTAGTGGCTTTGGTCCCCATGGTTTCTATTGAATCGGAATCATCTTCAGGATCATTCATATACACAGGGTCGTCTCCTGTCCCTATGTTAGTCTTTGAACTAGGCTTGGAGCTCGTGGCATTAAGCGATCTCTTTCGCCGTGTTTTCTTTTTCTTTGCCTGAGCGATTGATGCAGTATCCCTCTCTTCAAGAATGTAGTTTTGATTTTGAAGCATTGACCGTGTAACTACATTCACGGGTACAATGGGTGTGGTTCCTCGTGCTTGGTTGGTGACCTCAACCAAATTCAATGGCGTAATCTTGGGTGCATTAGGATTATGTGGACATTGAGCGATCAAATGATCTATGCCACAACGATTACATGTAAGTACCGGCATTCCCGATGTGCTCCCTTGATTTGGTTGCATTTGAGTAGCAATCTTCTGTAGCCTATTAGGGCACTCTGCTACACGATGCGGTCCACCACAATCGTAGCATTGAAGAGGTGGTCTCCTCGCCAAGGTATTAAGGTTTTTCCCCCTTGTGGCGAGAGCAGCCGCTTGATATACAGGCTTAACTTGCCCGAAATGATCCTCCATGTAGTACTGGGGAATCATTTCAAACGTATCAATCCCGTATGGAACAGTGGGGTCTATCTCCTCTTCATAATCCCCACATGCACTATGTGACTCACAACCCATCTGGTTTATAGGGGTAATCCTTGGATGTGGAGGTTGTGGTCCTAGCACTGGCGGTGGTAACGGCACAGACTGGACTACATTCGGATTCCTTGGAACTATGTGCTGTGACGGTTGCTCGATAGGTTGTGCAGGCATTAGCGCGGGTACTTGAGGTGTATTTGACCAAGCTAGTGGTGCCTGGTTTGCCAACATTCGCTTAAGTGTTAGGCAATCTTTAGATTGATGGCCATACTTACCACATGCATTGCAATTCCCATTGAATTTGACTCTGAATGTGGGACATTCACTCGTGCTATGTGGTCCTAAGCACACCGAACACCATTGTTGCTCTCTCCTTGGGTACATATGGCTATTCTGAGAAGCTCGATTACCCCTGAAGTATTCTTGGAGAGCCTTAGTAAGGTCGGTCACAGACATTTCAGATATCTTGGGCTCCTTGGCAATTGGTTTTACCGTCATTGGCTCGTGCCCAGATACTTGCGAACTAACGGATTTTGTTTCTGAAGACACCTTTTTACCTGCAATCATCAAGTTGTCTTCTAACTGGATTGCATTGGCAGTGACTGCTTCCCACGTTGTAAGACCTCTAATGACTAGGCCATTGTAAATGTCCTCGTGGCGCAATCCTCGGATGAATCTATCGAGGAGTTGGTTGTTATTGAAGCGTTCATCAGGAGTGCAGCGAGAATTTAGATGCTTCAATCGACTTATAAAGTCTCTCACTGACTCCCCTTCCTCGCGTTCAGCTTTTTGGAGTTGAGATGCTACCCCCCAAAGCACACCCTCGCGTATGTATTCTTTCAAGAACAATCTCTTGAGAGTGGGGTAGTGAGTGCGCTCTTCAACCCTTAAGGTTCGATACCAATCTCCGGCCTTCCCACTCAAGGTTAAGCCTAAGGCTTTACACTTATGCAGCTCATTGTGCTCTTCCAAGGAATCACACACGTGTTCAAAGACTTCAATGTGCTTCCTAACATCCTCGTTACCACTGAAGTTTTGAGTGAGCTTAGCCACTTGTACTGCCTTGCTTCTAGGTTCTCTCTCAGGCATACCCCGCATGTTTTCTGCAATGGATCGTCCGATCGTCTGAGCAAATGCTGCGAGATCACCTAAGTGAGCAGGCATAGTTGGTGGAGGCACTTCTGGGATAGCCTGGCTGATAGGAGTTGGCGTTGGTCTGAGTAGGTTGGCAAATGACATAGGATATGATATGTGACTAGGCCTAGCTCCCCTTGGATAATGGTTATGATAAGGCGGTCGTGGAGCATACGCCATTGGCATACTAAGAGGCGTAGGAGCTACATGGGCATGAGTAGCAATAGGTACATAAGGCCGATAGGCACTACCATGCACTGTTGTAGGTACTGTTCCACTAGGTGGTGGTGTCGTACTAACTACAGTGGTAACAGGTGCACTTTCTGTCATGCTCATCATTGGAGTAGGCATTGTGGATTCCCTAATGGAAAGTTGAGCCAAGGTTGGAAAGCTAAAGTTACTACTCGTGGGCTCAACCTGCATTGAGACTCCAGGCGAAACAACATATGAAGGGTCTATGGGACTCACCGAGGGAGTCTCCAATTGTGATAGGGTTGGTTGTTTGGCCTTGCCCGTATCCAAAAACCTCATAGGGCCAGTGGAAACTAGGTCCACTCCCCTATTTTGCCTCTCAATTTGGATAATTCTATGAATAACATCACATATCATTTGCTGTTGCTCCTCTAGATTAGTGGCGCTAGATGTGGATCGTAGGACCTCTAACCAACCTACATGGTATGTGTAACCCGTGTATAGGTCCGTTAGAGTCTCTGTGTGTAGATCATATTCCCAATTTTCATTGAGAAATATCCCATCTAGACTTGGTGTGCCAAATGGTTCTCTTGAAGTGGACGCAATGTCACTTCTTATGGATTGGCTTCTAGGGACCTCTACTTTAGGAAGAGTATCGGAAGGTGGTAGCTCAGTAGGGCCCTCATTAAACGAAGTGGGTAGAATATCCACATGGACACTCTTTGGGAGGGTAGGGTCTACATAAGATGTGAATGGCGAATCTACTACCCCTCCTTCCTCATTTACTTCGCTTGTCGCATGTTCAGAGCGTGTAGCTCTACTAAAGGTCTCTATTAGACGACTAAACATGCTAGATCCGGGTTGTGGGGCCCACACTGGCATGTTTTGGCTTGTCTCCTCAGTGTTCTTGGTAGGGTGTCCTTCCATGGCTTCTGAGTCAGAGGACGAGTCACTATCCACTATTCGTGGATCTTGGGTTGCACTCCCTTGGGTTCCAGCCGAAGGCCAAGATGCCAACGTGGAGGGATGGTGTGAGCTTGCGTAGACTGAAACGCTTTCTAGTGGCTCAGGCTCTAGTACTCGACCAGAACGTAGATGCATGTGACGTGGGTACCCTACGTGCGTTGTAACTACCCTTGAAACTCACACAAGTGGTTTCTTAGGTGTTTCGCACCCCGTTTTTACTTGTTTTTGTGTTGTTTTTAACCCGTTTTTGACCCCCTTACTTACAGTCGAACTTGGACTAGGGCGTATGATAGCTCGAAACGAGCGTATCGTTCAAAGGATCCTAGTGTGCTTTACAGCACCGTGTTCGCCTATCTAGAGCTCCTGTAGTGCTCAAAATAGTCCGTTTCCTTTGGGGGGAAGGGGCAAAAGCCTATTTGCTTATGGAGGAAAGGGTGAGGGCTTTATCCCACATGCTCACTTTACTCCTTGGGGAGTGGGCTACATATAGGGCACGACTTCCCATAAGCTCTCACTTGAGAGAAAGCTATGGAGGCTCACTCTCCTATATATATATATCAAAAGACCGAGACCGAGACCGAGGCCGGGGCCGGGGCCGTGGGTCGTGGGTCGATTGGGGTTCTTTCTTTTCAAAATTTTTTTCTCCAATTAGAAAATCTTTCCTCTCTTCCTCTCCACACGTTTGGTTCTTTCTTTGAAAATAAAATTTAATTTTTTTCTTTTTTATTTTTTATAATTTTTTTTATTTTTTATTTTCTGTTTTTTTTTGAATATAAGTTTTCTATGGTTTCCTTAGGGTTCAGCCTTGGCCGCGGTGCAGTTCGCACACACAGCGCAGATCTGGGGATTCAGAAATCCCCCTCACACGCAGAAACCAGATAACAGAACGCACGCCCACACGCGGAGCGGAAAAATAACAGAAATGCAGAAGATAAATTACAGAAACAGATTGCAAAAACCAGAAATAACTCCACAACAAACACACAGTCGCTTGCCTACAGTGTATATTAAACTTCACGCAGCACAGCCGAGCTGCAAACTGGAGCTTGGTGCAGGGCAACTCCCCGGCAGCGGCGCCAAAAATGTGCGCTTTTGCCGCACAGGTCGTAGCTGGGGACTTGTCGGACACCGTATGCGAGCCACGAATGGCTGCAAGCATACAACCAGGAAGGCAAGCTCAAAACAGAATGCAAAAGGTGTGTCACTCACCGCTTAACTGCCGCCTTGAAGGATTCCCGCGTTGCAGCCGTGAAGGAGGAGCCGCCGTCGCCGCTCTACCGCCTCTCCGCCGCCGCCGTGCTGCTACACAGTGCTCGATCGCTCTCTCACTCACTCTCTCTCTCTCTCTCACAAACGCAGGAGAAGGAAACCAAAGAGATAAGGCAAGAGCACTCTTGTATTCACAACACATGAGAATGAGGATTTTAGGGTTACATTTGACTCATATAGGTGACTTGGCCGTTCACACTTGGGCGCCCATACATGGCCGGCCGACCCTAACCCTTATCCTACTGATATCCAAGGTGCGCCTCTCATCGGCGATCACCCAATCCCTTCATCCTTAACATATGGTGCCGACAAGCCCGGCCCATGACTCAGAATATTTAAATTAATGACGTAAAATATAGTATGTCGCAATGTCCGCCATGGGTTAACAGGAGGGGATATGACATGAAAGCACCTTGGATTTATGAAGACTTATGAATTTAGGCTAATGAGTCCTAGAAATAAAGTTCTAAGAATGGTAGATAATAATATAAGGGTTTAGGTATGAATCCACATTGTGTTTAGTGAGCAATTGAAACTTACAACTTAACAAGTTTTACTTTTGAATTGAGAACATGATTTAAGCTTGGGTCCTACAAAAGCCTTCAATCTTGGAGTCCATTGAGTTTTTCAAGTGATACTTTTTGAGTTTCCTTTCCCTTCTCTCTGGCTTTCCTCTTGGTGTAGTAGCCCTTGCACCCTCCTTGTGCATAGTGAAAACTATAATGATGGATTAAAGACAATGATCAGGCCCATGATTAAAGCATATTAAAGAGCTAAGAAAATGGATTAATATATGATTAAAGCATATTAAATAGTAGCTAAGCAAATGGATTAATACATGATTAAAGCATATTGAAGAGCTAAGCAAATGGATTAATACATGATTAAAGCATATTAAAGAGCCAAGCAAATGGATTAATTCATGAGATTAAGAAAATAATTAGTATTATGACAATGTTTATCTAGTAAAGACGCTTCCACATCTACTAGTTTTGGGGCTAGAAAGTTTGTGAGAGTAGTTAAAGAGTTACTAAACTCACCTTGGGGTAAGCTCTTTAAGAGCACAACTATGACCACATCCTCCTCTATATTTTTCTTGATCCCTACAAGAGCTGGGTGAGGAGATTCTTGTTGAGAAAAGGAATGTGTGAGGGTTCTTGTTGAGGTTCTTGTTGAGAAAAGGAATGTGTGAGGGTGCAACATTAATAGAGGAAGGGGAGGAGCATACACATTAGAAAGAGGAATAGACTATAAGGGTACCTTGGCAAAGGTTGATTTGTATGGTCATTTTTAAAGGTGAAGTCAAAGGTAAAAAAGGTAGCACATGGAAAGTGTAAGGAGGCACATGTAGTGTGAGCATTTATGGACACATGGATGGAACAATCTTCCCTTTCTTTATGTTTTCTTAATTCTCAATTACCTTAAGCATCTCCTTTATGCTTTTCATGGAGATTAGAGATAATCTACCTTCCCTAATCTCTCAAATAGACTATGGTCGTTCTTGTTATGGTTTTTCCTTTATAGTGCTATGTTTGGGGATTTGTATGGTTAATTAGGGTTAGATGTTTACCTCTCATTAAGTAGAGAAAGGTTATTTCTAATTGTAAATTGGAAATAAGAGAGGATGAATTAAGTGTGTATGATTGGGCATAGCACAAGCTATGGTTTCCCTATCTTGTACTATACGAGACAAATATGGGTTATGAGAGAAACATGGGTTTCGTGAGAGTGTAGGAAATTAAAGGGAGATTTTGTTTTAAATTCGTTGAGTAGAGAGCTTGGTGTGCGTGAGTAAAAAGGATTGTCTTCTCTTAATCTAGGTCTTGTTGTTCCTATTTATAACTAATTTATAAGTGATAGTAATTAAGAATATTGTTTATCATAGTTACTCTTTTTGAAAGCAAATTACTAAGTGGGTGTGTTAACATAAATTTGAAAGATCATGCAAGTGGAAAGAATGTAAAAAGGATTAAGTTGTAATGATGTCTTTATGTAATGGTTATGTTAAAGAGATGAAATAAAACCTAATAAAGAAGATTGGAATCAGAGCCCATCAGTGGATAAGGTGGATAAGCGTAGTGAGAGAGTTTACACTCCTCACATGGAGAGTGGTGAGTCTAGGGCCTCAATAGCCCTGACTCAAGTCCTTCTATTTGGCTCGGGGGGTGCACCTCAAAAAATGTAAGTCTACCACGTGCGATCATTAGGTGGGGTTTTTTAAATCCAAAATATTGGGTAAATTTACAGAAATACAATTACAAGAGGGGTATTTTAATTGTACTTTGGAAAAAAACCCGTAAGTCTATAAAGAAAAAGGGGTGGTTTTATCAGCTCAAAATTCACAGATAAGGGGTTTTTTAAATACCCCTTGAACGCACGTCGTAGGAGGGGCTTCCATATAGGGCACCCCCCGAGCTATTTGGATTGGATAATGTTAGGATTAGTAAACTTATCGTCTTCAAGCTTGTTGGCTAGCGGCTCTCAAGGGCGAAACAGCCCCTGGGTGACGATGCTCCCTAGCTCAGTTGACTCCGCAGTCCAAGCGTCATGAAATTTTCCCAACAATAGAATCTAGGTTCTTTGTTATGTTTGGCACATGAAGCATAGTAAGGTACTTCTTTTTCCCATCTTTCATAGACAAAGGAACTTTACTAACATGCGCAACAGGGTGTACTATATTTTCACCTATTTCTACATATACTGGTTTTTCCAAATCCCTCAATTCTCTAAACCGATCTCACCATGGCTAGTCATGCGGTTAGATGCACCCGAATCAAGATATTATGTATCACATGAATTTGACGCATCTGTTATTGTGGTAGAATGTTATATTATATCAAAAATGGGTGCTCACTTCTATCTTCAGCCTTCTTATTGATGATGCATACTGTGCGCTTTTGCCGCACAGGTCGTAGCTGGGGACTTGCCGAACACCGTATGCGAGCCACGAATGGCTGCAAGCATACAACTAGGAAAGCAAGCTCAAACAGAATGCAAGGGCGTGTCACTCACCGCTCTAACCGCTGCCGTGAAGGATTCCCGTGTCCCAGCAGTGAAGGAGGAGCCTCCGTCGCCGCCGCTCTATCGCCTCGCCGCCGCCGTGCCGCTACACAATGCTCGATCGCTCTCTCACTCTCTCTCTCTCTCTCTCTCACACACGCAGGAGAAGGAAACCAAGGAGATAAGGCAAGAGCAGTCTTGTATTCAACACATGAGAATGAGGGTTTTAGGGTTACATTTGACTCTTATAGGTGACTTGGCCGTTCACACATGGGCGCCCATACATGGCCGGCCGATCCTAACCCTTATCCTATTGATATTCAAGGTGTGCCTCTCATCGGCGATCACCCAATCCCTTTATCCTTTGCATATGGTGGCGAGACAAGCCCGGCCCATGACTCAGAATAGTTAAACTAATTACATGACATAAAACATAGTACGTCTCAATGTCTGTCATAGGTTAACATGCCTCCCTTCCCTGATGTAGATTCCGTCCTCGGAAGCTATGGTATGGTAAGCTCAATAGGGTTGTTGTGGTAGACCGTCTGCAAAACAGGGAAGTAGATTGAAAGTATGCTGGAATTCAAAAGATATAATGTGTATAAATTCAAGCATGTTAGACCACAATGGATGTTGCTATGAGAACTTAGTTTAAGGGTCACATGAATGAGCTAGTGTAGCAAATTAACAGGAGTTTAAAATTATTGAAAGTAAATCAAGAGTTAACAAGGTGTCAAAGGTTAATCAAGGTTATCAAGGTTTATAACTGGCCTAAGTCAAGGAAAATAACTGGCCTAAGTCAAGGAAAATAACCAAGCTTAATAAATAAACAGATGACACACTGTGTCTACTCTAAGAACAAGTTAATACCACGAGCCTATGGACACAAGAAACATCAGAGTTACAGGAGCCTTTTGCCTTTATTTCTTTATGCACGTGACAATTTTTAAACACAATGGCGACCTTCCTAAGGCAAAACTAACATCGATCCTGGTACCATGTATAACACAAGGCATTATCCCCAGGAATCTATTAGTTCACCTTAAGCAAGGCTACCCCCTACCAACCAAGGCATCGGTCTAGAGTAGAATACTCCTCGCCTACCAAGTATCAATAAGGCGATAGGCCAACATTAAAGCACATCATAGACTTGTATTGCCATTTATTGTAGGCTTTTTTTTTTAAATTTATTTCTTTTGATCTTCGCTCCTGAACTATAATTTGTCTTGCATCCTTTCGACAAAGGGGTAAAAGCTGTCCTAGAGGTCAACACACACATGGCCAGTTGTCAAACATTAAGATGGTTTGACCCTAGACCTAAGACAATCGTATTCCAAGGTTAACTAAAGACTGCATGCATTCTCAAGAACATATCCAATAAGGTTAAACTCATTAATGATTCACACTAGCACGTCAGGCAACTTCAAAAACTAAGTAGTACATTGACAATTTCCATGTGGTCATGCATTATAGTTCATGCAATTAATTGAACAGTAAAAACAAAAGAGAGTGGGTATGGAAGAATTACACCTATATTTTGGAGATCTCCTTGATTCGATGAGAAAAATGCCTGCAATTTGATGAGATATTTATGTATGAGCGTTGCGGTTATCTCAGGACTTGAAAGCGAACCCACCTCAAACTTTTCCACATGTACAACCAACTAACAAGCACTATACCTCGAGAGGCACATCAGTGTGAAAAATTAAAGACTCGTTTAAGGAATCCAAACTAGAAAAAACTTGAAAACACTAACCTACCTACCAGTCACCACACTACTACTGAGGATACGAGGATACGGTAAGAGGATGTTGTAGAGTCCTGGCTCTAGCCCTAAGGCTAAGCCTCTATCTGCATCATCCAAATAAATAAAGTCAACCTTAGTAGTGCCATAAGTTTCATCCGTCCATTCATCATTGTCAGATATTTCCTTTTCATTTTCCCATCCACATAAACTCATCAAGAATGTAACCATGCGAGGATAGTCATCTTGTGGAAAAGGAAAGCATTGGGCTATCGGGGATATGTCCTCTACGGAGTAGGGGTCAGTCATGGTCAATAGGCGAATAAGCCATTCTAATTCCTCAACATTTTTCTCTCTGGCTAGTACATCTATATGATCCCATTCAGTTTCAATTACAGGTTAGCACATGTGAAATATCTGAGAAAGGTATAGATGATACCTCTCACCAAAGGTGGATGAAGTGTGCGATGCTCTTGCATTTGCCATATCTACAAACACAGATATAGCATCAGTAGGTTTATGACAGGTCAATCTAGTTTCTGATTGTATACGGATATTTCTCCTCTTTTTGTGCTCTTACTCTTTTTACTATTTTTTGTTTTTCTCTTTTCTTTTCTATGTATGAAGCTATATATATACATCCCCTTGAATTTGGCGATTACATGGTCAGGGGAGAAGGTTAGGGAGGAAGCAATAGAATGTCGAGCGTGAGTACATGCTCTCCCTTTCCTTGGGTAGATCATATTTTCTACAATGATGTTGCAGCCTCTTGGAACCAATTTGTCCAGCGGGTCATAGGTTGTGATGTGGGCAGATAGCTTTTTATGACCCTTGGCCACATCCAATTGCAGAGATGTTAGTGTACGCTCCCATTGACAAATGGAGGAAATGGTTTCTGACGATACTATTACAAGGGGAGACGTAGACTCATCGGTCTTTTGTTGGGTGTTGACAAGAGTAGGTGTAGAGCATGTAGAAACTTCTATATCAGCCTGTGCCTGGCATGAGGAGCTAGAAGCTTCATGTGGCTCCCCCCTTCCTAAGCTAGGTGGTAATGATCAATATCGTTTGGGAATCCAAACTAGCTCTGGAAGAAGTGGTGTGGAGCACTCTGTTACCTTTCCCTTACCATCGTCTTAAATTGTCGTTGGGGTGGCAACATTTGGTTTGCAATTACCGGTGATGTAGAGGGATTCAGCTTATGTTTAGGGACCCAAATCTGGTCATTCCCCTCGTAGTACCCTTGGGCTACTAATAATTTTTTAGGGATCCATCGTGATGTTACATTACCCTTTCTCGGGTGGGTAGTTGTTTTCTTCCTAACTACGAGGCTTCTTGTCTGAACGAGATTGAGCAGGGGAAGTAGCTGTTAAAACGAAGCTTTTGGGACCCATTTGTATGTACTCTTTGGCATAGTAAGCGGAGCTTTAGAGACCACCCTACATGTTTCCACTCTTGGCATTGAAGCGTTAGAGAGGTGGCAAACAATCAAAGATGGTTTTGCCACTATACTTTGTGATTTTTCGTTATCCAGCATTTTGTCCAGAGTCGATGGCTTAGGAGCGGGATTTTGAGCGGTCATACTGAGTGTTGGTTCTTGCGTTGTGACTCGTCTGGTTGCCCAATCAATATTGCACTTGGTGGCCAACATCCATTTGCGCCCTAAGTTTACAGTGCCTTCCATGGTACCAGCAGGCATAACCAAAAAGCTTTGAATTACGGTCCCCTTATCATAGGCAACCGGAGTGTGCAGAATTCCTGAGACAGGGGTTTTCTTCTTGTTGATACCTTGAACTTGGATAGCACTCTTGGATAAAGGTGGTTTTCCAAGTTGACACCACACGCCATATGATAGCAAATTGTGTTGAGCTCCTGTATCCAATAATGCATCATACAACACCTCCCCATAAGGACTCTGTAACTCAATTGGGTATGTTAGAGGTGGGTCAGATTCCAGTAAATCCTCCTCTGCCTCCTCGAAAAATACTTGCATAATTCCCAAGTTGGCTTCTCGTTGGCGCCTAGCACACTGTTGTCCCCAATTATCCGCTAACTTCTGATGAGCGTCATTAGCTCCTACATAACTAAGCCATTCTGCAGTGGATCTCTCCTTATTTATTGCAGTTTGTACATTAGCTCGATAGCGTTATCGCTTATGTCTCGTTTTCTTCTTACCAAGTTTTTTATTTTTGTTTCTGTCAGATTCGAACTCACTTGGTCGATCTTCACTTGTGTCCCCCTCACTCTTGGATGAACTGTAGGAGGTCACTGTCCTAGGCCTTGAGCACATTGCTTCCACATTTGGGTGAATATTTGATTCATCCCCCCCATCAGGCTCAGGGTCAGTTTCTTCTTGAGATTCATACTCAGAGTTGCATTGGTCAGAGTCTTCGCTGCTTTCAGTGTCAGTGGAGTCTGCCGCTTTCTCGCCATCAGGAGTCAAGTGCATAACACCTATCATGTTTATTGGCACTAACGGTGGCATATCTTGCCCCTCAGGTGTTACCCAACTTGTGCCTCTATTTCTCCATGTGTCTATGGTTGCCGCTAAGTGTACCCAATCCACGTTATCCGACTCAGTCATACCCGGTAGGACATCCATATAAGGAGAATCTTTCCCATCATAAGTCTCTTTTTTGCACGTATAGCAATACCTTAATGGGGCGGAGTGAATAGTGGTATCCGATCGATTATCAATGATAACCTTGCTTCCTAAAGGATGTGCACGACCATTCTCAAGATCAACTCAAATGAGAGAGTCCTGGAATTGTAGGTAGACATGGTTTTTCGACCAATCATGCACCATTTGTGCTTCCCTCATGAAAGGACATCCTAAGATCATTTGATATGACATAGGATGCTTGGAGAAATCCGTTACAATGAAGGTATGTTTTACCTTGTATCCCAGGACCTTGATCTTAAGGTCCCTTGACATTCCAATAGGTTTAGCTATGGTTCCGTTTGCCATCTTAACCACTATGTTTGTGACTTCGAGGTGAGGACTTCCCATAGATTCCCAACAGTTTTTAGTCACAATGCTCACGCCAGCACCACCATCAAGGATTCCCTTCTTTAGAGTTAATCCCTTGGTAGTAATGGGGAGGGTGGCATTAGATTCGTCACCTTCAAAGCACTGTCCCAACTTGTTCACAGGTATTTCAACGACCGAGTCTTCATCTAGGTTGGGTTGTAGATCCCAATGTTTCCCTTCATCTTGAAGTGTGTCGGGTCTATCCATATTTGCAAATTGTGGTAGCCCCGCCTTTAGTTCTCCATTGAGAAATGCCCGAAGAGCTAAGAATAGCTCAGGATCTCCGTATAATTTGGGTATGATCGTGGTTCTGATTTCAGAGGACATGAAATCCATTAGCTTAGACACATTCAACGGTACTTTTCGAGACATCGCCCCTTGACTAAGGACTGGTGAAGATGGAATCACTTCCTCTTCAATGGGGTCAGGCATTCCCTCACTAAACATTCTTTCCAGCAAGAAGGGTGTTTGCCCACTTCCGGATGTCCTATCCTCACTTTCTTTCCGAATGATACTCGGTATGGCTAACGGTTTATGGTTCCTGTGAGGCTGAACTTGCGTAGGAAACACTGTGTCTGGAATTTTAATTTTTCTCGAGTTTGGCTCCAGTTCTCTTTGTGTTTCTTCCACCAAACCCCTTAAGTGTTGCACTTGTTCAATCTCCTCAACTGGGTTTGGGTAAGTTCCAATCTTTTTCTTAAGGGTCTTTGGCCCACGTGGCTTGTCTTTGGGAGTCTCAGTCAGTTTGGGTGTCTCAGTCAGTTTGGGTGGCCGAGAGGGCATTAACTGACTTGGTTGTGGGGCTGAGGAAGTTTCCTTCTGTTTTTCCTTATTTATGTACTCGCTTGATTCTCCTTCATTGAGCTCCCGAGTGGGATCCTCCCTTAAGGTAGTGGCTTTGGTCCCCATGGTTTCTATTGAATCGGAATCATCTTCGAGATCATTCATATACACGGGGTTGTCTCCTGTCCCTATGTTAGTCTTTGAACTAGGCTTGGAGCTCGTGGCATTAAGCGATCTCTTCCGTCGCATTTTCTTTTTCTTTGCTCCAACAATTGATGCAGTATTCAGAATGTAGTTTTGATTTTGAAGCATTGATCGTGTAACTACATTCGCGGGTACAACAGGTATGGTTCCTCGTGCCTGGTTGGTGACCTCAACCAAATTCAATGGCGTAATCTTGGGTGCATTAGGATTATGTGGACATTGAGCAATCAAATGATCTATGCCACAACGATTACATGTAAGTACCGGCATTCCCGATGTGCTCCCTTGATTTGGTTGCATCTGAGTAGCAATCTTCTGTAGCCTTTTAGGGCACTCTGCTACACGATGCGGTCCACCACACTCGTAGCATTGAAGAGGTGGTCTCCTCGCCAAGGTATTAAGGTTTTGCCCTCTTGTGGCGAGAGCAGCCGCTTGATATACAGGCTTGACTTGCCCGAAATGATCCTCCATGTAGTACTGGGGAATCATTTCAAACGTATCAATCCCATATGAAACAGTGGGGTCTATCTCCTCTTCATAATCTCCACACGCACTATGTGACTCACAACCCATCTGGTTTACAGGGGTAATCCTTGGATGTGGAGGTTGTGGTCCTAGCACTAGCGGTGGTAACGGCACAGACTGGACTACATTCGGATTCCTTGGAGCTATGTGCTGTGACGATTGCTCGACAGGTTGTGCAGGCATTAGCGCGGGTACTTGAGGTGTGTTTGACCAGGCTAGTGGTGCTTTATTTGCCAACATACGTTTAAGTACTAGGCAATCCTTGGATTGATGGCCATACTTACCACATGCATTACAATTTCCATTGAATTTGACTCTGAATGTGGGACATTCACTCGTGCTATGTGGTCCTAAGCAAACCGAACACCATTGTTGCTCTCTTCTTGGGTACATATGGCTATTTTGAGGAGCTCGATTACCCCTAAAGTATTCTTGGAGAGCCTTAGTAAGGTCGGTCACAGACATTTTGGATATCTTGGGCTCCTTGGCAATAGGTTTTACCGTCATTGGCTCGTGCCCAGATACTTGCGAACTAACGGATTTTGTCTCCGAAGACACCTTTTTACCTGCAATCATAAAGTTGTCTTCTAATTGGATTGCATTGGCAGTGACTGCTTCCCACGTTGTAAGACCTCTAATGACTAGGCCATCGTATATGTCCTCGTGGCGCAATCCTCGGATGAATCTATCGAGCAGTTGGTTATTATTGAAGCGCTCATCGGGAGTGCAGCGAGAATTTAGATGCTTCAATCGACCTATAAAGTCTCTCACTGACTCCCCTTCCTCGCGTTCAGCTTTTTGGAGTTGAGATGCTACTCCCCAGAGCACACCCTCACGTATGTATTCTTTCAAGAACAATCTCTTGAGAGTGGGGTAGTGAGTGCGCTCTTCAAACCTTAAGGTTCGATACCAATCTCCGGCCTTCCCACTCAAGGTTAAGCCTAAGGCTTTACACTTATGCAGCTCATTGTGCTCTTCCAAGGAATCACACACGTGTTCGAAGACTTCAATGTGCTTCCTAACATCCTCGTTACCACTGAAGTTTTGAGTGAGCTTAGCCACTTGTACTGCCTTGCTTCTAGGTTCTCTCTCAGGCATGCCCCGCATGTTTTCCACAATAGATCATCCGATCGTCTGAGCAAATGCTGCGAGATCACCTAGGTGAGCAGGCATAGCTGGTGGAGGCACTTCTGGGATAGCCTGGCTGATAGGAGTTGGCGTTGGTCTGGGTATGTTGGCAAATGACGTAGGATATGATATGTGACTAGGCCTAGCTCCTCTTAGATAAGGGTTGTGATAAGGCGGTCGTGGAGCATACGCCATTGGCATACTAAGAGGCGTAGGAGCTACATGAGCATGAGTAGCGATCGGTACATATGGTCGATAGGCACTGGCACGCACTGCTGTATGTACTGTCCCACTACGTAGCGGCGTCGTACTAACTACATCAGTAACAGGTGCACTTTCCATTATGCTCATCATTGGGGTAGGCATTGTGGACTCCTTAATGGAAAGTTGAGCCAAAGTTGGAAAGCTAAAGTTACTGCTCGTGGGCTCAACCTGCATTGAGACTCCAGGCGAAACAACATATGAAGGGTCTATGGGACTCACCGAGGGAGTCTCCAATTTTGATAGGGTTGGTTGTTTGGCCTTGCCCATATCCAAAAATCTCATAGGGCCAGTGGAAACTAAGTTCACTCTCCTATTTTGCCTCTCAATTTGGATAATTCTATGAATAACCTCACATATCATTTGTTGTTGCTCCTCTAGATTAGTGGCGCTAGATGTAGATCGTAGGACTTCTAACCAACCTACATGGTATGTGTAACCCGTGTATAGGTGAGTTAGAGTCTCTATGTGTAGATCATATTCCCAATTTTCATTTTGAGAAATATCCCATCTAGACTTGGTGTGCCAAACGGTTCTCTTGAAGTGCACGCAATGTCACTTCTTATGAATTGGCTTCTAGGGACCTCTACTTTAGGAAGAGCATCGGAAGGTGGTAGCTCAGTAGGGCCCTCATTAAACGAAGTGGGTAGAATATCCACATGGACACTCTTTGGGAGGGTAGGGTCTACATGAGATGTGAATGGCAAATCCACTACCCCCTCCTTCTTCATTTACTTCGCTTGTCGCATGTTCAGAGCGTGTAGCTCTACTAAAGTTCTCTATTAGGCGACTAAACATGCTAGATCCGGGTTGTGGGGCCCAAACTGGCATGTTTTGGCTTGTCTCCTCAGGGTTCTTGGTAGGGTGCCCTTCCATGGCTTCTGAGTCAGAGGACGAGTCACTATCCGCTATTCGTGGATCTTGGGTTGCACTTCCTTGGGTTCCAGCGGAAGGCCAAGATGCTAACGTGGAGGGATGGTGTGAGCCTGCGTAAACTGAAACGCTTTCTAGTGGCTCAGACTCTAGCACCCAACCAGAGCATAGATGCATGTGACGTGGGTACCCTACAGGCATTGGTAACTACCCTTGAAGTCCACACAAGTGGTTTCTTAGGTGTTTCACACCTCGTTTTTACTTGTTTTTATATTGTTTTTAACTCGTTTTTTATCCCCTTACTTATGTCCTAGCGTGCTTTACAGCACCGTGTTCGCCTATCTAGAGCTCTTGTGGTCCTCAAAACAGTCTGTTTTCTTGTGGGGGAAAGGGTGAAGGCCTATTTGCTTGTGGAGGAAAGGGTGAAGGCTTTATCCCACATGCTCACTTCACTCCTTGGGGGGTGGGCTACATATAGGGCACAACTTCCCATAAGCTCTCACGTGAAAGAAAGCTATGGAGGCTCACTCTCCTATATATATATATATCAAAAGACCGAGACTGAGGTCGGGGTCAATTGGGGGTTTTTCTTTTCAAAATTTTTTTCTCCAAATAAAAAATCTTTCCTCTCCACACGTTTGGTTTTTTTCTTTCGAAAAAATTTAATTTTTTATTTTTATTTTTATTTTTATTTTTTTTTCAAAATTAATTTTTTCTTTTTTCTTTTTTTTAAAAAAAATTTAGGATAAGTTTTCTAGGGTTTCTTTCTGGGGTTCAGACTTTGCCGCAGCGCAGTTCGCACACAACGCAGGCCTAGGAATTCAAAAATCCCCCATCACGCGCAGAAAACCAGAGAACAGAACACATGCCCACACGCGAAGCGGAAAAATAACCAAAAAAACAAATTTATAGAAGACAAATTGCAGAAATAGATTGCAGAAAACGGAAACAACTCAACAACAAACACACAGTCGCCTTCCCTACGGTGTAAATTTCACTTCACGCAGCAGCCCGAGCTGCAAACTGGAGCTTGGTGCAGGGCATCTCCCCGACAGCGGCGCCAAAAATGTGTGCTTTTGCCGCACAGGTCGTAGCTGGGGACTTGCCGAACACCGTATGCGAGCCACGAATGGCTGCAAGCATACAACCAGGAAAGCAAGCTCAAATAGAATGCAAGGGTGTGTCACTCACCGCTCTAACCGCCACCGTGAAGGATTCCCGCGTCACAGCAGTGAAGGAGGAGCCACCGTCGCCGCTCTACTGCCTCGCCGCCGCCGTGCCGCTACACAATGCTCGATCGGTCTCTCACTCTCTCTCTCTCTCTCTCACATAAGAGAAGGAAACCAAGGAGATAAGGCAAGAGCACTCTTGTATTCAACACATGAGAATGAGGGTTTTAGGGTTCCATTTGACTCTTATAGGTGACTTGGCCGTTCACACATGGGCGCCCATACATGGCGGGCCGATCGTAACCCTTATCCTATTGATATTCAAGGTGCGCCTCTCATCGGCAATCACCCAATCCCTTTATCCTTTGCATATGGTGGTGAGACAAGCCCAGCCCATGAATCAGAATAGTTAAACTAATTACATGACGTAAAACATAGTACGTCTCAATGTCCGTCATAGGTTAACACATACTTTCCCTACTATAACTTCCCCCTTTTTATTTCATTCTACTTTTTATTACAAATAGGTGCTCACTTCTATCTTCAACCTTGTTTTTTATTATACTGCATAAGTTCCCTACTAACCTTCCACTTTTTATTTCATTTTTCTTTGTCACATCCACCTAGGCTTCTTTGTCTCCCCATGACTTAGAGTGGCCTCTTCCACTTGTTTAAAAATTGGAATCCTATTATTGTTCTCCATGATTCCTTTTTCCATATCGATCGCACCTCGACCTCTAGATTAACGTCTATCTCTACATTACTTTTGTCTGAGTATAAGGCCTACTCATACGCATAATACAAGAGAGATGATTATCTCACTATTCAAAAGGGTTATAAGGTCCTAAAAGTTTGACAAATTTTCTCAAGTTTGGACAGATGTCCATAACTAATCATAGTCTTTTCCAAGCCCATTCAGTGTAACCAAAACCAAGTTTTTATCATCAATTGGTACTCCAATAGAGGTGACGACATTTTCTCATGAGAAAGTCTATCATCTTGAAAAAGTCTATCATCTTGAACTTCCACACTTGGAAGTTGTACTTGTCTAGCTTTACACTCACAATCTAGGATAGACTGTCAGCCATTATTACCTACAGTAACTTTCACTTACACCAAATATGGTATTATATAGTCCCTTGCAATAACTTTTACGCTCACACACCAATCTTGCAATCTCCAATAATGTGTGATCAATACACACATAATTACCAGTATTTATGCGATATTCTAAACTTGTTATGTAGCCACTTTGAAAGATCCCTTCCCACTTCATGTAACGAATTTGGGGGGGTGCTAACAGCGGAAGGAACACTTCTTGCACAGGGCAGAGCTCTCACTCGGGGCCTCGCCCCATGGATATCCGGACAAGAGACTAATCCCTTGGTTCTTCAAAAACCGCACCCGAAAAAACTTCCCTCGCCTAGAAAGCACGGGCAATTCCTCTAGGATATTTTTATTCTAACGTAGTCAAGAGTCTTAACTAACCGAACTGATTCAACTGAACTGGTAAGTCACATGGTCAGATCAAGGAAAAGGCTTGCACTTGGATCATAGAGAGCAACGCTTGTTTCCTCATCGCTCGTGAGAGGCACAACCGTTGTTGATTCTTTTGTATAAAACAAGGACTATCCGGGGTTTACTTCATCAATCGTACCATAACGGAATTGAGTCTCATTTTAGGGATCCATCAGTCCAGCCTAACCCTCTCCACCCCCATGGGCTAGGGAGACACACAGCACAGAGCACCAAAAATTAGCAAAGCACAGGAAAAAGTGTTTAGAGAATAAGGAGAAATATTTATTCCTTGTCATTGATGGCATGGATCAAAAGAAAACCATGTTGCCTCATTTTATGCGTCCTCCTAAGAATCTCAAGGAGGAAAAATTTATCCAACTCCATGTTGTAGGAGCCTTAGTTTTGGTGTCATGTCATCAAGGATCTTTGTTAATTTTCCTAACATTCACAATGATCCTAATTTGACAATTACCATCATTCAAAACATCATCAGAGAATGGTAAGGCAAACTACCACACACCCGTTCTCTACTTTACAACTGGGTAGTAACAGTAGCTCAGAGAAAACAAAAACCAAGTTCTCCTTGCGTACTTGAATATGCTTGTAAAAAAGAAGATATTCAAGAAAGTCAAGCTTGGGTTTTTGTTGGTGGGACACGCACATGACCAGATTGACCAGATGTTTAGTAGGTTCTCAATCAATTTAGCAAAGAAAAGTGCATTTGACCTTCCACAGATTTGCAATAGAGGTGACGACATTTTCTCATGAGAAAGTCTATCATCTTGAACTTCCACACTTGGAAGTTGTACTTGTCTAGCTTTACACTCACAATCTAGGATAGATTGTCAGCCATTATTACCTACAGTAACTTTCACTTACACCAAATATGGTATTATATAGTCCCTTGCAATAACGTTTACGCTCACACCATTCTTGCAATCTCCAATAATGTGTGATCGATACACACATAATTACCAGTATTTATGTGATATTCTAAACTTGTTATGTAGCCACTTTGAAAGATCCATGCCCACTTCACGCAACGAATTCAGGGGTGCTAGCAGCGGAAGTAGCACTTCTTGCATAGGGCAGAGCTCTCACTCAGGGCCTCGTCCCACGGATATCCGGACAAGAGACTAATCCCTTGGTTCTTCCAAAACCAGACCCGGAAAAACCTTCCACGCCCAGAAAGCACGAGCGATTCCTCTAGGATATTTTTATTCTAACGTACTCAAGAGTCTTAACTAACCGAACTGATTTGACTGAACCCATAAGTCACATGGTCAGATCAAGGAAAAGGTTTGCACTTGGAACATGGAGACCAACGCTTTTTTTCTCATCATCGAGAAGCACAACCGTTGATTCTTTTGCATAAAACAAGGACTATCCGAGATTTACTTCATCAATCGTACCATAACATAATTGAGTCTCATTTTAGGGATCCATCAGTCCAGCCTAACCCTATCCAACCATCAGTCCCATGGGTTAGGGAGACACACAGCACAAAGCACCAAAGCACAAGAAAAAGTGTTTAGAGAATAAGGAGAAATATTTATTCCTTGTCATTGATGGCATGGATCAAAAGAAAACCATGTTGCCTCATTTTATGCATCCTCCTAAGAATCTCAAGGAGGAAAATTTTATCCAACTCCATGTTGTAGGAGTTTTAGTTTTGGTGTCATGTCATCAAGGATCTTTGTTAATTTTCCTAACATTCATAAATGATCCTAATTGGACAATTACCATCATTCAAAACATCATCAGAGAATGGTAAGGCAACCGTTCTCTACTTACAACTGGGTAGTAACAGCAGAGAAAACAAAAACCAAGTTCTCCTTGCGTACTTGAATATGCTTTGTTGTAAAAAAAAAGATATTCAAGAAAGTCAAGCTTGGGTTTTTGCTGGTGGGACACACACATGACCAGATTGACCAGATGTTTAGTAGGTTCTCAATCAATTTAGCAAAGAAAAGTGCATTTGACCTTCCATAGATCTGCACCTTGTTAGAGGATGCATATGTTGCCAAGCCCTCCATCAAAATCATGGAAGAAACATATGGTTTTAGATGCTTTGAGCGAGGCCACTAACAAGCCATCATTTGCACAGCTCAATGATCATAGTTTTCAGTATCAATTTAGAATTAAGCAAGTGGAGGAACATACACTCATGTGGTGCAAAAAATACTCAAACTCAGAAGATTGTTGCCACCAACAGAGGGTTTGAAGTTCTTACTATTTGGTCCTTGTCGTTCGTGAAATTAAACGAGTAAAGTACATGCTGCTCTCTACAAGCGAGACATAAAAAGCTGAGAAAGAAAATCACTCTGTTGATTTCTTGAATTGTTTGGACAAGATCAAGGAGACAATTTATGCTACACATGTGTTTTTTCCAGCGAGCTCTGTGGCGACATGGTGGGAGAGTTTTTTTCCAAAGCAAGAGAAGATGGTTGAAGAGTTCAGAGATAACACATTTTAGCTACAACATGCACTGGCCTTAGTGAAAGGAGTAATGGTTTAAGTGATGCCTTCAAATGGAAAATATAACACCTTGGGATCTCCCATTTTGATCCAATCCAAAGTCTCTCTTATTTGGATAATGAATCATGTGGTTTTGTAAGAGTGAATGCACAACCATTGAGGTTTAGATAAGAGTCTTATGTACAAGGTAAATGGCCTAGATCATTTCCCAACAAGCCACATTAATAACCTATGTATTGTTAACAATGATCTCCTTGATGAAGAGTGTGCTCCAAGGAGGAGGGGATATGACATGAAAGCATCTTGGATTTATGAAGACTTATGAATTTAGGCTAATGAGTCCTAGAAATAAAGTTCTAAGAATGGTAGATAATAATATAAGGGTTTAGGTATGAATCCACATTGTGTTTAGTGAGCAATTGAAACTTACAACTTAACAAGTTTTACTTTTGAATTGAGAACATGATTTAATATTGGGTTCTACAAAAGCCATCAATCTTGGAGTCCATTGAGTTTTTCAAGTGATACTTTTTTAGTTTCCTTTCCCTTCTCTCTGGGTTGGTGTAGCTTGTGCATAGTGAAAACTATAATGATGGATTGAAGACAATGATCAGGCCCATGATTAAAGCATATTAAAGAGCTAAGAAAATGGATTAATAAATGATTAAAGCATATTAAACAGTAGCTAAGCAAATGGATTAATACGTGATAAAAAGCATATTGAAGAGCTAAGTAAATGGATTAATACATGATTAAAGCATATTAAAGAGCCAAGCAAATGGATTATTTCATGAGATTAAGAAAATAATTAGTATTATGACAATGTTTATCTAGTAAAGACGCTTCCACATCTACTAGTTTTGGGGCTAGAAAGTTTGTGAGAGTAGTTAAAGTGTTACTAAACTCACCTTGGGGTAAGCTCTTTAAGAGCACAACTATGACCACATCCTCCTCTATATTTTTCTTGATCCCTACAAGAGCTGGGTGAGGAGATTCTTGTTGAGAAAAGGAATGTGTGAGGGTTCTTGTTAAGGTTCTTGTTGAGAAAAGGAATGTGTGAGGGTGCAACATTAATAGAGGAAGGGGAGGAGCATCCACATTAGAAAGAGGAATAGACTAAGGGTACATTGGAAAAGGTTGATTTGTATGGTCATTTGTAAAAGGTGAAGTCAAAGGTAAAAAAGGTAGCACATGGAAAGTGTAAGGAGGCACATGTAGTGTGAGCATTTATGGACACATGGATGGAACAATCTTCCCTTTCTTTATGTTTTCTTAATTCTCAATTACCTTAAGCATCTCCTTTATGCTTTTCATGGAGATTAGAGATAATCTACCTTCCCTAATCTCTCAAATAGACTATGGTCATTCTTGTTATGGTTTTTCCTTTATAGTGCTATGTTTGGGGATTTGTATGGTTAATTAGGGTTAGATGTTTACCTCTCATTAAGTAGAGAAAGTTTATTTCTAATTGTAAATTGGAAATAAGAGAGGATGAATTAAGTGTGTATGATTGGGCATAGCACAAGCTATGGTTTCCCTATCTTGTACTATACGAGACAAATATGGGTTATGAGAGAAACATGGGTTTCGTGAGAGTGTAGGAAATTAAAGGGAGACTTCGTTTTAAATTCGTTGAGTAGAGAGCTTGGTGTGCGTGAGTAAAAAGGATTGTCTTCTCTTAATCTAGGT
The DNA here is from genome assembly GCF_041138505.1 of Cibotium barometz. Lineage (NCBI taxonomy): Eukaryota > Viridiplantae > Streptophyta > Polypodiopsida > Cyatheales > Cibotiaceae > Cibotium > Cibotium barometz. The sequence continues at coordinate 31,740,691 of NC_141067.1, forward strand.
CTTGTTGTTCCTATTTATAACTAATTTATAAGTGATAGTAATTAAGAATATTGTTTATCATAGTTACTCTTTTTGAAAGCAAATTACTAAGTGGGTGTATTAACATAAATTTGAAAGATCATGCAAGTGGAAAGAATGTAAAAAGGATTAAGTTGTAATGATGTCTTTATGTAATGGTTATGTTATAGAGATGAAATAAAACCTAATAAAGAAGATTGGAATCAGAGCCCATCAGTAGATAAGGTGGATAAGCGTAGTGAGAGAGTTTACTCTCCTCACATGGAGAGTGGTGAGTTAAGGCCCTCAATAGCCCTGACTCAAGCCCTTCTATTTGGATTGGATAATGTTAGGATAAGTAAACTTATCGTGCTCAAGCTCGTTGGTTAGAGGCTCTCAAGGGTAAAACATCCCCTGGGTGACGATGCTCCCTAGCTCAGTTGACTCCGCAGTCCAAGCATCATGAAATTTTTTCAATAGAATCTAGGTTCTTTGTTATGTTTGGCACATGAAGCATAGTAAGGTACTTCTTTTTTCCATCTTTCATAGACAAAGGAACTTTACTAACATGCGCAATAGGATGTACTATATTTTCATCTATTTCTACATATAGTGGTTTTTCCAAATCCCTCAATTCTCTAAACCGGTCTCACCATGGCTGGTCATGCGGTTAGATGCACCCGAATCAAGATATTTTGTATCACATGAATTTGACGCATCTGTTATTGTGGTAGAATATTATATTATATCAAAAATGGGTGCTCACTTCTATCTTCAGCCTTCTTTTTGTGATGATGCATACTTTCCCTACTATAACTTCCCACTTTTTATTTCATTCTACTTTTTATTACAAATAGGTGCTCACTTCTATCTTCAACCTTGTTTTTGATTATGCATAAGTTCCCTACTAACCTTCCACTTTTTATTTCATTTTTCTTTGTATCACAAACCTTTGCTATATGCCCTAGTTTTTCACAATAATAGTAATTTATCATATTTTTACCTTGGTTTCTTTCTCACATCCACCTAGGCTTCTTTGTCTCCCCCCCATGACTTAGAGTGGCCTCTTCCACTTGTTTAAAAATTGGAATCCTATTATTGTTCTCCATGATTCCTTTTTCCATATCGATCGCACCTTGACCTCTAGATGAAGGTCTATCTCTACATTACTTTTGTTTGAGTATAAGGCCTACTCATACGCATAATACAAGAGGGATGATTATCTCACTATTCAAAAGGGTTATAAGGTCCTACAAGTTTGACAAATTCTCTCAAGTTTGGCCATAACTAATCATAGTCTTTTCCAAGCCCATTCAGTGTAACCAAAACCAAGTTTTTATCATCAATTGGTACTCCAATAGAGGTGACGACATTTTCTCATGAGAAAGTCTATCATCTTGAACTTCCACACTTGGAAGTTGTACTTGTCTAGCTTTACACTCACAATCTAGGATAGATTGTCAGCCATTATTACCTACAGTAACTTTCACTTACACCAAATATGGTATTATATAGTCCCTTGTAATAACTTTTACGCTCACACCAATCTTGCAATCTCCAATAATGTGTGATCGATACACACATAATTACCAGTATTTATGCGATATTCTAAACTTGTTATGTAGCCACTTTGAAAGATCCCTCCCCACTTCACGCAACAAATTCGGGGGGGTGCTAACAGCGGAAGTAACAATTCTTGCACATATTTCTGAGCTCTCACTCGGGGCCTCCGCCCACGGATATCCGGACAAGAGACTAATCCCTTGGTTCTTCCAAAACCGAACACAAAAAAACTTCCCTCTTCTAGAAAGCACGAGCAATTCCTCCAGGATATTTTTATTCTAATGTAGTCAAGAGTCTTAACTAACCGAACTGATTCGACTGAACCGGTAAGTCACATGGTCAGATCAAGAAAAAGGCTTGCACTTGGATCATAGAGACCAACACTTTTTTCCTCATCGTCTCGTGAGAGGCACAACCATTGATTCTTTTATATAAAACAAGGACTATTCGAGGTTTACTTCATCAATCGTACCATAACATAATTGAGTCTCATTTTAATGATCCATCATATCCAGTCCCATGGGTTAGGGAGACACACAGCACAGAGCACCAAAAATTAGCAAAGCATAAGAAAAAGTGTTCAGAGAATAAGGAAAAATATTTATTCCTTGTCATTGATGACATGGATCAAAAGAAAACCATGTTGCCTCATTTTATGCATCCTCCTAAGAATCTCAAGGAGGACAAATTTATCCAACTCCATGTTGTAGGAGCCTTAGTTTTGGTGTCATGTCATCAAGGATCTTTGTTAATTTCCTAACATTCATACTGATCCTAAATTGAAAATTACCATCATTCAAAACATCATCAGAGAATGGTAAGGCAAACTACCACCCATTCTCTACTTTACAACTAGGCAGTAACAGTTAGCAGAGAAAACAAAAACCAAGTTCTCCTTGCGTAGTTGAGTATGCTTGTAAAAAAGAAGATATTCAAGAAATTCAAGCTTGGGTTTTTGTTGGTGGGACACACACATGACCAGATTGACCAGATGTTTAGTAGGCTCTCAATCAATTTAGCAAAGAAAAGTGCATTTGACCTTCCACAGATCTGCAATAGAGGTGACGACATTTTCTCATGAGAAAGTCTATCATCTTGAACTTCCACTCTTGGAAGTTGTACTTGTCTAGCTTTACACTCACAATCTAGGATAGATTGTCAGCCATTATTACCTACAATAACTTTCACTTACACCAAATATGGTATTATATAGTCCCTTGCAATAACTTTTACGCTCATACGAATCTTGCAATCTACAATAATGTGTGATCGATACACACATAATTACCAGTATTTATGTGATATTCTAAACTTGTTATGTAGCCACTTTGAAAGATCCCTGCCCACTTCGCGCAATGAATTCGGGGGTGCTAGCAGCGGAAGTAGCACTTCTTGCACAGGGCAGAGCTCTCACTCGGGACCTCGTCCCACGGATATCCGGACAAGAGAATAATCCCTTGGTTCTTCCAAAACCAGACCCCGAAAAACCTTCCTCGCCCAGAAAGCACGAGCGATTCCTCTAGGATATTTTTATTCTAACGTAGTTAAGAGTCTTAACTAACCGAACTGATCCAACTGAACCCATAAGTCACATGGTCAGATCAAGGAAAAGGCTTGCACTTGGAACATAGAGACCAACGCTTTTTTCCTCATCGTCGAGAGGCACAACCGTTGATTCTTTTGCATAAAACAAGGACTATCTGGGATTTACTTCATCAATCGTACCATAATAGAATTGAGTCTCATTTTAGGGATCCATCAGCCCAGCCTAACGCTATCCATCAGTCCCATGGGTTAGGGAGACACACAGCAAATAGCACCAAAAATTTGCAAAGCACAAGAAAGAGTGTTTAGAGAATAAGGAGAAATATTTATTCCTTGTCATTGATGGCATGGATCAAAAGAAAACCATGCTGCCTCATTTTATGCGTCCTCCTAAGAATCTCAAGGAGGAAAACTTTATCCAACTCCACGTTGTAGGAGCCTTAGTTTTGGTGTCATGTCATCAAGGATCTTTGTTAATTTTCCTAACATTCATAATGATCCTAATTTGACAATTACCATCATTCAAAACATCATTAGAGAATGGTAAGGCAAACTACCACCCGTTCTCTACTTACAACTGGGTAGTAACAGTAGAGCAGAGAAAACAAAAACCAAGTTCTCCTTGCGTACTTGAATATTCTTTGTTGTAAAAGAAAAGATATTCAAGAAAGTCAAGCTTGGGTTTTTGTTGGTGGGACACACACGTGACCAGATTGACCAAATGTTTAGTAGGTTCTCAATCAATTTAGCAAAGAAAAGTGCATTTGGCCTTCCATAGATCTGCACCTTCTTAGAGGATGCATATGTTGCCAAGCCCTCCATCAAAATCATGGAAGAAACATATGGTTTTAGATGCTTTGAGGGAGGCCACTAACAGGCCATCATTTGCATAGCTCAATGATCATAGTTTTCAGTATCAATTTAGAACTAAGCAAGTGGAGGAACATACTCTCATGTGGTGCAAAAAATACTCAAACTCAGAAGACTGTTTGCCACCAGCAGAGGGTTTGAAGTTCTTACTATTTGGTCCTTGTCGCTCGTTAAATTAAACAAGTAAAGTACATGCTGCTCTCTACAACAAGCGAGACAAAAAGCTGAGAAAGAAAATCACTCTGTTGATTTCCTGAATTGTTTGGATGAGATCAAGGAGACAATACATGCTGCACATGTGTTTTTTCCAGCGAGCTCTCTGGCGGCATGGTGGGAGAGTTTGTTTCCAAAGCAGGAGAAGATGGTTGAAGAGTTCAGAGATAAGACATTTTAGCTACAACATGCATTGGCCTTAGTGAAAGGAGTGATGGTTTAAGTGATGCCTTCAAATGGAAAATATAACACCGTGGGATCTCCCATTTTGTTGATCCAATCCAAAGTCTCTCTTATTTGGATAATGAATCATGTGGTTTTGTAAGAGTGAATGCACAACCATTGAGGTTTAGATAAGAGTTTTATGTACAAGGTAAATGGCCTAGATCATTTCCCAACAAGCCACATTAATAACCTATGTATTGTTAACAATGATCTCCTTGATGAAGAGTGTGCTCCAAGGAGGAGGGTATATGACATGAAAGCACCTTGGATTTATGAAGACTTATGAATTTAGGCTAATGAGTCCTAGAAATAAAGTTCTAAGAATGGTAGATAATAATATAAGGGTTTAGGTATGAATCCACATTGTGTTTAGTGAGCAATTGAAACTTACAACTTAACAAGTTTTACTTTTGAATTGAGAACATGATTTAAGCTTGGGTCCTACAAAAGCCTTCAATCTTGGAGTCCATTGAGTTTTTCAAGTGATACTTTTTTAGTTTCCTTTCCCTTCTATCTGGCTTTCCTCTTGGTGTAGTAGCCCTTGCACCCTCCTTGTGCATAGTGAAAACTATAATGATGGATTGAAGACAATGATCAGGCCCATGATTAAAGCATATTAAAGAGCTAAGAAAATGGATTAATATATGATTAAACCATATTAAACAATAGCTAAGCAAATGGATTAATACATGATTAAATCATATTGAAGAGCTAAGCAAATGGATTAATACATGATTAAAGCATATTAAAGACCCAAGCAAATGGATGAATTCATGAGATTAAGAAAATAATTAGTATTATGACAATGTTTATCTAGTAAAGATGCTTCCACATCTACTAGTTTTGGGGCTAGAAGGTTTGTCAGAGTAGTTAAAGTGTTACTAAACTCACCTTGGGGTAAGCTCTTTAAGAGCACAACTATGACCACATCCTCCTCTATATTTTTCTTGATCCCTACAAGAGCTGGGTGAGGAGGTTCTTGTTGAGAAAAGGAATGTGTGAGGGTGCAACATTAATAGAGGAAGGGGAGGAGCATGCACATTAGAAAGAGGAATAGACTAAGGGTACATTGGCAAAGGTTGATTTGTATGGTCATTTGTAAAAGGTGAAGTCAAAGGTAAGAAAGGTAGCACATGGATAGTGTAAGGAGGCACATGTAGTGTGAGCATTTATGGACACATGGATGGAACAATCTTCCCTTTCTTTATGTTTTCTTAATTCTCAATTACCTTAAGCATCTCCTTTATTCTTTTCATGGAGATTAAAGATAATCTACCTTCCCTAATCTCTCAAATAGACTATGGTCATTCTTGTTATGGTTATTCCTTTATAGTGCTATGTTTGGGGATTTGTATGGTTAATTAGGGTTAGATGTTTACCTCTCATTAAGTAGAGAAAGTTTATTTCTAATTGTAAATTGGAAATAAGAGAGGATGAATTAAGTGTGTATTATTGGGCATAGCACAAGCTATGGTTTCCCTATCTTGTACTATACGAGACAAATATGGGTTATGAGAGAAACATGGGTTTCGTGAGAGTGTAGGAAATTAAAGGGAGATTTTGTTTTAAATTCGTGAGTAGAGAGCTTGGTGTGCGTGAGTAAAAGGGATTGTCTTCTCTTAATCTAGGTCTTGTTGTTCCTATTTATAACTAATTTATAAGTGATAGTAATTAAGAATATTGTTTATCATAGTTACTCTTTTTGAAAGCAAATTACTAAGTGGGTGTGTTAACATAAATTTGTAAGATCGTGCAAGTGGAAATAATGTAAAAAGGATTAAGTTGTAATGATGTCTTTATGTAATGGTTATGTAAAAGAGATGAAAATCTAATAAAGAAGATTGGAATCAGAGCCCATCAGTAGATAAGGTGGATAAGTGTAGTGAGAGAGTTTACACTCCTCACATGGAGAGTGGTGAGTCAAGGGCCTCAATAGCCTTGACTCAAGTCCTTTTATTTGGATTGGATAATGTTAGGATAAGTAAACTTATCGTGTTCAAGCTCGTTGGTTAGAGGCTCTCAAGGGCAAAACAACCCCTGGGTGACGATGCTCCCTAGGTCAGTTGACTCCGCAGTCCAAGCATCATGAAATTTTCCCAATAGAATCTAGGTTCTTTGTTATGTTTGGCACATGAAGCATAGTAAGGTACTTCTTTTTTCCATCTTTCATAGACAAGGGAACTTTACTAACATGCGCAACAGGGTGTACTATATTTTCACCTATTTCTACATATACTTGTTTTTCCAAATCCCTCAATTCTCTAAACCGGTCTCACCATGGCTGGTCATGCGGTTACATACACCCGAATCAAGGTATTTTGTATCACATGAATTTGACGCATCTGTTATTGTGGTAGAATATTATATTATATCAAAAATGGGTGCTCACTTCTATCTTCAGCCTTCTTTTTGTGATGATGCATACTTTCCCTACTATAACTTCCCACTTTTTATTTCATTCTACTTTTTATTACAAATAGGTGCTCACTTCTATCTTCAACCTTGTTTTTGATTATGCATAAGTTCCCTACTAACCTTCCACTTTTTATTTCATTTTTCTTTGTATCACAAACCTTTGCTATATGCCCTAGTTTTCCACAATAAAAGTAATTTATCATATTTTCACCTTGGTTTCTTTCTCACATCCACCTAGGCTTCTTTGTCTCCCCATGAATTAGAGTGGCCTCTTCCACTTGTTTAAAAATTGGAATCCTATTATTGTTCTCCATGATTACTTTTTCCATATCGATCCACCTCGACCTCTAGATGAAGGTCTATCTCTACATTACTTTTGTTTGAGTATAAGGCCTACTCATACGCATAATACAAGAGGGATGATTATCTCACTATTCAAAAGGGTTATAAGGTCCTAAAAGTTTGACAAATTTTCTCAAGTTTGGCCATAACTAATCATAGTCTTTTCCAAGCCCATCCAGTGTAACCAAAACCAAGTTTTTATCATCAATTGGTACTCCAATAGAGGTGACGACATTTTCTCATGAAAAAGTCTATCATCTTGAACTTCCACACTTGGAAGTTGTACTTGTCTAGCTTTACACTCACAATCTAGGATAGATTGTCAGCCATTATTACCTACAGTAACTTTCACTTACACCAAATATGGTATTATACAGTCCCTTGCAATAACCTTTATGCTCACACCAATCTTGCAATCTCCAATAATGTGTGATCGATGCACACATAATTACCAGTATTTATGCGATATTCTAAACTTGTTATGTAGCCACTTTGAAAGATCCCTGCCCACTTTGCGCAACGAATTCGGGGGTGCTAGCAGCGGAAGTAGCAGTTCTTGCACAGGGCAGAGCTCTCACTCGGGGCCTCGACTCAGCAGCACAAAGATGAGCTTTCCCGGTAAGCCTTTGCTTCTGTTGAGGATTCAATCTAGGAGGGAAGTATCCTGTATCTAAATAGTGTTGAACATTTTGGAGCTCAGGCCAACCTGTATCCATTAATGCAAGAATAGCTACTTTGAAAGAAGCCAAAGTTTTAGTAGAGCCAATTCATCAGCCTTTTGATTATCCTTCCTGTTAACATGCACAAATTTACAAAACTCAAAAGCTTCTTTTAACTCCATTGCCCTTTTATACAATTCTTGGAGATTAGGACTCCTTGCTTTATATTCTCCTTTCTTTGTCAGATGACCAATTGTGAATCCCCTTTAACCTCTACCTCTTTAATTCCATCTTTTATGCAATCTTCTAATCCCCAAATTAATGCATTGTACTCAACCACATTATTTGATATAGCCTTTAGAAATTCCCTACCCTTGGCCCATACCTCTTTTCCTTTTGGATCAAATAAAACCATCCCCCCAGCCCCACATTGCCTGGAAGGGATAAAGGCTCTATTAAAATGCATAGTGAAAACAGTTGGTGGTGTCTCCAAATCTTCATATACTTCTTTCTTTGCTTCTGCTCCTTCTTCCTCATCCTTCCTGTAGGCTGTAAGCAAATCTGCAAGAGAGGCCCTAGTGATGTTTTTTGCAATAAAGAGAACTCTTGAAGCTCACAAATCCACTTTGCAAACTTCCCTCCTGCAGGATTGGGTTTGCGGACCAAGAATTGTAAAGAAGGTTGAGATGTGAGGAAGAAAAAAGGGCGAGGTAACAAGTATGACCTGAACTTCTTTACTACAAAAAAAAAGAGACAAACCACCTTTCTCCATTTCACAATACCTCTCCTCGGCATCAGTGAGTTGTTGGCTTGCATAATACACTAGTTGCATACGCCCTTGCTCTCCCTTTTGCAAGAGTATAGCACCCATTGTGATGAATGTGATGAGACACTTGGGTTCACATAAAAGTCCTCCCTCGCACAATTGGACTTTGACTCATGTATTTCTTGAGCAAACAAAAAGATTGAATTTGATCGGGCCCCCATTGGAAAGAAACATTCTTCTTTGTCAACAGATTTATAGGATACATCTTCTCAGAGAACATGTCAACAAAGCATTGGTAATACTTTGTTTTACCCAAAATCCTCCTTACCTCCCTTACATTGGTAGGTGGTGCGAGGGCCACAATTGCCTGCACCTTCTCAGGATCCATCTCTATGCCTTCTTCTGAGATAACGTGTCCCAAGAGAACCACCTTCCTTCGTGCCAAGTGGCATTTTCCAACATTAAGACACCCTTTTGCATCATCAACACTTTGCAAGGCCAACCTCAACTTTTCCAAGTGATCCATGCGGCTTGAATAAATGCAAAAATCATCCAAAAAGAAAGTTATAAACTTTCCCAAGTAAGGTGCAAATACCTGACTCATGAAGCGTTGAAACATTGCTGGTGCATTTGTCAATCCACTTCGCGCAACGAATTCGGGGGTGCTAGCAGCGGAAGTAGCACATTACAAAGAGGAATAGACTAAGGGTACATTGGCAAAGGTTGATTTGTATGGTCATTTGTAAAAGGTGAAGTCAAAGGTAAAAAAGGTAGCACATGGAAGGAAAATTTTATCCAACTCCATGTTGTAGGAGCCTTAGTTTTGGTGTCATGTCATCAAGGATCTTTGTTAATTTTCCTAACATTCATAATGATCCTAATTTGACAATTACCATCATTCAAAACATCATCAGAGAATGGTAAGGCAAACTACCACCCGTTCTCTACTTACAACTGGGTAGTAACAATAGCAAAGAAAACAAAAACCAAGTTCTCCTTGCGTACTTGAATATGCTTTGTTGTAAAAAAAAAGATATTCATGAAAGTAAAGCTTGGGCTTTTGTTGGTGGGACACACACATGACCAGATTGACAAGATGTTTAGTAGGTTCTCAATCAATTTAGCAAAGAAAAGTGCATTTGACCTTCCACAGATCTCCACCTTGTTAGAGGATGCATATGTTGCTGCCAAGCCCTCCATCAAAATCATGGAAGAAACATATGGTTTTAGATGCTTTGAGCGAGGCCACTAACAGGCCATCATTTGCACAGCTCAATGATCATAGTTTTCAGTATCAATTTAGAATTAAGCAAGTGGAGGAACATACTCTCATGTGGTGCAAAAAATACTCAAACTCAGAAGATTGTTTGCCACCAGCAGAGGGTTAAAAGTTCTTACTATTTGGTCCTTGTCGCTCGTGAAATTAAACGAGTAAAGTACATGCTGCTCACTTCTATCTTCAACCTTGTTTTTGATTATGAATAAGTTCCCTACTAACCTTCCACTTTTTATTTCATTTTTCTTGGTATCACAAACCTTTGCTATATGCCCTAGTTTTCCACAATAATAGTAATTTATCATATTTTCACCTTGGTTTCTTTGTCACATCAACCTAGGCTTCTTTGTCTCCCCATGACTTAGAGTGGCCTCTTCCACTTGTTTAAAAATTGGAATCCTATTATTGTTCTCCATGATTCCTTTTTCCATATCGATCGCACCTCGACCTCTAGATGAAGGTCTATCTCTACATTACTTTTGTTTGAGTATAAGGCCTACTCATACGCATAATACAAGAGGGATGATTATCTCACTATTCAAAAGGGTTATAAGGTCCTAAAAGTTTGACAAATTTTCTCAAGTTTGGCCATAACTAATCATAGTCTTTTCCAAGCCAATTCAGTGTAACCAAAACCAAGTTTTTATCATCAATTGGTACTCCAATAGAGGTGATGACATTTTCTCATGAGAAAGTCTATCATCTTGAACTTCCACACTTGGAAGTTGTACTTGTCTAGCTTTACACTCACAATCTAGGATAGATTGTCATTATTACCTACCGTAACTTTCACTTACACCAAATATGGTATTATACAGTCCCTTGCAATAACTTTTACGCTCACACCAATCTTGCAATCTCCAATAATGTGTGATCGATACACAGATAATTACCAGTATTTATGCGATATTCTAAACTTGTTATGTAGCCACTTTGAAAGATCCCTGCCCACTTCATGCAACGAATTCGGGGGGGTGCTAGCAGTGGAAGCAACACTTCTTGCACAGGGCAGCGCTCTCACTCGAGGCCTCGCCCCACGCATATCCGGACAAGAGACTAATCCCTTGGTTCTTCCAAAACCGAACCCGAAAAAACTTCCCTCGCCTAGAAAGCACAAGCAATTCCTCCAGGATATTTTTATTCTAACATAGTCAAGAGTCTTAACTAACCGAACTGATTCGACTGAACTGGTAAGTCACATGGTCAGATCAAGGAAAAGGCTTGCACTTGGATCATAGAGACCAACGATTTTTTCCTCATCGTGAGAGGCACAACCATTGATTTTTTTGTATGAAACAAGGACTATCTGGGGTTTACTTCATCGATCGTACCATAACGGAATTGAGTCTCATTTTAGGGATCCATCAGTCCAGCCTCTAACCCTATCCAGTCGTCCCATGGGTTAGGGAGACACACAGCACAGAGCACCAACAATTACCAAAGCACAGGAAAAAGTGTTTAGAGAATAAGGAGAAATATTTATTCCTTGTCATTGATGGCATGGATCAAAAGAGAACCATGTTGCCTCATTTTATGCGTCCTCCTAAGAATCTCAAGGAGGAAAAATTTATCCAACTCCATGTTGTAGGAGCCTTAGTTTTGGTGTCATGTCATCAAGGATCTTTGTTAATTTTCCTTACATTCATAATGATCCTAAATTGACAATTACCATCATTCAAAACATCATCAGAGAATGGTAAGGCGAACTACCACACACCTGTTCTCTACTTTACAACTGGGTAGTAACAGTAGTAAAGAAAACAAAAACCAAGTTCTCCTTGCGTACTTGAATATGCTTGTAAAAAAGAAGATATTCAAGAAAATCAAGCTTGGGTTTTTGTTGGTGGGACACACACATGACCAGATTGACCAGATGTTTAGTAGGTTCTCAATCAATTTAGCAAAGAAAAGTGCATTTGACCTTCCCACACATCTGCAATAGAGTTGACGACATTTTCTCATGAGAAAGTCTATCATCTTGAACTTCCACACTTGGAAGTTGTACTCGTCTAGCTTTACACTCACAATCTAGGATAGATTGTCAGCCATTATTACCTACAGTAACTTTCACTTACACCAAATATGGTATTATATAGTCCCTTGCAATAACTTTTACGCTCACACCAATCTTGCAATCTCCAATAATGTGTGATTGATGCACACATAATTACCAGTATTTATGCGATATTCTAAACTTGTTATGTAGCCACTTTGAAAGATCCCTGCCTACTTCGCGCAACGAATTCGGGGGTGCTAGCAGCGGAAGTAGCACTTCTTGCACAGGGCAGAGCTCTCACTCGGGGCCTCGTCCCACGGATATCCGGACAAGAGACTAATCCCTTGGTTCTTCCAAAACGAGACGCGGAAAAACCTTCCTCGCCCGGAAAGCACGAGCGATTCCTCCAGGATATTTTTATTCTAATGTAGTCAAGAGTCTTAACTAACCGAACTGATCCGACTGAACTTATAAGTCACATGGTCAGATCAAGGAAAAGGCTTGCACTTGGAACATAGAGACCAACGCTTTTTTCCTCATCGTCGAGAGGCACAACCGTTGATTCTTTTGCATAAAACAAGGACTATCCAGGATTTACTTCATCAATCATACCATAACAGATTTGAGTCTCATTTTAGGGATCCATCAGTCCAGCCTAACCCTATCCATCAGTCCCATGGGTTAGGGAGACACACAGCACAGAGCACCAAAAATTAGCAAAGCACAAGAAAAAGTGTTTAGAGAATAAGGAGAAATATTTATTCCTTGTCATTGATGGCATGGATCAAAACAAAACCATGTTGCCTCATTTTATGCGTCCTCCTAAGAATCTCAAGGAGGAAAATTTTATCCAACTCCATGTTGTAGGAGCCTTAGTTTTGGTGTCATGTCATCTTAAGGATCTTTGTTAATTTTCCTAACATTCATAATGATCCTAATTTGACAATTACCATCATTCAAAACATCATCAGAGAATGGTAAGGCAAACTACCACCCGTTCTCTACTTTTACAACTGGGTAGAAACAATAGCAGAGAAAACAAAAACCAAGTTCTCCTTGCATACTTGAATATGCTTTGTTGTAAAAAAAACGATATTCAAGAAAGTCAAGCTTGGGTTTTTGTTGGTGGGACACACACATGACCAAATTGACAAGATGTTTAGTAGGTTCTCAATCAATTTAGCAAAGAAAAGTGCATTTGACCTTCCACAGATCTACACCTTGTTAGAGGATGCATATGTTGCCAAGCCCTCCATCAAAATCATGGAAGAAACATATGGTTTTAGATGCTTTGAGCGAGGCAAATATTCAGCCTATGTAGATTTCAAACGACATCATAGATTAGCCTATTTCTGATGCAGATTTACAGGATGTAATTTCTGAGGATAGGGCTGAAAATGAGCAGGCTAGAGGTATGCCTAAATGGCTGGTGCAAACCTTGCATGATAGTAAAATTGATGTACCTATATCTAGTCGTACTCATTCAGGTTTTCAGCATGCCTCTTATGCATCAGATTGTTATGCTTTGGCTGTGTCTAGTATGTGTGAAGAGGAAGAACCTCTTTCATTTGATGAGGCACAAAAATCAAAAAATTGGTTGGCTGCAATGCAAAGTGAATATGATGCTATAATGAAGAATGGTACATGGTCTTTATGTGATTTGCCTATTGGTAAAAAGGCCATTGGATGTAAGTGGGTTTTTAAGTTGAAACGAAAGCCAGATGGCAGTGTTGATCGCTATAAGGCTAGACTTGTTGCAAAGGGTTATGCTCAAGAAAAGGGCATTGATTTTGATGAGACCTTTGCTCCCACTTGTCGTATGACTACCATTCGTAGCATTTGTGCATTGGCAGCTCATAATGGTTAGAATGTACATCAGTTGGACATAAAGACTGCGTTCTTGAATGGAGATTTGCATGAGGAGGTGTATGTATTGCAGCCTCGTGGTTTTGTTCAAAAAGGGCAGGAAAACAAAGTGTGCAAGTTGAAAAAGGCTTTATATGGTTTAAAGCAAGCTCCACGAGCTTGGTATGAAAAGATACATGCATATTTGACTGCACATGGTTTTCAGAATGGTCCAATAGAAAGCACTTTATATGTTAAATGTGTGGATGATGTACATCTAATCATTGCTCTCTATGTCGATGACATGCTGCTCACAGGACCAAATGAAAGTCATATTGCTGATTTTAAGGCTGATTTGAATGCCTCTTTTGAGATGTCAGATTTGGGGCATTTGCATCATTATTTGGGGATACAATTTAAGCAGTGTGATGGAGGTATTGCTTTGTGTCAGACAAAGTATATTTAAGCAGGTTTGGCCTTGAAGACTGCAAGCCTATTGCTACTCCAATGGAGACAGGTTTGAAGTTGAGTCTTCATGATGCTGGAGATCACTTTGATGTCACACTCTATCAGACAGCTGTTGGTGGCCTCATTTATGTATGCATTACGAGGCCGGACATTCAGTTTGCAGTCTCACAGGTGAGCAGGTTTATGCATAGCCCCAGGGTCTCAGCATTGGAAGGCAGTTAAACGCATCTTTCGCTACTTGAGTGGCACCATACATCTTGGGTTGTTTTATCCCAAGGGGGGATCGTTGCCGCCAGATTTACATGCTTTTTCGGACTCAGATTGGGCTGGTTGCTATGACACAAGAGTGTCCACAAGTGGTTTTTGTTTCATGCTTGGTAGCTCATGCATATCTTGGTTGAGCAAGAAGCAACCTACTGTGGCCACTTCTAGTTGTGAAGCTGAGTACAAGGCAGCTTTCACAGCTACGGTTGAGTGTGTGTGGCTCAGACGGCTTATGGGCTGACTTGGGTGTTCGACAGGAGTCTGCCACCTCTATCTTCACTGATAGTCAGAGCGCATTGGCAGTTGCGAGAAACCCAGTTTTTCATGCTCGCACAAAGCACATTGAGGTGCATTATCACTATGTCAGGGAAAGAGACTCTCAGCACAGGAGAGATCAGCTTGGCCTATGTGCCAACACAGGACAACCTCGTCGATCTTTTCACAAAGGCGCTTCCTCGTGAGAAGTTCGAAGCTTTCCGCAAAGCTTTGGGCTTGCTCCCCTTTGTGGACTGATCTACTTCGGGCATGGCACTCCCCTATACATGAGTGCCAGCTCTCGTTTTCACACCATCACTCCCAGGGGGGATTTGTTGCCATATATATATAGGCAGTGATGTGTGTGAACACACTTAGGACCGCTGGGGCACTTTTTCCCTCTTTAGGAGGTTTTTTCCCCCGGCTTGTATATACGACCATCATTCTAGGGCTAACTTATCTTTTGTACATTGACACAATCTAATACTTTGTGTTGTGTGCATTCTTGCTTCTTCTTCTCCAAGCTTTGTGTGCTTTCCTGCAACCCTAATTCCAACACTTCCCTCGCCTAGAAAGCACGAGCAATTCCTCCACCAGGATATTTTTATTCTAACTTTATTCTAACGTAGTCAAGAGTCTTAACTAACCGAATTGATTCGACTGAACCGGTAAGTCACATGGTCAGATCAAGGAAAAGGCTTGCACTTGGATCATAGAGACCAACACTCGTTGATTCTTTTGTATAAAACAAGGACTATCCGGGGTTTACTTCATCAATCATACCATAACGCAATTGAGTCTCATTTTAGGGATCCATCAGTCCAGTCTAACCCTATCCAGTCCCACGGGTTAGGGACAAACACAGCACAGAGCTTCAAAAATTAGCAAAGCACAGGAAAAACTGTTTAGAGAATAAGGAGAAATATTTATTCCTTGTCATTGATGGCATGGATCAAAAGAAAACCATGTTGCCTCATTTTATGCCTCCTCCTAAGAATCTCAAGGAGCAAAAATTTATCCAACTCCATGTTGTAAGAGCCTTAGTTTTGGTGTCATGTCATCAAGGATCTTTGTTAACTTTCCTAACATTCATAATGATCCTAAATTGACAATTACCATCATTCAAAACATCATCAAAGAATGGTAAGGCAAACTACCACCCGTTCTCTACTTTACAACTGGGTAGTAACAGTAGCAGAGAAAACAAAAACCAAGTTCTCCTTGCGTACTTGAATATGCTTGTAGAAAAGAAGATATTCAAGAAAGTCAAGATTGGGTTTTTGTTGGTGGGACACACACATGACCAGATTGACCAGATGTTTAGTAGGTTCTCAACAATCAATTTAGCAAAGAAAAGTGCATTTGACATTCCACAGATCTGCAATAGAGGTGACGATATTTTCTCATAAGAATGTCTATCATCTTGAACTTCCACACCTGGAAGTTGTACTTGTCTAGCTTTACACTCACAATCTAGGATAGATTGTCAGCCATTATTACCTATAGTAACTTTCACTTACACCAAATATGGTATTATACAGTCCCTTGCAATAACCTTTATGCTCACACCAATCTTGCAATCTCCAATAATGTGTGATCGATGCACACATAATTACCAGTATTTATGCGATATTCTAAACTTGTTATGTAGCCACTTTGAAAGATCCCTGCCCACTTTGCGCAATGAATTTGGGGGTGCTAGCAGCGGAAGTAGCACTTCTTGCACAGGGCAGAGCTCTCACTCGGGACCTCGTCCCACGGATATCCGGACAAGAGACTAATCCCTTGGTTCTTCCAAAACCAGACGCGGAAAAACCTTCCTCGCCCAGAAAGCACGAGCGATTCCTCCAGGATATTTTTATTCTAATGTAGTCAAGAGTCTTAACTAACCGAACTGATCCGACTAAACTTATAAGGCACATGGTCAGATAAAGGAAAAGGCTTGCACTTGGAACATAGAGACCAACGCTTTTTTCCTCATCGTCGAGAGGCACAACCGTTGATTCTTTTGCATAAAACAAGGACTATCCAGGATTTATTTCATCAATCGTACCATAACAAAATTGAGTCTCATTTTAGGGATCCATCAGTCTAGCCTAACCCTATCAGTCCCATGGGCTAGGGAGACACACAACACAGAGCACCAAAAATTAGCAAAGCACAAGAAAAAGTGTTTAGAGAATAAGGAGAAATATTTATTCCTTGTCATTGATGGCATGGATCAAAAGAAAACCATGTGGCCTCATTTTATGCGTCCTCCTAAGAATCTCAAGGAGGAAAATTTTATCCAACTCCATGTTGTAGGAGCCTTAGTTTTGGTGTCATGTCATCAAGGATCTTTGTTAATTTTCCTAACATTCATAATGATCCTAATTTGATAATTACCATCATTCAAAATATCATCAGAGAATGGTAAGGCAAACTACCACCCATTCTCTACTTACAACTGGGTAGTAACAATAGCAGAGAAAACAAAAACCAAGTTCTCCTTGCGTACTTGAATATGATTTGTTGTAAAAAAAAAGATATTCATGAAAGTCAAGCTTGGGTTTTTGTTGGTGGGACACACACATGACCAGATTGACAAGATGTTTAGTAGATTCTCAATCAATTTAGCAAAGAAAAGTGCATTTGACCTTCCATAGATCTGCACCTTGTTAGAGGATGCATATGTTGCCAAGCCCTCCATCAAAATCATGGAAGAAACATATGGTTTTAGATGCTTTGAGCGAGGCCACTAACAAGCCATCATTTGCACAGCTCAATGATCATAGTTTTCAATATCAATTTAGAATTAAGCAAGTGGAGGAACATACTCTCATGTGGTGCAAAAAATACTCAAACTCAGAAGATTGTTTGCCACCAGCAGAGGGTTAAAAGTTCTTACTATTTGGTCCTTGTCGCTCGTGAAATTAAACGAGTAAAGTACATGCTGCTCACTTCTATCTTCAACCTTGTTTTTGATTATGGATAAGTTCCCTCTCTACTAACCTTCCACTTTTTATTTCATTTTTCTTTGTATCACAAACCTTTGCTATATGCCCTAGTTTTCCACAATAATAGTAATTTATCATATTTTCACCTTGGTTTCTTTGTCACATCAACCTAGGCTTCTTTGTCTCCCCATGACTTAGAGTGGCCTCTTCCACTTGTTTAAAAATTGGAATCCTATTATTGTTCTCCATGATTCCTTTTTCCATATCGATCGCACCTCGACCTCTAGATGAAGGTCTATCTCTACATTACTTTTGTTTGAGTATAAGGCCTACTCATATGCATAATACAAGAGGGATGATTATCTCACTATTCAAAAGGGTTATAAGGTCCTAAAAGTTTGACAAATTTTCTCAAGTTTGGCCATAACTAATCATAGTCTTTTCCAAGCCAATTCAGTGTAACCAAAACCAAGTTTTTATCATCAATTGGTACTCCAATAGAGGTGATGACATTTTCTCATGAGAAAGTCTATCATCTTGAACTTCCACACTTGGAAGTTGTAGTTGTCTAGCTTTACACTCACAATCTAGGATAGATTGTCATTATTACCTACAGTAACTTTCACTTACACCAAATATGGTATTATACAATCCCTTGCAATAACTTTTACGCTCACACCAATCTTGCAATCTCCAATAATGTGTGATCGATACACACATAATTACCAGTATTTATGCGATATTCTAAACTTGTTATGTAACCACTTTGAAAAATCCCTGCCCACTTCACGCAACGAATTCGGGGGGGTGCTAGCAGCGGAAGTAACACTTCTTGCACAAAGGGTAGCTGTGAGATTCCTCTCCCAACCCCTTTTTGATGTCTAGCATACTCCCCTGTAATCAATTCCTTTTCTGAAATATAAGAGATCTTGTTTGTGGCTGTTTTGACCTAGAGAGAGAAAATATTCTAGAGAGAGAATATTCAGATTTTGAATATTTTTGGATAGAAAAATATCTCACCTTATTAAAATGAATCCCCCTGAAACAAAAATTCAAAAATAATTTTCCAATGTGCAATTGGAATTAATGAAAAATAGGTATAAAGAACCTTAGTCTAAGGGTCTAGATTTTCAGAAATTTTTGGATTATGGTCCAATTAAGGTTCCTATGGGCCAATAGCATCAATCCATGTGTAGGGAGGAGATGAATCCAATTTGTAAAAGAAGATACCCAAAAATGAGTAAATGCTCACATAAGATGAAGAGTTGAAAATGTACAAGGTTTATTAGTAAAAAACTATGAGCAATAAAATTTTGACACATATGTAAGGAAGGGGAGTTCTTTAAAGAAGGTGCATATTTCACATAAGATGAAGAGTTGAAAATGTACAAGGTTTATTAGTAAAAAACTATGAGCAATAAAATTTTGACACATATGTAAGGAAGGGGAGTTCTTTAAAGGAGGTACATATTTCACATGCTTGAATGAGTTTTAAACTCAAAAATAATGTGATATTTTTATCTCTCATCTCTCTTGAACCAAACCAAATCAAAATGGAACCAAATCGAATCAAAAAGTAACCAAACTAGATCCAAATCTAGTCCAAATTCAACTATGAGCAATAAAATTTTGACACATATGTAAGGAAAGGGAGTTCTTTGAAGAAGGTGCATATTTCACATGCTTGAATGAGTTTTAAACTCAAAAATAATGTGATATTTTTATCTCTCATCTCTCTTGAACCAAACCAAATCAAAATGGAACCAAATCGAATCAAAATGTAACCAAACTAGATCCAAATCTAGTCCAAATTCAACCAAACTGACTTGGAAAATTCTAGAATCAGTTTGTTTGGTTAGGAGCTCAATTTTTCCTATAAATAGAAGCCTTCCCTTGTTGAAAAAAATATAGTGTCTTATGCATTGTTACTCTACTCCACCTAAGCCAAGAACTGTGAATTCTTTAATAATTCACTAGTTTTTGACACTTCTCCCTTTCTTCAATCCCCATTGGTGGTGGCTCCATCAACATACTAAACCAATTGATTGGTTGGGGGCCTCTACCGTGAACAAAGAATCAAGCAAATTATAAGATAAGTATAGTGAATTTTGATCTTTTCTATAATTTATCAATGATTCTCTCTTCTCAACCCCTCTCAAGCTTGAGAAGCTTAATTGGTATGGTTTTTGAAATGCTATTGAAGTTAATTAATTAATGATCGTAAAGAAATACATAAATTTTCATTTATGTTTAATTCCAATGGTTTTTTTTCTCTCTCTCACTTAAGAAATGGTCATACTCATGACCCTTTCTCAATCCAAATGAAGCTTTTCATAAAGCTTTTTTCTTAATCCAAGATTAATCTATGCTTGAGAATAAATTAATAGTTTTTTTTTAATCCATGCTTTTAGCTTATGATTATTTGTATTTAATCCATTAAAGGTTAATGATCCAATTAGGGATCATTCTAATCATTCCCTTAAAGATAACCTATCTTTTAAAATAATTGAGATTTATTAGTTATAGTAGCGGAGCTATGGCAAAATTTTATAAAAATATACACATAAAATAATTTCATTCAAAGCATGAAAAGAGGACTTCCTACCATATTATAGGAATTATCATCCTAGATTAATTAAAAGAATTTTTTGTAATCATGGAGGTGTGGAGGTATGCATGTAGCGCAATGGATTCGGGTACTAGCAGCGGAAGTAGCACTTCATGCGCGGGGTAGGGTCCCACACTCGGGGCCTTGTCCACGGATATCCGGACAAGAGACTAATCCGTCGGTTTTTCCAAAACCGAACCCGGAAAAACTTCCCTTACTCGGAAAGCACGGGCGATTCCACCAGGATAACTTTTTACTCTAACGTAGTCAAGATCATTACTGATCACGCTGATCCGCCTGCACCTATAAAGATACTCGGTCGGATCAAGGAAGAAACTTGCACTTGGATCATTGGGATCAACGCTTTTTTCCCCTTCAAGAGGCACAGCCGTTGATTCCTATCCATAGAATAATTACTATCCGGGATTTACTTTTTCTATCATAATAACAGAAATTGAGTCTCGATTTACGGATCCATCAGTCCAGCCTAACCCCATCCAGTCCCATGGGTTAGCCAACCGCCCAACCACTGTAGTGATGGGATCCAATTTGGAATTTGGTTAGGTTTTGTCCCGGGTACCAAGGAAAAGAGTTCCAAGGCCCCCTAGCCGTTCATGCAAACATAAAACTAGCCACACCACTTACACACCCAATATGAAATTGCCTTTTTCTTAGCATCAGCTAACTTTAAAACAATCCTTTAATGAAACCATAGTACCACTGATCACAATCTTCCAATTATCCGGTTGATTCTTAATTTCCCATCATTCCTTCATCAGAGTATCTATGGCATCATTGGCAACTAGAACGCTCACCACCTGTCCACTCAGGGGCCTTTTCAATAGTCCCTAGCCCATAATACTCGGCAATATAATTACTTATAAAAATCAAGATGGACTCTCGTTGAAGATCAGCAAGATCAACCAACAGATCCATATAAAGAGCCATGGACTCATCCATTGAAGACCAGCAAGGTCAATCAACCAGATCCATGCCCGGTTTCACAAAACAACTCTTACTCCTTGTTCCAATATCTTCCTCGACGCACGCGTGGGTATCCTGGGCAACCCAGAGACCGAGCACCGTATGGTCAGCACCCTCTAGGATCCTTCGCAGGTGACCTAGCGCTTCACTCATAGGCCGCTTCCTTGGTCCCTCATCCACCGTACCGGAAGCTCACCATTTTAATCGAACCGAGGCTGGTCAAGACCTCGGCCGACCTTGCTACGCGAGACGTCCTCCATTGACTCTCCGTCACAGCAGTCGCAACTTTATCAGTTAGGTCTCCACGACCTTAATCACAAGACGGTCAAAATGCTTCCCCAGCATTCTTGACATAAAACAGCCATTTACAAACAGCATTTACAAACAGTTTACCAATACAATTTCTATATTAACTCTCATTTTTCCACATTATCCCTCATTAATCCACATTACTTATTCCACATTCCATTTATATGTGTACTCATCAATCACATCATTTTCCATCTCTTCACTTTAGATTCCTTCACATTACATATCATATATTCACATCCATATCCACATCCATACATCCACATCCACATCCACATTCACATTCACATCCGTACATCCACATCTACATGCTTACCTCCATTTTCACATCCTCATTTATACATCCACATCCCACATCCACATTCATACATACACATCCATATCCACATCCATACATCCACATCCACATGCATACATCCACTATCACGTTCTCATTCATACATCCACATCCACATCCACATTCCCATTCACATCTATACATCTACATTTACATCCACATACATACATACATCCACATCTACATTCCACATTCACATCTATACATCCACATCCACATGCATACATCCACTATCACGTCCTCATTCATACATCCACATCCACATACATACATACATCCACATCCACATTCCCATTCACATCTATACATCTACATTTACATCCACATACATACATACATCCACATCTACATTCCACATTCACATCTATACATCCACATCTACATCCACATTCACATACATCCACATCCGTATTCCCATTCACATCTATACATCCACATTCACATACATCCACATCCATATTTCCATTCACATCTATACATCCACATCTACATCCACATACATACATACATCCACATCCACATTCCACATTCACATCTATACATCCACATTCACATACATCTACATCCACATTCACATACATCCACATCCACATTCCCATTCACATCTATACATCCACATTTGCATCCACATTCACATCCATGCATATACATTTTCATGCATACATCCATTTTCACATTCATACATCCACACTCCCATCTCCACATCCACATCCACACATCCACATACATACATCCATTTTCACATTCGTACATCCACACTCCCATCTCCACATCCACACATCCACATACATACATCCATTTCCACATTCCCATTCATATAACCCCATATGCCTTCACATCTAATCTTTTACATCACATCCATTCTCGTCCTATCACAACCCATATACATCTTATCCTATCACATACACTTCTTACCTCATCCCATACACATCTTATCACATCTTAATTCATCTTATCACCTCCTAACTTATTTCATAAGCATCTTATCACCTCTTATCACACCTTCTACACCTCTTATCACATCCTATCACATCTCATATCTATTTATAGAATACAAGAGAAATCTTATATTTGATATAAGATTTCTTTACACATTTATTTATGCATAAATTTCATTTAAGGAGATTAATATTTTCGAAGTAAAAATCAATCTTTTATGCATCTTCCTATGCATAAATTTATTTAAAATAAAAATGACACTTTTGAATTAAAATTCAATCTTTTATGCATCTTCCTATGCATAAATTCAATTTAGATGAGAATGACACTCTTGAATCAATCTTTTATACATCTTCCTATGCATAAATTCAATTTGGTAGGAATTACACTTTTAGAATAAAAGAATTTCTCTTATGCATCTAAGTTATGCATAAAATCCATTTATGATGAAAATCACACTTTTAGTATAAAAAGACTATCTTTTATGCATACTTCTATGCATGAAATCTAAATATGATAAAAGTAACACTTTTATAATAAAATAATCAACTCTTATGCATACTTCTATGCATGAAATTCAATTGTGATAAAAGTAACACTTTTATAATAAAATAACCAACTTTTATGCATACCTCTATGCATGAAATCCAATATGATAAAAGTAGCACTTTTATAATAAAATAATCAACTCTTATGCATACTTCTATGCATGAAATTTAATTGTGATAAAAGTAACACTTTTATAATAAAATAATCAACTCTTATGCATACTTCTATGCATGAAATTTAATTGTGATAAAAGTAACACTTTTATAATAAAATAATCAACTTTTATGCATACCTCTATGCATGAAATCTAAATATGATAAAAGTAACACTTTTATAATAAAATAATCAACTCTTATGCATACTTCTATGCATGAAATTCAATTGTGATAAAAGTAACACTTTTACATTAAAATAATAATCTTTTATGCATACCTCTACGCATGAAATCCAATTATGATAAAAGTAACACTTTTATGTTAAAATAATAATCTTTTATGCATACCTCTATGCATGAAAATCAATTATGCATAATATAAAAATCAATTTCTCTATGATTACAATGAATATCTTTCAATTAATCTAGGATGATAATTCCTAGAATATGGTAGGAAGTCCTCTTTTCATGCTTTGAATGAAATTATTTTATGCGTAAATTTTTATAAAAATTTTGCCATAGCTCCGCTGCTATGACTGAAAAATCTCAATTTTTCTAAGGGATAAATCTTATCATTAAGGAAATAAATAGAATGATCCCTAATTGGATCATTAATCCATAATGGATTGAATCATCAATATTCATGAAATACATAAACTAAAAGCATAGAAAAAAGCCATTAATTTGGCCTCAAGCATAGATTAATCTTGGATTAAGGAAAAGCTTTATGAAAAGCTTCATTTGGATTGAGAATGAGTCATGAGTATGACCATTTCTTGAGTGAGAGAGAGAAATTACATAAAAACCATTTGAATTAAGCATAAATAGAAATTTATGTAATTCTTAACTATCATTAATCAATTTACTTCAATAGCATTCATCAAATTATGTAACTCTTCACTACCATTCATCAATTAACTTCAATAGCATTCAAAAACCATTCCAATTAAGCTTCTCAAGCTTGAGAGGAGTTGAGAAGAGAGGAACATTGAGAAATTATAGAAAATGATCAAAATTCACTAATTACCTTACAAATTGCTTGATTCTTTGTTCACGGTAGAGGCCCCCAACCAGTCAATTGGTTAAGTATGTTGATGGAGCCACCAATGGGGATTGAAGAAAGAGGGAAGCTCCAATTTCTTCAATTTGGAGAGAATTTTAGAGAATAGTAGAAATTAGCATTATTTCTGCATAACTCTAGTATAGTAAAATTCTTCTATATTTTTTTCAAAGGACTCATGTTCTATTTATAGGAGAGGGAAGCTCTAACCAAAGTTAACTGAGTTCTAGAATTTTCCAAATTCAATTTGGTTGAATTTGGACTAGATTTGCACCTAGTTTGGTTACTTTTTGATTCAGTTTGGTTCCATTTTGATTTGGTTTGGCTCAAGAGAGAGGAGAGATAAAAATATCACATTATTTTTGAGTTTAAAACTCATTCAAGCATGTGAAATATGCACCTCCTTTAAAGAATTCTCCTTCCTTACATATGTGTCAAAATGGAATCATTATACCCAAAATATCTCATATTTTTAATATTGCTCATGGTTTTTTTACTAATAAACCTTGTACATTTTCAACTCTTCATCTTGTGTGAGCATTTACTCCTTTTTGGATACCCAAAATATCTCATATTTTTTATATTGCTCATAGTTTTTTACTAATAAACCTTGTACATTTTCAACTCTTCATCTTATGTGAGCATTTACTCATTTTTGGGTATCTTCTTTTACAAATTGGATTTATCTCCTCCCTACACATGGATTGATGCTATTGGCCCTTAGGAACCTTAATTGGACCATAATCCAAAAATTTCTGAAAATCTAGACCCTTAGGCTAAGGTCCTTTATACCCATTTCCAATTAATTCCAATTGCACATTGGAAGGTTCTTTTTGAATTTCTATTTCAGGGGAACTTATTTTAATAAGATGAGATAATTTTCTATCCAGAAATATTCAAAATCTGAATATTCTCTCTCTAGAATATTTTCTCTCTCTATGCCAAAACAGGCAGAGACAAGATCTCTTATATTTCTGAAGAGGGAATTGATTACAGGGGAAGATACTAGACATCAAAAAGGGGTGGGGGAGGAATCTTACAATATGGATATGAATGGAGATGTGGATGTATGCATGTAGATGTAGATGCATTGATGTGGAGGTGAATGGAGATGTGGATGTATGCGTGTAGATGTAGATGTATAGATGGGGATGTGAATGGAGATGTGGATGTATGCATGTAGATGTATAGATGGGGATGTGAATGGAGATGTGGATGTATGCATGTAGATGTATAGATGTGGAGGTGAATGGATATGTGGATGTATGCATGTAGATGTAGATGTATAGATGTGGATGTGAATGGAGATGTGGATGTATGCATGTAGATGTATAGATGTGGATGTGAATGGAGATGTGGATGTATGCATGTAGATGTAGATGTATAGATGGGGATGTGAATGGAGATGTGGATGTATGGATGTAGATGTATAGATGTGGATGTGAATGGAGTTGTGGATGTATGCATGTAGATGTAGATGTATAGATGTGGATGTGAATGTGGAGGTGGATGTATGCATGTAGATGTAGATGTATAGATGTGGATGTGAATGGAGATGTGGATGTATGCATGTAGATGTAGATGTATAGATGGGGATGTGAATGGAGATGTGGATGTATGGATGTAGATATATAGATGTGGATGTGAATGGAGTTGTGGATGTATGCATGTAGATATGAATGTATGCATGTAGATGTGGATGTATGGATGTGAATGTGGATGTGGATATGGATATATGTATGGATGTGAATATATGATATGTGATGTGAAGGATTCTGAAGTGATGAGATGGAAAATGATGTGATGGGAGGAGTACACATATAAATGGAATGTGGAATAAGTAATGTGGGTGGATGAGGGATAATGTGGAAAAATGAGAGTTAATATAGAACCTGTATTTGTAAACTGTTTGAAAATGCTGTTTGTAAATGATTGTTTTATGTCAAGAATGCTGGGGAAGCATTTTGGGCGTCTTGTGATTAAGGTCGTGATGATAAAGTTGCAACTGCTGACGGAGAGTCAATGAAGGACGTCTCGCGTAGCAAGGTCGGCCGAGGTCTTGACCAGCTCCTCGGTGCGATTAAAATGGTGAGCTTCCGGTACGGTGGATGAGGAGCCAAGGAAGCGGCCCTATGAGTGAAGCGCTAGGTCACCTGCGAAGGATCCTAGAGGGTGCTGACCATACGGTGCTCGGGCTCTCGGTCGCCTAGGATACCCACGCGTGCGTCGAGGAAGATATTCAAACAAGGAGTAAGAGTTGTTTTCTGAAATCGGGCATGGATCTGGTTGATTGACCTTGCTGGTCTTCAATGGATGAGTCCATGGCTCTTTATATGGATCTGTTGGTTGATCTTGCTGATCTTCAACGAGAGTCCATCTTGATAAGTGATTATATTGCCGAGTATTATGGGCTAGGAATTAGGAAACGGCCCCTGAGTGGACAGGTGGTGAGCGTCCTAGTTACCAATGATGCCATAGATACTCTGATGAAGGAATGATGGAAAAATTAAGAATCAACCGGATAAATTGGAAGATTGTGATCAGTGATACTATGGTTTTATTAAAGGATTGTTTTAAACTGGTTGAATCTGTGAAAAGACAATTTCATATTGGGTGTGTGAGTGGTGTGACTAGTTTTATTTTTGCATGAACATCCGGCTAGGGGGCCTTGGAACTCTTTTCCTTGGTACCCAGGACAAAACCTAACCAAATTCGTAATTGGATCCCATCACTACAGTGGTTGGGCGGTTGGCTAACCCATGGGATCGGATGGGGTTAGGCTGGACTGATGGATCCATAAATCGAGAGTCAAACTTTTGTTTTTACGATAGATAAAATAAATCCCGGACAGTAACTGTTCTATGGATAGGAATCAACGGCTGTGCCTCTTGAATGGGGAAAAAAGCGTTGATCCCAATGATCCAAGTGCAAGTTTCTTCCTTGATCTGACCAAGTATCATATAGATGTAATTGGATCAGCTCGATCAGAAATGATCTTGACTACGTTAGAGTAAAAAAAAGTTATCCTGGTGGAATCGCCCGTGCGCTTTCCGGTAAAGGAACTTTTTCCGGGTTCGGTTTTGGAACAACCGACGGATTAGTCTCTTATCCGGATATCCATGGGTGAGGCCCCGAATGTGGGACCCCTGTCCCACGCGAGAAGTGCTACTTCCGCTGCTAGTATCCCGAATTTGTTGCTCGGTGGGAACAGGGATCTCACAGTTGGTATCAGAGCCTTTGGCTAATAAAGATCAACTGAGAAACCAAATATGTCAAAAATTTATCAAGAAACACAAAAAGGTTGTAATTGTGTGATATAATTCATACAATTTGATATTTAAACTAAAATTCGTAATTTGGTAATTGGGTCTTCAGATGGAGATACCGCAATTATATAGAATCCCTGACTTGCTTGAGGCCTAGACATGATGGTATTTACCTTATAATTCCAAGGGCATGATTTTTAAAAATTAGTTGAAATATAATGAAACCACAATGAGGGGAAATGGGACGAGTCCCTGTGATGATATTCATAACTAGAATGATGATAATGAATTCAGAAAATCACTATGAGATTAGTGGGTTGTGCTGTCAGATTGCTACTGTTAATACTTGACCGGTAGATCAAGTTAAGGGATGTCAAATTGAGAACTTGCTTGATTGAAATTTCCGTGGAGGAATGTTCCGAAGGAAACTTTTTGGTCTAATGGACCATTATCATGTTAAAGATATGAATGATATGATCTGAATGAATTGTTATTTAATGATGAGTTCTATATAAGGGATATTTATCCCAGTGTTCTGTTGGGTTGACAAGAATATAAGGAACCCCAGAATAAAATTGGATCTTAAGAAAAAGAGTGTCCTCTACCTTGCGAGATGAGGACATCTCGCACTTTTTTAAGTGGGGTAGAATGTAAGATTCTTCCCCCACCAGCCTTCAAGGTATACAGGAGTAAGAACCTCCCTTTCTGATCTTATAATTATTCCCTCTCTAAAATAAAAGAAAGATTCTGTTTAAAAAAGGAAGACCCTCTCCCTAGAATACTTCTCAAGAGTCACGCCTGTTTTAAGGATTCAGAACAATGAGTTCAGAAGTAAAAATCGGTGTTTTGGATACCAAGGTTTTGGTTTTCATTCGAGTACGATCCAAAAGAAGTTCTTTATCTGTTAGGGAGTATAAGAAGTTATCCCCCAGATATTGTGGGCCTTATATCTAAACTCAATGAAAGTAGGTGACTTAACCTACAAGCTTCTTTTACCTCCTCATCTCAAAGTTCTTAATGTATTTCATAGAAATATGTGCCAGACCCAAATCAAGGAAAGACGGTAAAACTTCAGTGGCAATATACCGTTGGCTTCTAAGTTACACTAGCTCCTTCCTTTATATAAGTCGTAACTTTTACCTGTCGCTCACAGTAATCTTACTCCCATCAATCTCCTTCATGGCTTGGCAACAGGAATTAGTTTTATCCCTGATGATTTCTCACCTTCAAGACGCAAGAGAGTCTGTGAAGAAAGACTTTATAGAACAGTATGAGCGCTCACTTTTCCTCACCTAGGAACTTCTGTAGCTCAGACCAAATGGCGAACCTATCAAAACATAACTAGGGTAACACCCTGGGATCAGCAGCACTTTCGTAACAATGTCCGCTTGGCCATGGTTATTGAAGCTTTGGGTTTGGGTCCCCGATACTACTGCGTCATGAGATCAAGGCATCTTGGGTTTTCTGAGCGGGTCTTCTTACTGACGTGTTTTCTTCCTCATGAGAAGATATGCCTTTATCCCGTTTTTGGCTTGCCTCTCAGAGGTCCTTTTGTTAGATCACCTCATACCACTGAGATAGGTGCGGCAATAACCAGCAGAATCATTTCCATAGATGAGTTACCCTATACTTGTGCAGCTTGTGAGTGCTGCTGATGGACGGGCTTATGGAAGTGTAAAGAGTTCTTCTATCTTTACTGTATAAGTTCCGAGAATGAATAAAGTTTAAATCTTGTTCTTATCTTGCTTTCTTTAAGACTTTTCTTGGTGGTTAATCTTGATCAAAATTTTTCTCTAAGTCTCATATTCGTGCATCTTGCAAAATTATCCCAGTTTGCGAGATGAGGACATCTCGCATTTTTTTAAGTGGGGTAGAATGTAAGATTCCTCCCCCAACCCCTTTTTGATGTCTAGCATATTCCCCTGTAATCAATTCCTTTTCTGAAATATAAGAGATCTTGTTTATGGCTGTTTTAACCTAGAGAGAGAAAATATTCTAGAGAGAGAATATTCAGATTTTGAATATTTTTGGATAGAAAAATATCTCACCTTATTAAAATGAATCCCCCTGAAACAGAAATTCAGAAAGAATTTTCCAATGTGCAATTGGAACTAATTGGAAATAGGTATAAAGAACCTTAGTCTAAGGGTCTAGATTTTCAGAAATTTTTGGATTATGGTCCAATTAAGGTTCCTATGGGCCAATAGCATCAATCCATGTGTAGGGAGGAGATAAATCCAATTTGTAAAAGAAGATACCCAAAAATGAGTAAATGCTCACATAAGATGAAGAGTTGAAAATGTACAAGGTTTATTAGTAAAAAACTATGAGCAATAAATATTTGACACATATGTAAGGAAGGGGAGTTCTTTAAAGAAGGTGCATATTTCACATAAGATGAAGAGTTGAAAATGTACAAGGTTTATTAGTAAAAAACTATGAGCAATAAAATTTTGACACATATGTAAGGAAAGGGAGTTCTTTAAAGAAGGTGCATATTTCACATGCTTGAATGAGTTTTAAACTCAAAAATAATGTGATATTTTTATCTCTCATCTCTCTTGAACCAAACCAAATCAAAATGGAACCAAATCGAATCAAAAAGTAACCAAACTAGATCCAAATCTAGTCCAAATTCAACTATGAGCAATAAAATTTTGACACATATGTAAGGAAAGGGAGTTCTTTGAAGAAGGTGCATATTTCACATGCTTGAATGAGTTTTAAACTCAAAAATAATGTGATATTTTTATCTCTCATCTCTCTTGAACCAAACCAAATCAAAATGGAACCAAATCGAATCAAAATGTAACCAAACTAGATCCAAATCTAGTCCAAATTCAACCAAACTGACTTGGAAAATTCTAGAATCAGTTTGTTTGGTTAGGAGCTCAATTTTTCCTATAAATAGAAGCCTTCCCTTGTTGAACAAAATATAGTGTCTTATGCATTGTTACTCTACTCCACCTAAGCCAAGAGCTGTGAATTCTTTAATAATTCACTAGTTTTTCACACTTCTCCCTTTCTTCAATCCCCATTGGTGGCTCCATCAACATACTAAACCAATTGATTGGTTGGGGGCCTCTACCGTGAACAAAGAATCAAGCAAATTATAAGATAAGTATAGTGAATTTTGATCTTTTCTATAATTTCTCAATGATTCTCTCTTCTCAACCCCTCTCAAGCTTGAGAAGCCTAATTGGTATGGTTTTTGAAATGCTATTGAAGTTAATTAATTAATGATAGTAAAGAATTACATAAATTTTTATTTATGTTTAATTCCAATGGTTTTTTTTCTCTCTCTCACTTAAGAAATGGTCATACTCATGACCCTTTCTCAATCCAAATGAAGCTTTTCATAAAGCTTTTTTCTTAATCCAAGATTAATCTATGCTTGAGAATAAATTAATAGTTTTTTTTTAATCTATGCTTTTAGTTTATGATTGTTTTTATTTAATCCATTAAAGCTTAATGATCCAATTAGAGATCATGCTAATCATTCCCTTAAAGATAACCTATCATTCTAATCATTCTAATCATTCCCTTAAAGATAACCAATCTTTTAAAATAATTGAGATTTATTAGTTATAGTAGCGGAGCTATGGTATATTTTTATAAAAATATACACATAAAATAATTTCATTCAAAGCATGAAAAGAGGATTTTCTACCATATTCTAGGAATTATCATCCTAGATTAATTAAAAGAATTTTTTTGTAATCATGGAGGTGTGGAGGTATGCATGTAGATGTAGATGTATAGATATGGATGTGAATGGAGATGTGGATGTATGCATGTAGATGTAGATGCATAGATGTGGAGGTGAATGGAGATGTGGATGTATGCGTGTAGATGTAGATGTATAGATGGGGATGTGAATGGAGATGTGGATGTATGCATGTAGATGTATAGATGGGGATGTGAATGGAGATGTGGATGTATGCATGTAGATGTATAGATGTGGAGGAGATGTGGATGTATGCATGTAGATATAGATGTATAGATGTGGATGTGAATGGAGATGTGGATGTATGCATGTAGATGTATAGATGTGGATGTGAATGGAGATGTGGATGTATGCATGTAGATGTAGATGAATAGATGGGGATGTGAATGGAGATGTGGATGTATGGATGTAGATGTATAGATGTGGATGTGAATGGAGTTGTGGATGTATGCATGTAGATGTAGATGTATAGATGTGGATGTGAATGTGGAGGTGGATGTATGCATGTAGATGTAGATGTATAGATGTGGATGTGAATGGAGATGTGGATGTATGCATGTAGATGTAGATGTATAGATGGGGATGTGAATGGAGATGTGGATGTATGGATGTAGATGTATAGATGTGGATGTGAATGGAGTTATGGATGTATGCATGTAGATATGAATGTATGCATGTAGATGTGGATGTATGGATGTGAATGTGGATGTGGATATGGAT
This sequence comes from Cibotium barometz, assembly GCF_041138505.1. Taxonomy (NCBI): domain Eukaryota; kingdom Viridiplantae; phylum Streptophyta; class Polypodiopsida; order Cyatheales; family Cibotiaceae; genus Cibotium; species Cibotium barometz. The sequence goes on from NC_141067.1 coordinate 31,772,979, forward strand.
ATATGTATGGATGTGAATATATGATATGTGAAGTGAAGGAATCTGAAGTGATGAGATGGAAAATGATGTGATGGGAGGAGTACACATATAAATGGAATGTGGAATAAGTAATGTGAGTGGATGAGGGATAATGTGGAAAAATGAGAGTTAATATAGAAACTGTATTTGTAAACTGTTTGAAAATGCTGTTTGTAAATGATTGTTTTATGTCAAGAATGCTGGGGAAGCATTTTGGGCGTCTTGTGATTAAGGTCGTGATGATAAAGTTGCAACTGCTGACGGAGAGTCAATGAAGGACGTCTCGCGTAGCAAGGTCGGCCGAGGTCTTGACCAGCCTCAGTGCGATTAAAATGGTGAGCTTCCGGTACGGTGGATGAGGGGCCAAGGAAGCGGCCTATGAGTGAAGCGCTAGGTCACCTGCGAAGGATCCTAGAGGGTGCTGACCATACGGTGCTCGGGCTCTCGGTCGCCTAGGATACCCACGCGTGCGTCGAGGAAGATATTCAAACAAGGAGTAAGAGTTGTTTTCTGAAATCGGGCATGGATCTGGTTGATTGACCTTGCTGGTCTTCAATGGATGAGTCCATGGCTCTTTATATGGATCTGTTGGTTGATCTTGCTGATCTTCAACGAGAGTCCATCTTGATAAGTGATTATATTGCCGAGTATTATAGGCTAGGAATTAGGAAACGGCCCCTGAGTGGACACGTGGTGAGCGTCCTAGTTACCAATGATGCCATAGATACTCTGATGAAGGAATGATGGAAAAATTAAGAATCAACCGGATAAATTGGAAGATTGTGATCAATGATACTATGGTTTTATTAAAGGATTGTTTTAAACTGGTTGAATCTGTGAAAAGACAATTTCATATTGGGTGTGTGAGTGGTGTGACTAGTTTTATTTTTGCATGAACATCCGGCTAGGGGCCTTGGAACTCTTTTCCTTGGTACCCGGGACAAAACCTAACCAAATTCTTAATTCGATCCCATCACTACAGTGGTTGGGCGGTTGGCTAACCCATGGGATCGGATGGGGTAGGCTGGACTGATGGATCCGTAAATCGAGACTCAAACTTTTGTTTTTACGATAGATAAAATAAATCCCGGACAGTAACTGTTCTATGGATAGGAATCAACGGCTGTGCCTCTTGAATGGGGAAAAAAGCGTTGATCCCAATGATCCAAGTGCAAGTTTCTTCCTTGATCTGACCAAGTATCTTATAGATGTAATTGGATCAGCTCGATCAGAAATGATCTTGACTACATTAAAGTAAAAAAAGTTATCCTGGTGGAATCGCCCGTGCTTTCCGGTAAAGGAACTTTTTCCGGGTTCGGTTTTGGAACAACCGACGGATTAGTCTCTTATCCGGATATCCGTGGGTGAGGCCCCGAATGTGGGACCCCTGTCCCGCGCGAGAAGTGCTACTTCCGCTGCTAGTATCCCGAATCTGTTGCTCGGTGGGAACAGGGATCTCACAGTAGCGCTCTCACTCGAGGCCTCGCCCCACGCATATCCGGACAAGAGACTAATCCCTTGGTTCTTCCAAAATCGAACCCGGAAAAACTTCCCTCGCCTAGAAAGCACAAGCAATTCCTCCAGGATATTTTTATTCTAACATAGTCAAGAGTCTTAACTAATCAAACTGATTCGACTGAACTGGTAAGTCACATGGTCAGATCAAGGAAAAGGCTTGCACTTGGATCATAGAGACCAACGGTTTTCTCCTCATCGCTCGTGAGAGGCACAACCATTGATTCTTTTGTATGAAACAAGGACTATCTGGGGTTTACTTCATCGATCGTACCATAACGGAATTGAGTCTCATTTTAGGGATCCATCAGTCCAGCCTCTAACCCTATCCAGTCCCATGGGTTAGGGAGACACACAGCACAGAGCACCAACAATTAGCAAAGCACAGGAAAAAGTGTTTAGAGAATAAGGAGAAATATTTATTCCTTGTCATTGATGGCATGGATCAAAAGAAAACCATGTTGCCTCATTTTATGCGTCCTCCAAAGAATCTCAAGGAGGAAAAATTTATCCAACTCCATGTTGTAGGAGCCTTAGTTTTGGTGTGATGTCATCAAGTATCTTTGTTAATTTTCCTAACATTCATAATGATCCTAAATTGACAATTACCATCATTCAAAACATCATTGCAGAATGGTAAGGCAAACTACCACCCGTTCTCTACTTTACAACTGGGTAGTAACAGTAGTAGAGAAAACAAAAACCAAGTTCTCCTTGTGTACTTGAATATGCTTGTAAAAAAGAAGATATTCAAGAAAGTTAAGCTTGGGTTTTTGTTGGTGGGACACACACATGACCAGATTGACTAGATGTTTAGTAGGTTCTCAATCAATTTAGCAAAGAAAAGTGCATTTGACCTTCCCACAGATCTGCAATAGAGGTGACGACATTTTCTCATGAGAAAGTCTATCATCTTGAACTTCCACACTTGGAAGTTGTACTTGTCTAGCTTTACACTCACAATCTAGGATAGATTGTCAGCCATTATTACCTACAGTAACTTTCACAGTATTTATGCGATATTCTAAACTTGTTATGTAGCCACTTTGAAAGATCCCTGCCCACTTCGCGCAACGAATTCGGGGGTGCTAGCAGCGGAAGTAGCACTTCTTGCACAGGGCAGATCTCTCACTCGGGGCCTCGTCCCACGGATATCCGGACAAGAGACTAATCCCTTGGTTCTTCCAAAACCAGACGCGGAAAAACCCTCCTCGCTCGGAAAGCACGAGCGATTCTTCCAGGATATTTTTATTCTAATGTAGTCAAGAGTCTTAGCTAACCGAACTGATCCGACTGAACTTATAAGTCACATGGTCAGATCAAGGAAAAGGCTTGCACTTGGAACATAGAGACCAACGCTTTTTTCCTCATCGTCGAGAGGCACAACCGTTGATTCTTTTACATAAAACAAGGACTATCCAGGATTTACTTCATCAATCATACCATAACAGATTTGAGTCTCATTTTAGGGATCCATCAGTCCAGCCTAACCCTATCCATCAGTCCCATGGGTTAGGGAGACACACAGCACAGAGCACCAAAAATTAGCAAAGCACAAGAAAAAGTGTTTAGAGAATAAGGAGAAATATTTATTCCTTGTCATTGATGGCATGGATCAAAAGAAAACCATGTTGCCTCATTTTATGCGTCCTCCTAAGAATCTCAAGGAGGAAAATTTTATCCAACTCCATGTTGTAGGAGCCTTAGTTTTGGTGTCATGTCATCAAGGATCTTTGTTAATTTTCCTAACATTCATAATGATCCTAATTTGACAATTACCATCATTCAAAACATCATCAGAGAATGGTAAGGCAAACTACCAACTGGGTAGTAACAATAGCAGAGAAAACAAAAACCAAGTTCTCCTTGCGTACTTGAATATGCTTTGTTGTAAAAAAAAAGATATTCAAGAAAGTCAAGCTTGGGTTTTTGTTGGTGGGACACACACATGACCAGATTGACAAGATGTTTAGTAGGTTCTCAATCAATTTACCAAAGAAAAGTGCATTTGACCTTCCACAGATCTGCACCTTGTTAGAGGATGCATATGTTGCCAAGCCCTCCATCAAAATCATGGAAGAAACATATGGTTTTAGATGCTTTGAGCGAGGCAAATATTCAACCTATGTAGATTTCAAACGACATCATAGATCAGCCTATTTCTGATGCAGATATACAGGATGTAATTTCTGAGGATAGGGCTGAAAATGAGCAGGCTAGAGGTATGCCTAAATGGCTCTGGTGCAAACCTTGTGTGATAGTAAAATTGATGCACCTATATCTAGTCGTACTCGTTCAGGTTTTCAGCATGCCTCTTATGCATCAGATTGTTATGCTTTGGCTGTGTCTAGTATGTGTGAAGAGGAAGAACCTCTTTCATTTGATGAGGCACAAAAATCAAAAAAATTTTTGGCTGCAATGCAAAGTGAATATGATGCTATAATGAAGAATGGTACATGGTATTTATGTGATTTGCCTATTGGTAAAAAGGCCATTGGATGTAAGTGGGTTTTTAAGTTGAAACGAAAGCCAGATGGCAGTGTTGATCGCTATAAGGCTAGACTTGTTGCAAAGGGTTATGCTCAAGAAAAGGGCATTGATTTTGATGAGACCTTTGCTCCCACTTGTCGTATGACTACCATTCGTAGCATTTGTGCATTGGCAGCTCATAATGGTTGAATGTACATTAGTTGGACATAAAGACTGCGTTCTTGAATGGAGATTTGCATGAGGAGGTGTATGTATCGCAACCTCGTGGTTTTGTTCAAAAAGGGCAGGAAAACAAAGTGTGCAGGTTGAAAAAGGCTTTATATGGTTTAAAGCATGCTCCACGAGTTTGGTATGAAAAGATAAAGGCATATTTGACTGCACATGGTTTTCAGAATGGTCCAACAGAAAGCACTTTATATGTTAAATGTGTGGATGATGTACATCTAATCATTGCTCTCTATGTCGATGACATGCTGCTCACAGGACCAAATGAAAGTCATATTGCTGATTTTAAGGCTGATTTGAATGCCTCTTTTGAGATGTCAGATTTGGGGCATTTGCATCATTATTTGGGGATACAATTTAAGCAGTGTGATGGAGGTATTGCTTTGTGTCAGACAAAGTATATTGAGACATTGTTGCAAAGATTTGGCCTTGAAGACTGCAAGCCTATTGCTACTCCAATGGAGACAGGTTTGAAGTTGAGTCTTCATGATGCTGGAGATCACTTTGATGTCACACTCTATCAGACAGCTGTTGGTGGCCTCATTTATGTATGCATTACGAGGCCGGACATTCAGTTTGCAGTCTCACAGGTGAGCAGGCTTATGCATAGCCCAGGGTCTCAACATTGGAAGGCAGTTAAATGCATCTTTCGCTATACTTGAGTGGCACCATACATCTTGGGTTGTTTTATCCCATGGGGGGATCGTTGCCGCCAGATTTACATGCTTTTTCGGACTCAGATTGGGCTGGTTGCTATGACACAAGAGTGTCCACAAGTGGTTTTTGTTTCATGCTCATCGGTAGCTCATGCATATCTTGGTTGAGCAAGAAGCAACCTACTGTGGCCACTTCTAGTTGTGAAGCTGAGTACAGGGCAGCTTTCATAGCTACGGTTGAGTGTGTGGGGCTTAGACGGCTTATGGGCTGACTTGGGTGTTGGACAGGAGTCTGCCACCTCTATCTTCACTGATAGTTAGAGCGCATTGGCAGTTGCGAGAAACCCAGTTTTTCACGCTCGCACAAAGCACATTGAGGTGCATTATCACTATGTCAGGGAGAGACTCTCAGCAGGAGAGATCAGCTTGGCCTATGTGCCAACATAGGACAACCTCGCCGATCTTTTCACAAAGGCGCTTCCTCGTGAGAAGTTCGAAGCTTTCCGCAAAGCTTTGGGCTTGCTCCCCTTTGTGGACTGATCTACTTCGGGCATGGCACTCCCCTATACACGAGTGCCAGCTCTCGTTTTCACACCATCACTCCCAGGGGGGATTTGTTGCCACATATATATAGGCAGTGATGTGTGTGAACACACTTAGGACCGCCGGGGACTTTTTCCCTCTTTAGGAGGTTTTTTCCCCCGGCTTGTATATACGACCATCATTCTAGGGCTAACTTATCTTTTGTACATTGACACAATCTAATACTTTGTGTTGTGTGCATTCTTGCTCCTTCTTCTCCAAGCTTTGTGTGCTTTCCTGCAACGCTAATTCCAACACTTCCCTCGCCTAGAAAGCACGAGCAATTCCTCCACCAGGATATTTTTATTCTAATTTTATTCTAACGTAGTCAAGAGTCTTAACTAACCGAATTGATTCGACTGAACCGGTAAGTCACATGGTCAGATCAAGGAAAAGGCTTGAACTTGGATCATAGAGACCAACGCTCGTTGATTCTTTTGTATAAAACAAGGACTATCCGGGGTTTACTTCATCAATCATACCATAACGGAATTGAGTTTCATTTTAGGGATCCATCAGTCCAGTCTAACCCTATCCAGTCCCACGGGTTAGGGACACACACAGCACATAGCTTCAAAAATTAGCAAAGCACAGGAGAAAGTGTTTAGAGAATAAGGAGAAATATTTATTCCTTGTCATTGATGGCATGGATCAAAAGAAAACCATGTTGCCTCATTTTATGCGTCCTCCTAAGAATCTCAAGGAGCAAAAATTTATCCAACTCCATGTTGTAAGAGCCTTAGTTTTGGTGTCATGTCATCAAGGATCTTTGTTAATTTTCCTAACATTCATAATGATCCTAAATTGACAATTACTATCATTCAAAACATCATCAGAGAATGGTAAGGCAAACTACCACCCGTTCTCTACTCAGAGAAAACAAAAACCAAGTTCTCCTTGCGTACTTGAATATGCTTGTAAAAAAGAAGATATTCAAGAAAGTCAAGCTTGGGTCTTTATATTTCTGATGTAGTCAAGAGTCTTAATGTAGTCAAGAGTCTTAACTAACCGAACTGATCTGACTGAACTTATAAGTCACATGGTCAGATCAAGGAAAAGGCTTGCACTTGGAACATAGAGACCAACACTTTTTTCCTCATTGTCGAGAGGCACAACGGTTGATTCTTTTACATAAAACAAGGACTATCCAGGATTTATTTCATCAATCGTACCATAACAAAATTGAGTCTCATTTTAGGGATCCATCAGTCCAGCCTAACCCTATCAGTCCCATGGGTTAGGGAGACACACAGCACAGAGCACCAAAAATTAGCAAAGCACAAGAAAAAGTGTTTAGAGAATAAGGAGAAATATTTATTCCTTGTCATTGATGGCATGGATCAAAAGAAAACCATGTTGCCTCATTTTATGCGTCCTCCTAAGAATCTCAAGGAGGAAAATTTTATCCAACTCCATGTTGTAGGAGCCTTAGTTTTGGTGTCATGTCATCAAGGATTTTTGTAAATTTTCCTAACATTCATAATGATCCTAATTTGATAATTACCATCATTCAAAACATCATCAGAGAATGGTAAGGCAAACTACCAACTAGGTAGTAACAATAGCAGAGAAAACAAAAACCAAGTTCTCCTTGCGTACTTGAATATGCTTTGTTGTAAAAAAAAAGATATTCATGAAAGTCAAGCTTGGGTTTTTGTTGGTGGGACACACACATGACCAGATTGACAAGATGTTTAGTAGGTTCTCAATCAATTTAGCAAAGAAAAGTGCATTTGACCTTCCACAGATCTGCACCTTGTTAGAGGATGCATATGTTGCCAAGCCCTCCATCAAAATCATGGAAGAAACATATGGTTTTAGATGCTTTGAGCGAGGCCACTAACAGGCCATCATTTGCACAGCTCAATGATCATAGTTTTCAATATCAATTTAGAGTTAAGCAAGTGGAGGAACATACTCTCATGTGGTGCAAAAAATACTCAAACTCAGAAGATTGTTTGCCACCAGCAGAGGGTTAAAAGTTCTTACTATTTGGTCCTTGTCGCTCGTGAAATTAAACGAGTAAAGTACATGCTGCTCACTTCTATCTTCAACCTTGTTTTTGATTATGGATAAGTTCCCTCCCTACTAACCTTCCACTTTTTATTTCATTTTTCTTTGTATCACAAACCTTTGCTATATGCCCTAGTTTTCCACAATAATAGTAATTTATAATATTTTCACCTTGGTTTCTTTGTCACATCAACCTAGGCTTCTTTGTCTCCCCATGACTTAGAGTGGCCTCTTCCACTTGTTTAAAAATTGGAATCCTATTATTGTTCTCCATGATTCCTTTTTCCATATCGATCGCACCTCGACCTCTAGATGAAGGTCTATCTCTACATTACTTTTGTTTGAGTATAAGGCCTACTCATACACATAATACAAGAGGGATGATTATCTCACTATTCAAAAGGGTTATAAGGTCCTAAAAGTCTGACAAATTTTCTCAAGTTTGGCCATAACTAATCATAGTCTTTTCCAAGCCAATTCAGTGTAACCAAAACCAAGTTTTTATCATCAATTGGTACTCCAATAGAGGTGATGACATTTTCTCATGAGAAAGTCTATCATCTTGAACTTCCACACTTGGAAGTTGTACTTGTCTAGCTTTACACTCACAATCTAGGATAGATTGTCATTATTACCTACAATAACTTTCACTTACACCAAATATGGTATTATACAATCCCTTGCAATAACTTTTACGCTCACACCAATCTTGCAATCTCCAATAATGTGTGATCGATACACACATAATTACCAGTATTTATGCGATATTCTAAACTTGTTATGTAACCACTTTGAAAGATCCCAGCCCACTTCACCCAACGAATTCGGGGGGGTGCTAGCAGCGGAAGTAACACTTCTTGCACAAAGGGTAGCGCTCTCACTCGAGGCCTCGCCCCACGCATATCCGGACAAGAGACTAATCCCTTGGTTCTTCCAAAACCGAACCCGGAAAAACTTCCCTCGCCTAGAAAGCACAAGCAATTCCTCCAGGATATTTTTATTCTAACATAGTCAAGAGTCTTAACTAATCGAACTGATTCGACTGAACTGGTAAGTCACATGGTCACATCAAGGAAAAGGCTTGCACTTGGATCATAGAGACCAACGATTTTCTCCTCATCGTGATGAGAGGCACAACCATTGATTCTTTTGTATGAAACAAGGACTATCTGGGGTTCACTTCATCGATCGTACCATAACAGAATTGAGTCTCAGACTGGGGTTCACTTCATCGATCGTACCATAACGGAATTGAGTCTCATTTTAGGGATCCATCAGTCCAACCTCTAACCCTATCCAGTCCCATGGGTTAGGGAGACACACAGCACAGAGCACCAACAATTAGCAAAGCACAGGAAAAAGTGTTTAGAGAATAAGGAGAAATATTTATTCCTTGTCATTGATGGCATGGATCAAAAGAAAACCATGTTGCCTCATTTTATGCGTCCTCCTAAGAATCTCAAGGAGGAAAAATTTATCCAACTCCATGTTGTAGGAGCCTTAGTTTTGGTGTCATGTCATCAAGGATCTTTGTTAATTTTCCTAACATTCATAATGATCCTAAATTGACAATTACCATCATTCAAAACATCATTAGAGAATGGTAAGGCAAACTACCACCCGTTCTCTACTTTACAAGTGGGTAGTAACAGTAGTAGAGAAAACAAAAACCAAGTTCTCCTTGCGTACTTGAATATGCTTGTAAAAAAGAAGATATTCAAGAAAGTCAAGCTTGGGTTTCTGTTGGTGGTACACACACATGACCAGATTGACCAGATATTTAGTAGGTTCTCAATCAATTTAGCAAAGAAAAGTGCATTTGACCTTCCCACAGATCTGCAATAGAGGTGACGACATTTTCTCATGAGAAAGTCTATCATCTTGAACTTCCACACTTGGAAATCGTACTTGTCTAGCTTTACACTCACAATCTAGGATAGATTGTCAGCCATTATTACCTACAGTAACTTTCACTTACACCAAATATGGTATTATATAGTCCCTTGCAATAACTTTTACGCTCACACCAATCTTGCAATCTCCAATAATGTGTGATCGATGCACACATAATTACCAGTATTTATGCGATATTCTAAACATGTTATGTAGCCACTTTGAAAGATCCCTGCCCACTTCGCGCAACGAATTCGGGGGTGCTAGCAGCGGAAGTAGCACTTCTTGCACAGGGCAGATGTCTCACTCGGGGCCTCGTCCCACGGATATCCGGACAAGAGACTAATCCCTTGGTTCTTCCAAAACCAGACGCGGAAAAACCTTCCTCGCTCGGAAAGCACGAGCGATTCCTCCAGGATATTTTTATTCTAATGTAGTCAAGAGTCTTAACTAACCGAACTGATCCGACTGAACTTATAAGTCACATGGTCAAATCAAGGAAAAGGCTTGCATTTGGAACATAGAGACCAACACTTTTTTCCTCATCGTCGAGAGGCACAACCGTTGATTCTTTTGCATAAAACAAGGACTATCCAGGATTTACTTCATCAATCATACCGTAACAGATTTGAGTCTTGTAGGATCCCTGTTCCCACCGAGCAACGGATTCAGGATACTGTCAGCGGAAGTAGCACTTCTCGCGTGGGGAAGGGGTCCCACATTCGGGGCCTCGCCCACCACGGATATCCGGACAAAAGACTAATCCGTCGTTTTTTCCAAAACCGAACCCGGAAAAACTTCCCTTATCCGGAAAGCACGGGCGATTCCACCAGGATAACTCTTTACTCTAACGTAGTCAAGACCATTACTGATCAAGTTAATCCGATTGTACCTATAAAGATACTCGGTCAGATCAAGGAAGAAACTTGCACTTGGATCATTGGGATCAACGCTTTTTTCCCCATCAAAGAGGCACAGCCGTTGATTCTTATCCATAGAACAATTACTATCCGGGATTTATTTTATCTATCGTAAAAACAAAAGTTTGAGTCTTGATTTACGGATCCATCAGTCCAGCCTAACCCCATCCAATCCCATGGGTTAGCCAACCGCCCAACCACTGTAGTGATGGGATCCAATTAAGAATTTGGTTAGGTTTTGTCCTGGGTAACAAGGAAAAGAGTTCCAAGGCCCCCTAGCCGGAAGTTCATGCAAAAATAAAACTAGTCACACCACTTACACACCCAATATGAAATTGCCTTTTCACATATTCAACCAGTTTTAAAACAATCCTTTAATAAAACCATAGTATCATTGATCACCATCTTCCAATTTATCCAATTGATTCTTAATTTCCCATCATTCCTTCATCAGAGTATCTATGGCATCATTGGCAACTAGGACGCTCACCACCTGTCCACTCAGGGGCCCGTTTCCTAGTTCCTAGCCCATAATACTCGGTAATATAATCACTTATCAAGATGGACTCTTGTTGAAGATCAGCAAGATCAACCAACAGATCCATATAAAGAGCCATGGACTCATCCATTGAAGACCAGCAAGGTCAATCAACCAGATCCATGCCCGATTTCAGAAAACAACTCTTACTCCTTGTTCCAATATCTTCCTCGATGCACGCGTGGGTATCCTAGGCGACCCAGAGCCCGAGCACCGTATGGTCAGCACCCTCTAGGATCCTTCGCTCGCAGGTGACCTAGTGCTTCACTCATAGGCCGCTTCCTTGGCCCCTCATCCACCGTACCGGAAGCTCACCATTTTAATCGCACCGAGGCTGGTCAAGACCTTGGCCGACCTTGCTACGCGAGACGTCCTCCATTGACTCTCCGTCAGCAGTTGCAACTTTATCAGTTAGGCCTCCACGACCTTAATCACAAGATGGTCAAAATGCTCCCCCAGCATTCTTGACATAAAACAGTCATTTACAAACAGCATTTACAAACAGTTTACAATACAGTTTCTATATTAATTCTCATTTTTCCACATTACCCCTCATCAATCCACATTACTTATTCCATATTCCATTTATATGTATACTCATCCCATCACATCATTTTCCATCTCATCACTTCAGATTCCTTTACATCACATATCATATATTCACATCCATACATATATCCACATCCACATCCACATTCACATCCACATCCATACATCCACATCCACATTCACATCCATACATCCACATCTACATCCATACATCTATTTTCACATCCACATCTACATGCACATTCATGCATCCTCATCCATACATCCACATCTATATGCGTACATTCACATCTACATGCATACATCCACATCTCTATGCATACACCCACATCCACCTTCACATTCACCTCCATACATCTACATCTACATGCATACATTCACATCCACATCTATACATCTACATCTACATGCATACATCCACATCTCCATTCACATCCACATCTATACATCTACATCTACATGCATCCATCCACATCTCCATTTACATCCACATCTATACATCTACTTCTACATGCATACATCCACATCCACATGCATACATCTATTTACATCCACATCTATACATCTACTTCTACATGCATACATCCACATCTCCATGCATACATCCATCTCCACATTCACATTCACATCCATACATCTACATCTACATGCATACATCAACCTCCACATTCACATCCACATCTATACATCTACATCTACATGCATACATCCACATCTCTAATCACATCCACATCTATACATCTACATCTACATGCATACATCCACATCTCTATTCACATCCACATCTATACATCTACATGCATACATCCACATCTCCATTCACATCCACATCTATACATCTACATCTATATGCATACATCCATATCTCCATTCACATCCACATCTATACATCTACATCTACATGCATACATCCACATTTCCATGCATACATTCACACTCACATCCATACATCTACATCTACATGCAAACATCCACATTTCCATGTATACATTCACACTCACATCCATACATCTACATCTACATGCAAACATCCACATCTCCATGCATAATAAAATTCTTTTAATTAATCTAGGATGATAGTTCCTAGAATATGGTAGGAAATCCTCTTTTCATGCTTTGAATGAAATTATTTTATGTGTATATTTTTATAAAATTTTGCCATAGCTCCGCTACTATAACTAATAAATCTCAATTATTTTAAAAGATAGGTTATCTTTAAGGAAATGATTAGAATGATCCCTAATTGGATCATTAACTCTTAATGGATTAAATAAAAAATAATCATAAACTAAAAGCATAGATAAAAAACTATTAATTTATTCTCAAGAATAGTTTAATCTTGGACTAAGAAAAAGCTTTATGAAAAGCTTCATTTGGATTGAGAGTGGGTCATGAGTATGACCATTTGTTAAAAAAAAAACCATTAGAATTAAACATAAATAGAAATTTCTGTAATTCTTTACTATCATTAATTAATTAACTTCATTAGCATTTCAAAAACCATACCAAGTAAGCTTCTCAAGCTTGAGAGGGGTTGAGAAGAGAGAATCATTGAGAAATTATAGAAAAGATCAAAATTCACTATGCTTATCTTATAATTTGCTTGATTCTTTGTTCACGGTAGAGGCCCCCAACCAATCAATTGGTTTAGTATGTTGATGGAGCCACCAATGGGGATTGAAGAAAGAGAGAAGTATCAAAAACTAGTGAATTATTAAAGAATTCACAGTTCTTGGCTTAGGTGGAGTAGAGTAACAATGCATAAGACACTATATTTTTTTCAACAAGGGGAGGTTCCTATTTATAGGAAAAATTGAGCTCCTAACCAAACAAACTGATTCTAGAATTTTCCAAGTCAGTTTGGTTGAATTTGGACTAGATTTGGACCTAGTTTGGTTACTTTTTGATTTGGTTTGGTTCCATTTTGATTTGGTTTGGTTCAAGAGAGATGAGAGATAAAAATATCACATTATTTTTTAGTTTAAAACTCATTCAAGCATGTGAAATATGCACCTCCTTTAAAGAATTCCCCTTCCTTACATATGTGTCAAAATGGAATGATTATACCCAAAATATCTCATATTTTTAATATTGCTCATAGTTTTTTTACTAATAAACCTTGTACATTTTCAACTCTTCATCTTATGTGAAATATGCATCTCCTTTAAAGAACTCCCCTTCCTTACATATGTGGTTTTTTACTAATAAACCTTGTACATTTTTAACTCTTCATCTTATGTGAGCATTTACTCATTTTTGGATACCCAAAATATCTCATATTTTTAATATTGCTCATAGTTTTTTTACTAATAACCTTGTACATTTTCAACTCTTCATCTTATGTGAAATACGCACCTCCTTTAAAGAACTCCCCTTCCTTACATATGTGGTTTTTTACTAATAAACCTTGTACATTTTCAACTCTTCATCTTATGTGAGCATTTACTCATTTTTGGATACCCAAAATATCTCATATTTTTAATATTGCTCATAGTTTTTTACTAATAAACCTTGTACATTTTCAACTCTTCATCTTATATGTGAGCATTTACTCATTTTTGGGTATCTTCTTTTACAAATTGGATTTATCTCCTCCCTACACATGGATTGATGCTATTGGCCCATAGGAACCTTAATTGGACCATAATCCAAAGATTTCTGAAAATCTAGACCCTTAGACTAAGGTTCTTTATACCTATTTCCAATTAATTCCAATTGCACATTGAAAATTTCTTTTTTGAATTTCTGTTTCAGGGGAACTTATTTTAATAAGATGAGATAATTTTTTATTTAAAAATATTAAAAATCTTAATATTCTCTCTCTAGAATATTTTCTCTCTCTAGGTTAAAACAGTTATAAACAAGGTCTTTATATTTCTGAAGAGGGATTGATTACAGGGGAAGATACTAGACATCAAAAAGGGGGTTGGGGGAGGAATCTTACATTCTACCCCACTTAAAAAACGCGAGATGTCCTCATCTCGCAACTTGGGATAATTTCGCAAGATGCACGAATAAAGATTAACCACCAAGAAAAGTCTTAAAGAGAGCAAGATTCAAAATAAGAACAAGATTTAAACTTTATTCATTCTCGGAACTTATACAGTAAAGATAGAAGAACTCTTTACACTTCCATAAGCCCGTTCATCATATGGTCACAAAAGTAGCACTCACAAGCTGCACGAGTATAGGGTAACTCATCTATGGGAATGATTCTGCTGGTTATTGCCGCACCTATCTGAGTGGTATGAGGTGATCTAACAAAAGGACCTCTGAGAGGCAAGCCAAAAACGGGGTCAAGGCATATCTTCTGATGAGGAAGAAAACACGCCAGTAAGAAGACCCGCTCAGAAAACCCAAGATGCCTTGATCTCATGATGCAGTAGTATCGGGGACCCAAACCTAAGGCTTCAATAACCATGGCCAAGCAGACATTGTTACGAAAGTGCTGCTGACCCCAGGGTGTTACCCTAGTTATGTCTTGATAGGTCCGCCATTTGGTCTGCGCTACAGAAGTTCCCAAGTGAGGGAAAAGTGAGCGCTCATACTGTTCTATAAAATCTTTCTTCACAGACTCTCTTGCGTCTTGAAGGTGAGAAATCATCATGGATAAAACTAATTCCTGTTGCCAAGTCATGAAGGAGATTAAGAAGAAGGGAGATCGATGGAAGTAAGATTACTGTGAGTGACAGGTAAAAGTTACGACTTATATAAAGGAAGGAGCTAACGTAACTTAGAAGCCAACGGTATCTTGCCACTGAAGTTTTACCGTCTCTCCTTGATTTGGATTTGGCACATATTTCTATGAAATACATTAAGAACTTAGAGATGAGGCGGTAAAGAAGCTTGTAGGCTAAGTCACCTACTTTCATTGAATTCATATATAAGGCCCACAATATCTGGGGGATAACTTCTTATACTCTCCAAGAGATAAAGAACTTCTTTTGGGTCGTACTCGAATGAAAACCAAAACCTTGGTATCCAAAACATCGATTTTTACTTCTGAACTCATTGTTTTGAATCCTTAAAACAGGCATGACTCCTAAGAAGTATTCTAGGGAGAGGGTCTTCCTTTTTTTAAACAGAATCTTTCTTTTATTTTAGAGAGGGAATAATTATAAGATCAGAAAGGGAGATTCTTACTCCTGTATACCTCGAAGACTGGGGGAATCTTACATTCTACCCCACTTAAAAAAGTGCGAGATGTCCTCATCTCGCAAGGTAGAGGACAACTCTTTTTCTTAAGATCCAATTTTATTCTGGGGTTCCTTATATTCTAGTCAACCCAACAGAATACTGGGATAAATGTCCCTTATATAGAACTCATAATTAAATAACAATTCATTCAGATCTTATCATTCATATCTTTAACATGATAATGGTCCATTAGACCGAAAATTTTCCTTCTGAACATTCCTTCACGGGAATTTCAGTTAAGCTAGTCCTCAATTTGTCATCCCTTAACTTGATCTACCGGGTCAAGTGTTAACAGTAGCAATCTGATAACACAATCTACTAATCTCATAGGGATTTGCTGAATTCATTATCATCATTCCAGTTATATGAATATCATCACAGGGACTCGTCCCATTAATCCTCATTGTGGTTTTGTTCAGATTTTTATATTTCAACTAATTTCAGAAATCATCATTTTTCAATCAAAATTTTCAATCAGAATCCAAATCAATTCATCAATTCTCAAACAAAATTAAAAATCATATCAATCACATTCAAAATCATCATCTGGATAGCATTAACGCTTATAATTTCAAGTCTTAGATTTACTCATATATACTGTCAGTAAAGAGCTGCAGTATACTCTCGGTATATACGGGTAGTCACGGCCCTTGGAATTATAAGGTAAATACCATCATGTCTAGGCCTCAAGCAAGTCAGGGTTCTATATAATTGCGGTACTTCCATTTGAAGACCCAATTACCAAATTACGAATTTCAGTTTGAATATCAAATTGTATGAATTATATCACACAATTACAACCTTTTTGTGCTTCTTGATAAATTTTTGACATATTTGGTTTCTCAGTTGACCTTTATTAGCCAAATGCTCTGATACCAACTGTAGGATCCCTGTTCCCACCGAGCAACGGATTCAGGATACTGGCAGCGGAAGTAGCACTTCTCGCGTGGGGCAGGGGTCCCACATTCGGGGCCTCGCCCACCACCCACGGATATCTGGACAAAAGACTAATCCGCCGTTTTTTCAAAAACCGAACCCGAAAAAACTTCCCTTATCCGGAAAGCACGGGCGATTCCACCAGGATAACTCTTTACTCTAACGTAGTCAAGACCATTACTGATCAAGTTAATCTGATTGTACCTATAAAGATACTCGGTCAGATCAAGGAAGAAACTTGCACTTGGATCATTGGGATCAACGCTTTTTTTCCCATCAAAGAGGCACAGCCGTTGATTCTTATCCATAGAACAATTACTATCCGGGATTTATTTTATCTATCGTAAAAACAAAAGTTTGAGTCTCGATTTACGGATCCATCAGTCCAGCCTAACCCCATCCAATCCCATGGGTTAGCATCAGGGAAAATTTGGACTCAAAAAGGGGCCTTGTAAGAGATCCCTTGGCATGGTGATGTGGACAAAGCAAGCCAATAAATCCACATATAATATTGGAGGGCACGTGCGTCGTTTTTGAGTTCTTTATTCCATTAACTGACATGTAGGGTGTTTTTTAATTCAAAACAATGCATCTTGAGTATAGTTTTTTATTCCCACTATGGTGCCTTATTTTATTGAAAAAAGACACCACTCTCTTTCTTCATTACACTTTTGAATGTAACGAAGCCAACTCTGCTAACCGAACTTCGTCCCTGCAACCCATCATCTTGCATTGTCTTCCCGATTGCACAACCACTACCACTCCAAATCCGAGTTTTTTTGAGCGGGAGGTTTTTGATTTTCTCTTCTTCTCAAGGCGGCAAGTTTTGAAAAAGGATGGAAAAGTATTTGTTCTTCATGCGCCATACCTGCTTGTGCATGAATAACAATCCCATTTCTTACCTTTTTCAAGTGAGGGTTGTGCTTACAAGTACTCTGTACATTTTGGTTCATCCAGGATACCAACAAGTTTGTTTGATGGACAAGGAGGTATTATTTAGTGATGTTGTCTTTTGGTTTTAATGAAGCAATCTTCTTCACGGGAGATAAGTGTAATATCTTTGGTTTTTTTTGGTTAAAGTGTGAGTTCATTATGCTTTTTGGTGTTGTTAAAGCACAGAACAATGTAATGGAACCTGTGCAGCAAAAGAGGAAAAAGGTGGACATCCACTTCCAAGTAGAACCCGATTATGCTCCCTGCTGTAAGAGAAATTGGTCTAGGCCAGCATGCGAAGCCCGCATTACTGAGCTTCGAAATGAAGGAAAGAAAAATATGGACCTTTGGTTGGATGGTAGTATTTACCCACCAGATCCAACCTCCTCTCAATCTCCATCATTCTTTGGGTTGACAAGTTTCTTCAAGTTTGTGTGTGAGGGTGAAAATGGATTCCTTGGGTATTGCAAAAGACTGTTTGGCCAATGTCAAAGTATCTTTGAAAGACATTTGAGTGATAGAGATGCCAGGATAAAAATGCTTGAAGGTGCGAATTTTTACTTGGCATCGATCACAACAGCTTTACAAGCTTCAAACGAGGACAAGGCAAAAGTTTGTGCTGGGTTACAAAAAGAGTTTGATCATTTGCAGCAGACTATTTGTAAGATGCAGGACACTATTAAGGAGAAGAATGAAATTTTGGCAGTTCGAGAAATCAACAATTTCACATTGGAGAGTGAGAATGCACACCTTCGAAAACAACTTGAAAAGTTCAACAGAAAATTGTAATATTTGAAAGACACGCCATTGGGTGCTCGATTACGCAAGAGACAGATCAAACCATTGGAAGAACTCAATGTTGGAGGTGGCCAATGGAAGCGTCGTGTAAAAGCTTGCAGGTATTGGGATCTATAATTTCTTTGAGCACTCACTTTCATTTTCATCTTTAGTTCCTTTCTTGGAGATGGGGGATTGGGTGTGGGGGTGGTATAGTTAGATGAATGGTGGACTGAAATAGCTATCGTTGTTGCTTCAGGATGGTCACAGATATTGTGGGTCCAAAAGAGCAAGGTTCTGATATATTTGGCAAAGTTCTGACAAAAGACATCGTGGAGTCAGCAATACAGCATCCTAAGTTTGCAAGACTTCGATCAGACATAGCAAAGCAATCCTTGCAGGAGGTGAGTGAAGCATTCACGCCTGCAGATGCACAAGGTATATGTGACATGGCTGGTATAAGCACAAAGTCTTACAGGATGTTGTTTAATAAAGTAAAAGAGGGTTTCAATTGCAAGCTTGGAAAAAAAACAGTAATTCCCATTCCAAAACCATTTCACGTAAACAAAGCTCGAAATATTCTCAACTTGGGAATGGTCGAACTTGTTGGAGAGCCTTGTCACGTGTCTAGCACATTGACAGTGACTAAAAAGAGCGGGGAACAGAAAATTATAGAGCTTACAGAGTTCAACAATTTCATCATGGATGTTCGAAAATTACAAATGGCTATGGTGAAATTTTATGACATCAGTGTACATGAGTGCAATGGAAGGCTGAAATTTGTTTTGAAACTTGATGAGAGTGAGGTGATCAAAGGACAGAAGCTGGAAAGGGTTAGCATTACTTTAATGAATAGAGCTTTGGATGCAAGTATCAGTAATGCTGATGAGAAGCACTTTAGTGTACAATCCGAAAATGAGATTTGGTGGCTGGCTGCATTTGAGGTGACGTGCTATCCATTTTTAAATAAAGAATATTATGTTGCTATCCTCTTGTTATGATGTTGTAGACAATCTAACAGTTGTTGTTAACAGGTTCCAACAGAGACCCATGAAATTCTGAAGTGGTACTTCAACCAGACTGAGCTTCCTTCCACTATCCAGCAGCAGTCGAATGGCGAAAAGCTTTATGTAGAAGGATATGGTGAATATGAGGTTGAATGGCACCTGGCTGCAGATCTTAAAACCTTGAAATGCATGTTTGGTATTTCCCAAGGAGCAATGGCCAAGTATCCTTGCCTGTATTGTATGACCGAACGAGGTGTCTCCAAAGGAGGAAAAGAGAGAGAATGGAAATGCCTAAATGCAATCAGTAATAGGCGTGAACCCCCAAATCGTGATGCTCCAGGAGTGGATCCTACTTGGGATCCAATTCTTCCTATCCCTTTGATCAGAGTTCATATTTGTGTTTTGCATGCGCTGGTTAGAATAATTGAGAAACTAGTCTACATGTACATCGAATTTTCATGGAATATGAAACCAGCAGTAGAGAGTAAAAGAACTATTAAAAAAATAGAGCAAGTGCTTTCAGATGCAGGTTTACATTGTGGTCAAGTGAAGATTGAGAAGGACTTGAGAAGATCAGGGAAGACCGAAAATGTTCCTAGCAAACCATGTTTTGGAGGTGCAAAAGCCAGAAAGTTCTTATCTAATCATACCCAGAGAGGTCATCTGGGTACAGATTTTGAGGTGTGGAGGAAGCTTCATGCAGCTGTACCTGACCGAGGCTCTTCAGGACAAGCAAGGGTGGCAAAGGCCAAAGCGTGGTTGGCACTTGATCGCCTAGCACCTTTGTTGCAAAAAGCAAGGTTTGAAGATGGGGATGTTGAGAAATTTGAGGCAGTTGTGACAGAGTTCTACACTAGCTATGAAAAGGCATGGGGTGCGACAAACTTGACACAATACATGGTTATTACTTGAAAACCTACAGCTTTGAGTATTTTTTGTTGTTCAAAAAATATTGTACGATACTAAATGTCTTGTTGTTGTTGAGCATTTGTAGCACATTTTGCATGCACATGGAACCTTTTTTGCGGAAGAGTTTGAAAGCCTTGGGATTTGGTCTACCCAAGGCATGGAAAGATCTCATTGGCAAGCACGTTGTGCCTATCAAAGGGCCACTCAACATGGAGGAGGAATAAAGAAAAGTAATCCCATGAAGCAACTATGTCAGTGGTGGTATAGGCGGATTCAAGTGAGGGCTCGTGTGAAGATCAAACATGCTGAATCAGCTGTGTCATGTGCAATAAGAAAGGTTCAGGCTGAACGGAGACGTTCAATATATGTCTCCTCACAGGGAAAGCAGAATCATGCTGAATGGCTAAGACAACGACAAAGACAGGGCAGAGTGTGGAAGAAAATTGATCATTGAAATATATATTGTAAAACAATGATGTAACTGTGAAAGATTTTAAAAGAACAAGAGCTTTCATCTATGTCCCATATAAATGTTTCCAATATATATACATTTCATAGTTTGTAATGGTAAACAAGAAGAGTATTGAGAAATATGACGAAACTTCTTAGCAACTGGAACAATCTAAATTTGTTAATCTGGAACAGAGACTTCCCCCAGCCGAGCCTTTTTTGTTGACGTTTCTACATCATCTTCTTCATCCTCTATCAATGGCACAAGAGGGACCTTTGGCCTTGCTGTTCTAAGAAGATGCTTCTTCTCGCAATCACTCAACAGATTAGGATCTGTGATTCCACATGCCAACCCGTAAGCAGCATATGTTAAATAATATTTACATCTTAACGAATATACTCCAGGTCCCTCTCCAAAAATTCGAACAGCTGCTTGCCGCTCCAAAAGTATTGCCTTGTTTGCATTCAGCCTTACGTGATAGCCACCTAAATACCTGGATAAAGTCTTTATCGCCATCAGAGGAAAACTGGCGTTGTCCTTGGAGTAGCTAGCGTGAAATATCACAATTTGAGGGAATTTTAGGCGGTGTATATATGTTCCTAGTGTCGAATCGTGGCCCAATCCCGCCATACGCTTGCCTGAAGCACGTTTGAGGAATGTGTCTTCATATATTTCCAACTGAAAAAATAAAGGAGCATTAGCCAGAAACAACATCACCAAACATTTCAGGACAAAGTTGATAAAGCCAAATCCACAACAAAAAAAAACTAACCTCTTGGTTCTCATCTGCTTCAAGCAAGGTGTCTTGCCATAAATTAGTGCTCGAACTAGGAACGGTTTTCGCTGACTTATTTGGCACATCCCTACACCCTCCCATGTTGGTGATATTCAGTCTGTCCCTTGCTTCTTGTAGCTCTTCCTCTGTGGCATCTTTTCCTTCATATCTAAGGGCATCAGCATAGATCATATTTAGTGTTGCTGCAGCAGAAAGGAACTCGGTGTCTTTCACATGGCTATCCACTAGTAGGTACTTGTCTATCCCATCATCATCTACAAAATTGTCATCGACCTCCAGATTCTGGGCTATGAAAGCTATGCAATGATCCTCCCTTAAGTTAAATACACGTTGTATGTCTGTCAGCAATATATACTCTGAATCTCCTACTTGGTAGGAGGGGAGTAATGGCGTTGGAATGGGGGAGGAGTCATCTGATTCAATCACAAGCTGACCTACATCACTGTTTTGTTCTCTAACTGCCTCAATATCAACCACCGAACTGAGCTTCCTCTCTTCTTCAACATTGAACTCCTCAATGACATGAGGAGTGTCCTCCTCTTCAGCAGCATCCTCAACGGTGGGACTAGCCTGACGAGAAATCGTGTCTTCACTTTCAATTTTTGCAGGCGGCTCTGTACATTCTTCATCTGTTAATTGCACGTTCATGTGCAAGAAGCATAAGAAGGCGTAGGAGTATTCCATCAAGCGGCATTTTCTTTTGTGAAAAGGGCATAGCAAGGCTCTCTTCTTATCACATGGCACCTTGTGCCAATCCCTGTTTAACCTCTGCTTCTTCTCCGGCGACACCTTGAGATTAAAATGAATGTGACTTTTCCCATCAATCATCATTGGTTCTTCATTTGTGAGCTCGTCAAACTCTTGCTTTGCCTCTTTGAAGTATCCATGATGGCTAGACAATGTATCCTCCAGAGAGAAATCGCAATTGAACATCAACGAAATTGCAGGGTGCAAATCATGATGTCGACATTTGTAGAGGAAGTCATATAATAGAGTTGCAGGTGTTTCTTTAATCTCTTCGTCCACATCAAATTCGACTTGAACTTGCGCCATGGCTGAATTCAAGTCTGTAGAAAAGACATGGAAAATATTAGTTCAGGCAATGAATCAAGAGACAGTCGATCTTAAACAACAAATCTCTGTGTGGTGTAAATGGATTCAACATAACGCGAGAGGAGATGCCAGAGAAATCCAGGTATTCCTCCTCGCATTGTAGTGAATCTATTTTCCCTAACGCAAATAAAATTGCAGCTTAGTCAAGGACCTCTTCTCGCGTTATGGTGAATCGATTCACCATAATGCGAGGAGGAATATTGTGCTTCCTATGGGACCTTCGCTCGCGTT
Organism: Cibotium barometz; assembly: GCF_041138505.1. NCBI lineage: Eukaryota > Viridiplantae > Streptophyta > Polypodiopsida > Cyatheales > Cibotiaceae > Cibotium > Cibotium barometz. The sequence goes on from NC_141067.1 coordinate 31,795,728, forward strand.
ATGGTGAATTGATTCACCGCAACATTACGACTTTATCATCCTTTGGCAACGCCTCTAACGTTATGGTGAATTAAAAATAAAGATAGTTCTCCAGTACCCATACTGAGAGAGGAGGTGTCAAACGAATTAAAATACTCTTCTTCGCAGTCAATTCACCATAAGGCGAGGAGTCATAGGTTTTCAATTCACCTTAACGCGATGAAAAGACAAAGCAAGAAGTTCTCCACGACTGAAACCAAAACAACGAAATAACAAAAGAAGAAAAAAGCACAAAGGAGATAAAAATACCAGGAAAATGAATTGTATACAATCGTCGCAGGAGATGGAGATGAAGGAGGTTGGAGGTTTGTCTTTGACGTTGGATACAGGAGGATGATTGATGAAGGAGGGTTGGAGGAGATAGTCAGTCGTTGATGGAGATGAAGGCCGTTGGTGGGGAGATAAATGAGAATACGAACTCCAAGAGAGGCAATAAATGAGATGAGTATCCTAGAAAATCCGTTTTTAATGCTACGCGACACGTCAGCGCCGCGTTTTCACCCGCCATTCCATGAATGCCACGTGGCATCCCGCCGTGTACCTAGCACGTGTACAAGCTATAAAGTTTAATCAAAGCCCTTTTTAATGCTATACGACACGTCAGCGCCGCCTAGTCGCCCTGGCAGCCCGCCAGCACGTGTGTTCGCTCTAAAGACTAATCAAAGCCGTTAATCACGCCACCTTTTCGTCCTCTTATCGATTTTGCCTTGTCCGTCCTCCTGCTTGCCTCCAGGTGACTTCCGACTACCGCCACAGTACTGAACCGACTTTCCAACTCCTGCACGACAGTCTCCATCCATTCACACGCAAGAAATGTAAGTTCTTGTATAATACTTGATTGTTTTGTAAGTTTCTTGTATATTGCTTGTTTGTTTTGTTTTTTCTTCGACTGTTTGCCCTGTGCCATTGTTTCTTCTTCGACTGTTTGCCTTCTGCCGTGGTGATTCGATTCACCTTAAAGCACACGACGGGCCATTAGAATCTCAATAATCGATTCACTATAACGCGAGGAGGATTGTTTTGCTTTGACTGGCCCTTAGACTCGCGTTATGGTGAATCGATTCACCATAACGCATGACCAAGGGGCAAAGGATTCACGATAATCCACCTCTTATTGGTGTCAATTAAATCACCTCCTACACGACAGTCTCCATCCATTCCCACTCATAGAATGTGATGAAAGTGTATTACTTGATTGTTTTGTGTTTCTTGTATAATACTTGATTGTTTTGTTTTTCCTTCGACTGTTTGCCCCCTGCCATTGTTTTCTCTTCGATTGTTTGCCCTCCGTCATGGTGATTCGATTCACCGTAAAGCAGACGACGAGTCATTAGAATCTCAATACTGCTCTATGTGTTATGGTGAATCGACTCACCAAACTGCAAGACGGAATGGTAAGAGATTCGGGAGAACCCTCCTCCCGTTGTAGTAGATCGATTCACTATAACGCGAGGAGGATTGTTTTGATTTGACTGGCTCTTAGTCTCACGTTATAGTGAATCAAATCACTTTAACGCAAGATCGAAGCTCAAAGAATGCACGATAATCCGCCTCTTATTGTTGTCAATGAATTCACCATAATGCGAGAAGGATTATTGTGTTTCTGTGGACCTTCATCTCTCGTTATGGTGAATGGATTCACCATAACGCGAGGAAGTGCATATTGCTTTCTTGGCCCCCCTCTCTCGCTTTATGGTGAATTGTTAATCGTGTACTACTGAATAGCAAAGTTTTCTGCTTTTTCTTGCGTTTTCAGATGGCTCGTGTAAGGCATACAGCTAGACCCATTGACAATGCAGCTCCCTCATCTACTGGGAAGAAGATGGGCGTTCTGAAAGCCTCAAGATCAAGAAAATCAAGCAGTCCTTCCCGATTGTCCAAAACGCAGCCTAGACTAAGGCGTTTCGCAGAGCATTCGGCAGCCCTGCGAGAAATCAAAAAGTTTATGAAGCACCCGACAGCTGCTATTCCCAGATTGCCATTCCAGAGGCTTGCCAGGAGAATTTGTGAGCAGAATGGAATTTTGTTTAGGTGGAAGGCATCGGCCTTGTTTTGCTTGCAAGAGGCCACAGAAGATTGGATGATCGAATTTTTTTTGGATAGTTACGTTCTTGCTGCCCACGCACACAGGGTGACAGTAATGAACAAAGATTTTTTCAGCCTAATAGCCCTTCGTTTCAGATACGATAAGTTACTTAGACCAGTTACGTTTACTGATGAACGAATGTTACAAATTTTGGATGTCCGGCCTGTACAAAAAGTGAGAATTGAAGAGGTGACCGAGGGAGGTCCAGATCATGAGCATCAGACTCGGGCAAATTTAATGACAAGCGCTCAAAGGGAACATCAAGCTGCAATGCTTGCATTGCAAACAAAAAGGGAAAATGTTCCCGCACTCCACGCCATGAATCGGGAGGCGCTGCAATTTTTGTTGCCGGAGTTCTATGTACCCTTTAATATTAGAGGGCATAGATGTTATTTCCCGATTCATGCTGAAGAAATCAACATTTTGTTTGATCCCAAAACTGAAGTCAACGACAAAGTGCTCAGATGTGTTTTAAGGTATACTCTTTTCTCTGTCCTCCCACAATTTTTCATTCTTGGCTCTTAAAGTTGATGCCTCACTCTTGATATGTTTCCTTGTGAAGTTTTGTTATTTCGCTATTGCCCGAGGATGCACAGCAACGAGTGTTCCAGATTGATTCACTGGTCTCAACACTGTTGCTAGTAGAGTCAGTTCCGTACCTCGATGTGCTGAACTGGTTTCGGGAGGTCCAGCTGGACGATGCCCGAGTATTTTTTTGGCATATCATGAAAAGTGAGTTTGTCTCTCTCTCTCTCTCTCTCTCTCTCTCTCTCTCTCTCTCTCTCTCTCTCTCTCTCGCATGATGTTTATAGGAATCACCGTACACGAGTTATATAGTGCTTCCTTTGGATTGAAACTAATAGAATTCTATTGTGCAGTTCCCATTGGAGTCTTCTACTAGTCGACGTGCAAGAAAATGTCATTTACCTTGCAAATTCGACATCTGGTGTCCATGGAAATGTTTTGCTGTAAGTAAAAATCATTAAGATACATATTATTGTTTGAGTTAGAAGTCCGGATTGATCAGGATAATGATTGGTCTCTGTTTACAGTGGAGTCAGGAAACTAATGGCAGCTTACGAGAGCCTCAGCATGGACATCGACACCCTGGATCGATCGACCATCCGAAGGGTTAGTGTCCCCAAACAAGAAGATGGCTACAGCTGTGGGTGGAGGGTTGCACTTAATGCAATGTTGCTGCTACGAAGCATTTTTCAGCTCCCTTCAGAGGATGTAAGCATTTTCAGCTCCCATACGCATTTGTGCTCTTGTTTATCTTCTTATATATTGTCATGTTGATCTTATTTATGCCTTGATGAATTGTGATGGCAGTTTCCATCAATGTCTCGCTACGTGGACCTAGACGTCCAAACGTTTAGGGAGGAAACGATTGCGAAATTGATCGAGGTCGTCGCTGAAGTTATGCCTCCAGACGGGCCAGTGGACTTCATCCCGCCCAATCCACGAGGGGGGATAGGCCCCCCTGAGCCTCTTACATGGGCTCCATACTTGGGAGAAGAGCCCTGGTTCCATCCTGAAGCCGATACCTATGGGTTCCAGCCATAAATAGTTTTTTCCTTCTTCCAACAAATGTACGTTTGTAAATATGCAGCTATATATGTATTGGAGAGAGAACATCAAATGTAAATACACTTATCATTTGAAAATCAGAGGATCAAATTTGCTACTGTGTTCCTTCACTGCTTGCTTTCTTACTTTAAGCCTTTTTTTGTGTACATAAAAATTCAATTGGGGAATTCTTGCCTTCATTACATTGTTTTAAACAATAAAGCATTACAAAAGCAATGTTCTGAATAGATAAGTTTATTGCATATGGAAAATACATTGTCACCGTATACATGGTCACATCATATATCTTCTAGTGCCTCCAATTCATGTGGGGCTGCAACATCTTTACAAATGATCTGATGCTCTCTTCTTTTACTTAGCTTCCGACCATCGAGCTTGAAGCAAAATTGATCTGGAGGATTCTGAATAGCTACTTCTAATTCCTTCCTAACATATTCGAGAGTCCAATTCTCTTCCACTTCCAATGTCAAAGATGGGTGACCCTGTCGAATCATAACTATATCTATCAAGCAAGAGTGGCTGCCATCTCTTGTATCTTGGTCCATGCTTTCCCAGTTGTTGTTGATCCATCGCCACCTTCTATAAGTAAATGACATGCACAGATGTTTCCTGGCAATATAGTATCTGATTCCAAAATATCATTAGGATAATTTTCCGAGTATAATCAAATAAGCGTTGTAACTGTTTCACAAAAATACATTTTAATGTTTTAACACTCACCGAAATGCAATGTCGGAGGTGTTCAATCGACATTCGATCAAATCATCTCCCTTTGATGATTTCACTCTCCAACCTTTGTCAAACAAATGATCAAGCCAGGCTTCATCTACATCTTTGCACACAAAAGTTGTTCTAGTTTTTCTCAATTGTTTACAATCAGAAAATAAATGAACAAAGCATGCAATTGGAACAAACAAACTTAAGTGCACATTTCTTGCACCAATGCTAGGCTTCATAGCACATTTAATATCATTAAACATTTTGGTCCTGTATGACTCTATCACTTCTGTGTCAAGCAATGGCCACTCCGGACTATCAAGTGCGGGCAACGGAATACGTTCCAACTTTCCATGTCGACTCGATTGAGTGGGCAAGGTATAAAATGAGTCATAGAAATATGTTCTACTTCTTGTGAGATCACTTGGTGCACGACCTTCATATTGAAGTTCCCCCACCTCACCATGTACGACATTCAAGAACCCCGTCAAGCATTGTGCAGGCTCCCACTCCTGAAGATTGGATGGGTACAAATCTGTGCAAGGCAGAAAAATGTATATCAATCACCTTATTTGCAACATTGAAATACAAAACATAAGCACTTACAATGTGGTCTGTGTCTTGGAAGTCCTTCCAATGGTCCCACGTTGATCTCTTTTTGCATGAATACATGCTGGATCAACACTTCTTTGACAGTTTTCCCTCCTGGTGCCATCTTAAAGTCAAGGATCCTTCCTTTCCAATGTTTGGCCAAGTCTTCAGATGCCTTTCCCTTCACTCGGTAGTGGCCTTGTTTTCCTGGCTGCATAGTGACCCAAGAGTACTTCCTGTATACTTGGGGAATCCATTCTTCGTTCTCGTCTTTTATGTTATACAACACAACAGATGAGATACTGCTCCTTGCTCGTTTCAGTCCACTTTCGGGTGCCATGATAGATTAACAGACGTATGAGAAAGAAGAAGTAGCAGAAAGTGGATGACTGGGCTAACCGCTTTTGTGGATCAAGGAGGGAGGATGAAATGAGGGACGGTGTGTTCTTTTGGGCGCCAAAGATGTTTCAAGATTCAAAAGTGGAACCAAGTTGAGGGAATAACCGGGAGAATGTGTATCTATCTATTCCAAGCATTCAAGCTTCATTAGTTCTAGGGGTGGTGGAAAGAATTTTTTAGTGCTCCACGTCTAACACAGGAATGTGGAAAACATTCTTTTATTGTGTTAGTTTCTGACAAAAAAACGGTTTTAAATATTTTAAGACAAGGTGATGGTTTTTTTTAATATTTCATGAAGATAAGAGTTTCTCCACGTTTTGGGTGGGTTTGTACAGAGGTCCCACCACCGGTGAATCTCGTTCATAGATTACATGTCACTCAATCTATGTGTCTATTATTATATTATTGTTGAAACAGCCCTCTTTTGAGTCCAGAATTTTCCTAATGCCAACCGCCCAACCACTGTAGTGATGGGATCCAATTAAGAATTTGGTTAGGTTTTGTCCTGGGTAACAAGGAAAAGAGTTCCAAGGCCCCCTAGCCGGAAGTTCATGCAAAAATAAAACTAGTCACACCACTTACACACCCAATATGAAATTGCCTTTTCACATATTCAACCAGTTTTAAAACAATCCTTTAATAAAACCATAGTATCATTGATCACCATCTTCCAATTTATCCAATTGATTCTTAATTTCCCATCATTCCTTCATCAGAGTATCTATGGCATCATTGGCAACAACTAGGACGCTCACCACCTGTCCACTCAGGGGCCGTTTCCTAGTTCCTAGCCCATAATACTCGGCAATATAATCACTTATCAAGATGGACTGTCGTTGAAGATCAGCAAGATCAACCAACAGATCCATATAAAGAGCCATGGACTCATCCATTGAAGACCAGCAAGGTCAATCAACCAGATCCATGCCCGATTTCAGAAAACAACTCTTACTCCTTGTTCCAATATCTTCCTCGACGCACGCGTGGGTATCCTAGGCGACCCAGAGCCCGAGCACCGTATGGTCAGCACCCTCTAGGATCCTTCGTCGCGCAGGTGACCTAGCGCTTCACTCATAGGCCGCTTCCTTGGCCCCTCATCCACCGTACCGGAAGCTCACCATTTTAATCGCACCGAGGCTGGTCAAGACCTCAGCCGACCTTGCTTGTAAGATCCCTGTTCCCACCGAGCAACGGATTCGGGGTACTGGCAGCGGAAGTAGCGCTTCTCGCGTGGGACAGGGGTCCCACACTCGGGGCCTCGCCCACGGATATCCGGATAAGAGACTAATCCGTCGGTTGTTCCAAAACCGAACCCGGAAAAACTTCCTTTACCGGAAAGCACGGGCGATTCCACCAGGATAACTTTTTACTCTAACGTAGTCAAGATCATTTCTAATCGAGATGATCCGATTACATCTATAAGATACTTAGTCAGTTCAAGGAAGAAACTTGCACTTGGATCATTGGGATCAACGCTTTTTTCCCCATTCAAGAGGCACAGCCGTTGATTCCTATCCATAGAACAGTTACTGTCCGGGATTTATTTTTATTTTTTTTTCTATCGTAAAAACAAAAGTTTGAGTCTCGATTTACGGATCCATCAGTCCAGCCTAACCCCATCCGATCCCATGGGTTAGCCAACCGCCCAACCACTGTAGTGATGGGATCCAATTAAAAATTTGGTTAGGTTTTGTCCCGGGTACCAAGGAAAAGAGTTCCAAGGCCCCCTAGCCGGATGTTCATGCAAAATAAAACTAGTCACACCACTCACACACCCAATATGAAATTGCCTTTTTTTTCAACCAGATTCAACCAGTTTAAAACAATCCTTTAATAAAACCATAGTATCATTGATCACCATCTTCCAATTTATCCAATTGATTCTTAATTTCCCATCATTCCTTCATCAGAGTATCTATGGCATCATTGGCAACTAGAACGCTCAGGGGCCGTTTCAATAGTTCCTAGCCTTTAATACTTGGCAATATAATCACTTATCAAGATGGACTCTCGTTGAAGATCAGCAAGATCAACCAACAGATCCATATAAGGGGCCATGGACTCATCCATTGAAGACCAGCAAGGTCAATCAACCAGATCCATGCCCGATTCAGAAAACAACTCCAACTCTGTTCCAATATCTTCCTCGACGCACGCGTGGGTATCCTAGGCAACCCAGAGCCCGAGCACCGTATGGTCAGCACCCTCTAGGATCCTTCGCAGGTAACCTAGCGCTTCACGCATAGGCCGCTTCCTTGGCCCCTCATCCACCGTACCGGAAGCTCACCATTTTAATCGCACCGAGGCTGGTCAAGACCTCGGCCGACCTTGCTACGCGAGACGTCCTTCATTGACTCCCCGTCAGCAGTTGCAACTTTCTCATCACGACCTTAATCACAAGACGGTCAAAATGCTCCCCCCAGCATTCTTGACATAAAACAATCATTTACAGACAGCATTTACAAACAGCATTTACAAACAGTTTACAATACAATTTCTATTTTAACTTTCATTTTTCCACATTATCCCTCCTCAATCTATATTACTTATTCCATATTCCATTTATATGTATACTCATCCCATCACATCATTTCTATCTCATCACTTCAGATTCCCTCACATCACAATCGTATATTCACATCCATACATCCACAACTATATGCGTACATTCACATCTACATGCATACATCTACATCCCTATGCATACATCCACATCCACATTCACCTTCACCTCCATACATCTACATCTACATGCATACATCCACTCCACATTCACATCCACATCTATACATCTACATCTACATGCATACATCCACCTCTACATCCACATCTACGTCTATACACCTACATCTACATGCATACATCCACCTCTACATCCACATCTACGTCTATACACCTACATCTACATGCATACATCCCCATCCACATCCACATCTACATCTATACATCTACATCTACATGTATACATATACATCTCCATTCACAACTACATCTACATGCATACATCCATATCTCCATTCCCATCTACATCTATACATCTACATCTACATGCATCCATCCACCTCCACATCCACATCTACATCTATACATCTACATCTACATGTATACATCCACATCTCCATCCACATCTACATCTATACCTCTACATCTACATGCATCCATCCACATCTCCATTTACATCCTCATCTACACATCTATTTCTACATGCATACATCCACATCCTATGCATACATCCACCTCCACATTCACACTCACATCCATACATCTACATCTACATGCAGCATCCACATCTCCATGCATAATAAGATTCTTTTAATTAATCTAGGATGATAGTTCCTAGAATATGGTAGGAAGTCCTCTTTTTATGTTTTGAATGAATTTATTTTATGCGTAATTTCTATAAAAATTTTGCCATAGCTCCGCTACTATGACTGATAAATCTCAATTTTTTTCTAAGGGATAAAGCTCATTATTAAAGAAATAATTAGAATGGTCTCTAATTGGATCATCAATCCATAATGGTCTCTAATTGGATCATTAAGAAAACAATTAGAATGGTCTCTAATTGGGTCATCAATCCATAATGGATTGAATCATCAATGTGCATAAACTAAAAGCATAGCAAAAAGCCATTAATTTGGCCTCAGAATAGCTTAATCTTGGATTAAGGAAAAGTTTTATGAAAAGCTTCATTTGGATTGAGAATGGGTCATGAGTATGACCATTTCTTGAGTGAGAGAGAGAAATTATAAAAACCATTAGAATTTAAATATAAGTGGAAATTAACTTCTATAGCATTTATTAAATTATGTACCTCTTCACTACTATTCACCAATTAACTTCATTAGCATTTAAAAAAAAACCATACCAATTAAACTTCTCAAGCTTGAGAGGGGTTGAGAAGAGAGAATCATTGAGAAATCATAGAAAAGATCGAAATTCAATATACTTACCTTATGATTTGCTTGATTCTTTATTCACGGTAGAGGCCCCCAACCAATCAATTGGTTTAGTATGTTGATGGAGCCACCAATGGGGATTGAAGAAAGAGAGAAGTGTCAAAAACTAGTGAATTATTAAAGAATTCACAGTTCTTGGCTTAGGTGGAGTAACATAGCATAAGACACTATATATTTTGGCTTAGATGGAGTAGAGTAACAAGGCATAAGATTCTATATTTTGGCTTAGGTGGAGTAGAGTAACAAAGCATAAGACTCTATATTTTGGCTTAGGTGGAGTAGAGTAACAAGGCATAAGACTCTATCTAATTTGGCTTAGGTGGAGTAGAGTGACAAAGCATAAGACACTATCTAATTTGGCTTAGGTGGAGTAGAGTGAGAAAGCATAAGACACTATCTAATTTGGCTTAGGTGGAGTAGAGTGACAAAGCATAAGACACTATATATTTTGGCTTAGGTGGAGTAGAGTAACAAAGCATAAGAGACTATATTTTGGCTTAGGTGGAGTAGAGTAACAAAGCATAAGAGACTATATTTTGGCTTAGGTGGAGTAGAGTAACAATGCATAAGACATTATATTTTTTTCAACAAGGGGAGGCTTCTATTTATAGGAAAATTTGAGCTCCTAACCAAACAAACTGATTCTAGAATTTTCCAAGTCAGTTTGGTTGAATTTGGACTAGATTTGGACCTAGTTTGGTTACTTTTTGATTCGGTTTGGTTCCATTTTGATTTGGTTTGGTTCAAGAGAGATGAGAGATAAAAATATCACATTATTTTTGAGTTTAAAACTCATTCAAGCATGTGAAATATGCACCTCCTTTAAAGAATTCCCCTTCCTTACATATGTGTCAAAATTTTATTGCTCATAGTTTTTTACTAATAAACCTTGTACATTTTCAACTCTTCATCTTATGTGAAATATGCACCTCCTTTAAAGAACTCCCCTTCCTTACATATGTGTTTATTTACTAATAAACCTTGTACATTTTCAACTCTTCATCTTATGTGAGCATTTACTCATTTTTGGGTATCTTCTTTTACAAATTGGGTTTATCTCCTCCCTACACATGGATTGATGCTATTGGCCCATAGGAACCTTAATTGGACCATAGTCTAAAGATTTCTGAAAATCTAGGCCCTTAGACTAAGGTTCTTTATACCTATTTCCAATTAATTCCAATTGCACATTGGAAATTTCTTTTTGAATTTCTGTTTCAGGGGAACTTATTTTAATAAGATGAGTTATTTTTCTATCCAAAAATATTCATAATCTGAATATTCTCTCTCTAGAATATTTTCTCTCTCTAGGTTAAAACAGTTAGAAACAAGGTCTTTATATTTCTGAAGAGGGATTGATTACGGGGGAAGATACTAGACATCAAAAAGGGGGTTGGGGGAGGAATCTTACATTCTACCCCACTTAAAAAACGCGAGATGTCCTCATCTCGCAACTTGGAATAATTTCGCAAGATGCACGAATATGAGACTTAGAGAAAATTTTTAATCACGATTAACCACCAAGAAAAGTCTTAAAGAGAACAAGATTCAAAATAAGAACAAGATTTAAACTTTATTCATTCACGGGACTTATACAGTAAAGATAGAAGAACTCTTTACACTTCCATAAGCCCGTCCATCATATGGTCACAAAAGCAGTCCTCACAAGCTGCACAAGTATAGGGTAACTCATCTATGGGAATGATTCTGCTGGTTATTGCCGCACCTATCTCAGTGGTATGAGGTGATCTAACAAAAGGACCTCTAAGAGGCAAGCCAAAAACGGGGTAAAGGCATATCTTCTCATGAGGAAGAAAACACGCCAGTAAGAAGACCCGCTCAGAAAACCCAAGATGCCTTGATCTCATGACGCAGTAGTATCGGGGACCCAAACCCAAAGCTTCAATAACCATGGCCAAGCGGACATTGTTACGAAAGTGCTGCTGACCCCAGGGTGTTACCCTAGTTATGTTTTGATAGGTCCGCCATTTGGTCTGCGCTACAGAAGTTCCTAGGTGAGGAAAAAGTGAGCGCTCATACTGTTCTATAAAGTCTTTCTTCACAGACTCTCTTGCGTCTTGAAGGTGAGAAATCATCAGGGATAAAACTAATTCATGTTGCCAAGCCATGAAGGAGATTAGAAAGAAAGGAGATTGATGGGAGTAAGATTACTGTGAGCGACAAGTAAAAGTTACGACTTATATAAAGGAAGGAGCTAGCGTAACTTAGAAGCCAACGGTAACTTGCCACTGAAGTTTTACCGTCTTTCCATGATTTGGGGTTTGACACATTTTTCTATAGAAAGCATTAAGAATTTTGAGATGAGGAGATAAAAGAAGCTTGTAGGCTAAGTCACCTACTTTCATTGAATTCAGATATAAGGCTCACAATATCTGGGGGATAACTTCTTATACTTCCCAAGAGATAAAGAACTTCTTTTGGGCTGTACTCGAATGAAAACCAAAACCTTGGTATCCAAAACACCGATTCTCACTTCTAAACTCATTGTTCTAAATCCTTAAAACAGGCGTGACTCCTGAGAAGTATTCTAGGAAAAGGGTCTTCCTTTTTTAAACAGAAATTTTCTTTTATTTTAGAGAGGGAATAATTATAAGATCAGAAAGGAAGATTCTTACTCCAGTATACCTCGAAGGCTGGGGAGGAATCTTACATTCTACCCCACTTAAAAAAATGCGAGATGTCCTCATCTCGCCAAGTAGAGGACAACTCTTTTTCTTAAGATCCAATTTATTCTGGGGTTCCTTATATTCTGGTCAACCCAACAGAACACTGGGATAAATATCCCTTATATAGAACTCATTATTAAATAACAATTCATTCAGATCATATCATTCATATCTTTAACATGATAATGGTCCATTAGACCGAAAAGTTTCCTTCGAAACATTCCTCCACGGAAATTTCAGTCAAGCAAGTTCTCAATTTGACATCCCTTAACTTGATCTACCGGTCAAATATTAACAGTAGCAATCTAACAGCACACCCATTAACCTCATAGTGATTTGCTGAATTCATTATCATCATTCTAGTTATGAATATCATTACAGGGATTCGTCCCATTCCCCCTCATTGTGGTTTCATTATATTTCAACTAATTTTTTAAAAATCAACATTTTTCAATCAGCATTTTCAATCAGCATTTTCAATCAGAATCCAAATCAATTCATCCATTCTCAAACAGAATTAAAAATCATATCAATCACATGCAAAATCATCATCTGGATAGCATTAACGCTTATAATTTCAAGTCTTAGATTTACTCGTATATACTGTCAGTAAAGAGCTGCAGTATACTCTCGGTATATACGGGTAGTCACGGCCCTTGGAATTATAAGGTAAATACTATCATGTCTAGGCCTCAAGCAAGTCGGGGTTTCTATATAATTGCGGTACTTCCATCTGAAGAACCAATTACCAAATTATGAATTTCAGTTTGAATATCAAATTGTATGAGTTATATCACACAATTATAACCTTTTTGTGCTTCTTGATAAATTTTTGACATATTTGTCTTCTCAGTTGATCTTTATTAACCAAATGCTCTGATACCAACTGTAAGATCCCTGTTCCCACCGAGCAACGGATTCGGGGTACTGGCAGCGGAAGTAGCGCTTCTCGCGTGGGACAGGGATCCCACACTCGGGGCCTCGCCCACGGATATCCGGATAAGAGACTAATCCGTCGGTTGTTCCAAAACCGAACCCGGAAAAACTTCCTTTACCGGAAAGCACGGGCGATTCCACCAGGATAACTTTTTACTCTAACGTAGTCAAGATCATTTCTAATCGAGATGATCCGATTACATCTATAAGATACTTAGTCAGTTCAAGGAAGAAACTTGCACTTGGATCATTGGGATCAACGCTTTTTTCCCCATTCAAGAGGCACAGCCGTTGATTCCTATCCATAGAACAGTTACTGTCCGGGATTTATTTTTATTTTTTTTTCTATCGTAAAAACAAAAGTTTGAGTCTCGATTTACGGATCCATCAGTCCAGCCTAACCCCATCCGATCCCATGGGTTAGCCAACCGCCCAACCACTGTAGTGATGGGATCCAATTAAAAATTTGGTTAGGTTTTGTCCCGGGTACCAAGGAAAAGAGTTCCAAGGCCCCCTAGCCGGATGTTCATGCAAAATAAAACTAGTCACACCACTCACACACCCAATATGAAATTGCCTTTTTTTTCAACCAGATTCAACCAGTTTAAAACAATCCTTTAATAAAACCATAGTATCATTGATCACCATCTTCCAATTTATCCAATTGATTCTTAATTTCCCATCATTCCTTCATCAGAGTATCTATGGCATCATTGGCAACTAGAACGCTCAGGGGCCGTTTCAATAGTTCCTAGCCTTTAATACTTGGCAATATAATCACTTATCAAGATGGACTCTCGTTGAAGATCAGCAAGATCAACCAACAGATCCATATAAGGGGCCATGGACTCATCCATTGAAGACCAGCAAGGTCAATCAACCAGATCCATGCCCGATTCAGAAAACAACTCCAACTCTGTTCCAATATCTTCCTCGACGCACGCGTGGGTATCCTAGGCAACCCAGAGCCCGAGCACCGTATGGTCAGCACCCTCTAGGATCCTTCGCAGGTAACCTAGCGCTTCACGCATAGGCCGCTTCCTTGGCCCCTCATCCACCGTACCGGAAGCTCACCATTTTAATCGCACCGAGGCTGGTCAAGACCTCGGCCGACCTTGCTACGCGAGACGTCCTTCATTGACTCCCCGTCAGCAGTTGCAACTTTCTCATCACGACCTTAATCACAAGACGGTCAAAATGCTCCCCCCAGCATTCTTGACATAAAACAATCATTTACAGACAGCATTTACAAACAGCATTTACAAACAGTTTACAATACAATTTCTATTTTAACTTTCATTTTTCCACATTATCCCTCCTCAATCTATATTACTTATTCCATATTCCATTTATATGTATACTCATCCCATCACATCATTTCTATCTCATCACTTCAGATTCCCTCACATCACAATCGTATATTCACATCCATACATCCACAACTATATGCGTACATTCACATCTACATGCATACATCTACATCCCTATGCATACATCCACATCCACATTCACATTCACCTCCATACATCTACATCTACATGCATACATCCACTCCACATTCACATCCACATCTATACATCTACATCTACATGCATACATCCACCTCTACATCCACATCTACGTCTATACACCTACATCTACATGCATACATCCACCTCTACATCCACATCTACGTCTATACACCTACATCTACATGCATACATCCCCATCCACATCCACATCTACATCTATACATCTACATCTACATGTATACATATACATCTCCATTCACAACTACATCTACATGCATACATCCATATCTCCATTCCCATCTACATCTATACATCTACATCTACATGCATCCATCCACCTCCACATCCACATCTACATCTATACATCTACATCTACATGTATACATCCACATCTCCATCCACATCTACATCTATACCTCTACATCTACATGCATCCATCCACATCTCCATTTACATCCTCATCTACACATCTATTTCTACATGCATACATCCACATCCTATGCATACATCCACCTCCACATTCACACTCACATCCATACATCTACATCTACATGCAGCATCCACATCTCCATGCATAATAAGATTCTTTTAATTAATCTAGGATGATAGTTCCTAGAATATGGTAGGAAGTCCTCTTTTTATGTTTTGAATGAATTTATTTTATGCGTAATTTCTATAAAAATTTTGCCATAGCTCCGCTACTATGACTGATAAATCTCAATTTTTTTCTAAGGGATAAAGCTCATTATTAAAGAAATAATTAGAATGGTCTCTAATTGGATCATCAATCCATAATGGTCTCTAATTGGATCATTAAGAAAACAATTAGAATGGTCTCTAATTGGGTCATCAATCCATAATGGATTGAATCATCAATGTGCATAAACTAAAAGCATAGCAAAAAGCCATTAATTTGGCCTCAGAATAGCTTAATCTTGGATTAAGGAAAAGTTTTATGAAAAGCTTCATTTGGATTGAGAATGGGTCATGAGTATGACCATTTCTTGAGTGAGAGAGAGAAATTATAAAAACCATTAGAATTTAAATATAAGTGGAAATTAACTTCTATAGCATTTATTAAATTATGTACCTCTTCACTACTATTCACCAATTAACTTCATTAGCATTTAAAAAAAAACCATACCAATTAAACTTCTCAAGCTTGAGAGGGGTTGAGAAGAGAGAATCATTGAGAAATCATAGAAAAGATCGAAATTCAATATACTTACCTTATGATTTGCTTGATTCTTTATTCACGGTAGAGGCCCCCAACCAATCAATTGGTTTAGTATGTTGATGGAGCCACCAATGGGGATTGAAGAAAGAGAGAAGTGTCAAAAACTAGTGAATTATTAAAGAATTCACAGTTCTTGGCTTAGGTGGAGTAACATAGCATAAGACACTATATATTTTGGCTTAGATGGAGTAGAGTAACAAGGCATAAGATTCTATATTTTGGCTTAGGTGGAGTAGAGTAACAAAGCATAAGACTCTATATTTTGGCTTAGGTGGAGTAGAGTAACAAGGCATAAGACTCTATCTAATTTGGCTTAGGTGGAGTAGAGTGACAAAGCATAAGACACTATCTAATTTGGCTTAGGTGGAGTAGAGTGAGAAAGCATAAGACACTATCTAATTTGGCTTAGGTGGAGTAGAGTGACAAAGCATAAGACACTATATATTTTGGCTTAGGTGGAGTAGAGTAACAAAGCATAAGAGACTATATTTTGGCTTAGGTGGAGTAGAGTAACAAAGCATAAGAGACTATATTTTGGCTTAGGTGGAGTAGAGTAACAATGCATAAGACATTATATTTTTTTCAACAAGGGGAGGCTTCTATTTATAGGAAAATTTGAGCTCCTAACCAAACAAACTGATTCTAGAATTTTCCAAGTCAGTTTGGTTGAATTTGGACTAGATTTGGACCTAGTTTGGTTACTTTTTGATTCGGTTTGGTTCCATTTTGATTTGGTTTGGTTCAAGAGAGATGAGAGATAAAAATATCACATTATTTTTGAGTTTAAAACTCATTCAAGCATGTGAAATATGCACCTCCTTTAAAGAATTCCCCTTCCTTACATATGTGTCAAAATTTTATTGCTCATAGTTTTTTACTAATAAACCTTGTACATTTTCAACTCTTCATCTTATGTGAAATATGCACCTCCTTTAAAGAACTCCCCTTCCTTACATATGTGTTTATTTACTAATAAACCTTGTACATTTTCAACTCTTCATCTTATGTGAGCATTTACTCATTTTTGGGTATCTTCTTTTACAAATTGGGTTTATCTCCTCCCTACACATGGATTGATGCTATTGGCCCATAGGAACCTTAATTGGACCATAGTCTAAAGATTTCTGAAAATCTAGGCCCTTAGACTAAGGTTCTTTATACCTATTTCCAATTAATTCCAATTGCACATTGGAAATTTCTTTTTGAATTTCTGTTTCAGGGGAACTTATTTTAATAAGATGAGTTATTTTTCTATCCAAAAATATTCATAATCTGAATATTCTCTCTCTAGAATATTTTCTCTCTCTAGGTTAAAACAGTTAGAAACAAGGTCTTTATATTTCTGAAGAGGGATTGATTACGGGGGAAGATACTAGACATCAAAAAGGGGGTTGGGGGAGGAATCTTACATTGCTACGCGAGACGTCCTCCATTGACTCTCCGTCAGCAATTGCAACTTTATCAGTTAGGTCTCCACGACCTTAATCACAAGATGGTCAAAATGCTCCCCCAGCATTCTTGAAATAAAACAGTCATTTTCAAACAGTTTACAATACAGTTTCTATATTAATTCTCATTTTTCCACATTACCCCTCATCAATCCACATTACCCCTCATCAATCCACATTACTTATTCCATATTCCATTTATATGTATACTCATCCCATCACATCATTTTCCATCTCATCACTTCAGATTCCTTCACATCACATATCATATATTCACATCCATACATATATCCACATCCACATCCACATTCACATCCACATCCACATTCACATCCATACATCCACATCCACATTCACATCCATACATCCACATCTACATCCATACATCTATTTTCACATCCACATCTACATGCACATTCATGCATCCTCATCCATACATCCACATCTATATGCGTACATTCACATCTACATGCATACATCCACATCTCTATGCATACACCCACATCCACCTTCACATTCACCTCCATACATCTACATCTACATGCATACATTCACATCCACATCTATACATCTACATCTACATGCATACATCCACATCTCCATTCACATCCACATCTACATGCATCCATCCACATCTCCATTTACATCCACATCTATACATCTACTTCTACATGCATACATCCACATCCACATGCATACATCTATTTACATCCACATCTATACATCTACTTCTACATGCATACATCCACATCTCCATGCATACATCCACCTCCACATTCACATTCACATCCATACATCTACATCTACATGCATACATCCACCTCCACATTCACATCCACATCTATACATCTACATCTACATGCATACATCCACATCTCTAATCACATCCACATCTATACATCTACATCTACATGCATACATCCACATCTCTATTCACATCCACATGTCCGTTCACATCCACATCTATACATCTACATCTACATGCATACATCCATATCTCCATTCACATCCACATCTATACATCTACATCTACATGCATACATCCACATTTCCATGCATACATTCACACTCACATCCATACATCTACATCTACATGTAAACATCCACATTTCCATGTATACATTCACACTCACATCCATACATCTACATCTACATGCAAACATCCACATCTCCATGCATAATAAAATTCTTTTAATTAATCTAGGATGATAGTTCCTAGAATATGGTAGGAAATCCTCTTTTCATGCTTTGAATGAAATTATTTTATGTGTATATTTTTATAAAATTTTGCCATAGCTCTACTACTATAACTAATAAATCTCAATTATTTTAAAAGATAGGTTATCTTTAAGGGAATGATTAGAATGATCCCTAATTGGATCATTAACCCTTAATGGATTAAATAAAAAATAATCATAAACTAAAAGCATAGATAAAAAAAACTATTAATTTATTCTCAAGCATAGATTAATCTTGGACTAAGAAAAAGCTTTATGAAAAGCTTCATTTGGATTGAGAGTGGGTCATGAGTATGACCATTTCTTAAGTGAGAGAGAGAAAAAAAAACCATTAGAATTAAACATAAATGGAAATTTATGTAGTTCTTTACTATCATTAATTAATTAACTTCATTAGCATTTCAAAAACCATACCAATTAAGCTTCTCAAGCTTGAGAGGGGTTGAGAAGAGAGAATCATTGAGAAATTATAGAAAAGATCAAAATTCACTATACTTATCTTATAATTTGCTTGATTCTTTGTTCACGGTAGAGGCCCCCAACCAATCAATTGGTTTAGTATGTTGATGGAAGTTGTATTTGTCTAGCTTTACACTCACAATCTAGGATAGATTGTCAGCCATTATTACCTACAGTAACTTTCACTTACACCAAATATGGTATTATACAGTCCCTTGCAATAACTTTTACGCTCACACCAATCTTGCAATCTCTAATAATGTGTGATCGATACACACATAATTACCAGTATTTATGCGATATTCTAAACTTGTTATGTAGCCACTTTGAAAGATCCCTGCCCACTTCACGCAACAAATTCGGGGGGGTGCTAGTAGCGGAAGTAACACTTCTTGCACAAAGGGTAGCGCTCTCACTCGAGGCCTCGCCCCACGCATATCCGGACAAGAGACTAATCCCTTGGTTCTTCCAAAATCGAACTCGGAAAAACTTCCCTCGCCTAGAAAGCACAAGCAATTCCTCCAGGATATTTTTATTCTAACATAGTCAAGAGTCTTAACTAACCGAACTGATTCGACTCAACTGGTAAGTCACATGGTCAGATCAAGGAAAAGGCTTGCACTTGGATCATAGAGACCAACGATTTTTTCCTCATCATCGTGAGAGGCACAACCATTGATTCTTTTGTATGAAACAAGGCCTATCTGGGGTTTACTTCATCGATCGTACCATAACGGAATTGAGTCTCATTTTAGGGATCCATCAGTCCAGCCTCTAACCCTATCCAGTCCCATGGGATAGGCAGACACACAGCACAGAGCACCAACAATTAGCAAAGCACAGGAAAAAGTGTTTAGAGAATAAGGAGAAATATTTATTCCTTGTCATTGATGGCATGGATCAAAAGAAAACCATGTTGCCTCATTTTATGCGTCCTCCTAAGAATCTCAAGGAGGAAAAATTTATCCAACTCCATGTTGTAGGAGCCTTAGTTTTGGTGTCATGTCATCAAGGATCTTTGTTAATTTTCCTAACATTCATAATGATCCTAAATTGACAATTACCATCATTCAAAACATCATTAGAGAATGGTAAGGCAAACTACCACCCGTTCTCTACTTTACAACTGGGTAGTAACAGTAGTAGAGAAAACAAAAACCAAGTTCTCCTTGCGTACTTGAATATGCTTGTAAAAAAGAAGATATTCAAGAAAGTCAAGCTGGGGTTTTTGTTGGTGGGACACACACATGACCAGATTGACCAGATGTTTAGTAGGTTCTCAATCAATTTAGCAAAGAAAAGTGCATTTGACCTTCCCACAGATCTGCAATAGAGGTGACGACATTTTCTCATAAGAATGTCTATCATCTTGAACTTCCACACTTGGAAGTTGTACTTGTCTAGCTTTACACTCACAATCTAGGATAGATTGTCAGCCATTATTACCTACAGTAACTTTCACTTACACCAAATATGTTATTATACAGTCCCTTGCAATAACCTTTATGCTCACACCAATCTTGCAATCTCCAATAATGTGTGATCAATGCACACATAATTACCAGTATTTATGCGATATTCTAAACTTGTTATATAGCCACTTTGAAAGATCCCTGCCCACTTCGCGCAACGAATTCAGGGGTGCTAGCAGTAGAAGTAGCACTTCTTGCACAGGGCAGAGCTCTCACTCGGGGCCTCGTCCCACGGATATCCGGACAAGAGACTAATCCCTTGGTTCTTCCAAAACCAGACGCGAAACAACCTTCCTCGCCCGGAAAGCACGAGCGATTCCTCCAGGATATTTTTATTCTAATGTAGTCAAGAGTCTTAACTAACCGAACTGATCCGACGTCACATGGTCAGATCAGGGAAAAGGCTTGCACTTGGAACATAGAGACCAACGCTTTTTTCCTCGTCGTCGAGAGGCACAACCGTTAATTCTTTTGAATAAAACAAGGACTATCCAGGATTTATTTAATCAATCGTACCATAACAGATTTGAGTCTCATTTTAGGGATCCATCAGTCCAACCTAACCCTATCAGTCCCATGGGTTAGGGAGACACATAGCACAGAGCACCAAAAATTAGCAAAGCACAAGAAAAAGTGTTTAGAGAATAAGGAGAAATATTTATTCCTTGTCATTGATGACATGGATCAAAAGAAAACCATGTTGCCTCATTTTATTCCTCCTAAGAATCTCAAGGAGGAAAATTTTATCCAACTCCATGTTGTAGGAGCCTTAGTTTTGGTGTCATGTCATCAAGGATCTTTGTTAATTTTCCTAACATTCATAATGATCCTAATTTGACAATTACCATCATTCAAAACATCATCAGAGAATGGTAAGGCAAACTACCACCCGTTCTCTACTTACAACTGGGTAGTAACAATAGCAGAGAAAACAAAAACCAAGTTCTCCTTGCGTACTTGAATATGCTTTGTTGTAAAAAAAAAGATATTCAAGAAAGTCAAGCTTGGGTTTTTGTTGGTGGGACACACACATGACCAGATTGACAAGATGTTTAGTAGGTTCTCAATCAATTTAGCAAAGAAAAGTGCATTTGACCTTCCACCACAGATCTGCACCTTGTTAGAGGATGCATATGTTGCCAAGCCCTCCATCAAAATCATGGAAGAAACATATGGTTTTAGATGCTTTGAGCGAGGCCACTAAGAGGCCATCATTTGCATAGCTCAATGATCATAGTTTTCAGTATCAATTTAGAATTAAGCAAGTGGAGGAACATACTCTCATGTGGTGCAAAAAATACTCAAACTCAGAAGATTTTTTGCCACCAGCAGAGGGTTAAAAGTTCTTACTATTTGGTCCTTGTCGCTCGTGAAATTAAACGAGTAAAGTACATGCTGCTCACTTCTATCTTCAACCTTGTTTTTGATTATGCATAAGTTCCCTACTAACCTTCCACTTTTCATTTCATTTTTCTTTGTATCACAAACCTTTGCTATATGCCCTAGTTTTCCACAATAATAGTAATTTATCATATTTTCACCTTGGTTTCTTTGTCACATCCACCTAGGCTTCTTTGTCTCCCCATGACTTAGAGTGGCCTCTTCCACTTGTTTAAAAATTGGAATCCTATTATTGTTCTCCATGATTGCCTTTTTCCATATCGATCGCACCTCGACCTCTAGATGAAGGTCTATCTCTACATTACTTTTGTTTGAGTATAAGGCCTACTCATACGCATAATACAAGAGGGATGATTATCTCACTATTCAAAAGGGTTATAAGGTCCTAAAAGTTTGACAAATTTTCTCAAGTTTGGCCATAACTAATCATAGTCTTTTCCAAGCCAATTCAGTGTAACCAAAACCAAGTTTTTATCATCAATTGGTACTCCCATAGAGGTGATGACATTTTCTCATGAGAAAGTCTATCATCTTGAACTTCCACACTTGGAAGTTGTACTTGTCTAGCTTTACACTCACAATCTAGGATAGATTGTCAGCCATTATTACCTACAGTAACTTTCACTTACACCAAATATGGTATTATACAGTCCCTTGCAATAACTTTTACGCTCACACCAATCTTGCAATCTCCAATAATGTGTGATCGATACACACATAATTACTAGTATTTATTCGATATTCTAAACTTGTTATGAAGCCACTTTGAAAGATCCCTGCCCACTTCACACAACGAATTCGGGGGGTGCTAGCAGCGGAAGTAACACTTCTTGCACAAAGGGCAGCGCTCTCACTCGAGGCCTCGCCCCATGCATATCCGGACAAGAGACTAATCCCTTGGTTCTTCCAAAACCGAACCCGGAAAAACTTCCCTCGCCTAGAAAGCACAAGTAATTCCTCCAGGATATTTTTATTCTAACATAGTCAAGAGTCTTAACTCACCGAACTGATTCGACTGAACTGGTAAGTCACATGGTCAGATCAAGGAAAAGGCTTGCACTTGGATCATAGAGACCAACGATTTTTTCCTCATCGTGAGAGGCACAACCATTGATTCTTTTGTATGAAACAAGGACTATCTGGGGTTTACTTCATCGATCGTACCATAACGGAATTGAGTCTCATTTTAGGGATCCATCAGTCCAGCCTCTAACCCTATCCAGTCCCATGGGTTAGGGAGACACACAGCACAGAGCACCAACAATTAGCAAAGCACAGAAAAAAGTGTTTAGAGAATAAGGAGAAATATTTATTCCTTGTCATTGATGGCATGGATCAAAAGAAAACCATGTTGCCTCATTTTATGCGTCCTCCTAAGAATCTCAAGGAGGAAAAATTTATCCAACTCCATGTTGTAGGAGCCTTAGTTTTGGTGTCATGTCATCAAGGATCTTTGTTAATTTTCCTAACATTCATAATGATCCTAAATTGACAATTACCATCATTCAAAACATCATTAGAGAATGGTAAGGCAAACTACCACCCGTTCTCTACTTTACAACTGGGTAGTAACAGTAGTAGAGAAAACAAAAACCAAGTTCTCCTTGCGTACTTGAATATGCTTATAAAAGAGAAGATATTCAAGAAATTCAAGCTTGGGTTTTTGTTGGTGGGACACACACACGACCAGATTGACTAGATGTTTAGTAGGTTCTCAATCAATTTAGCAAAGAAAAGTGCATTTAACCTTCCCACATATCTGCAATAGAGGTGATGACATTTTCTCATGAGAAAGTCTATCATCTTGAACTTCCACACTTGGAAGTTGTACTTGTCTAGCATTACACTCACAATCTAGGATAGATTGTCAGCCATTATTACCTACAGTAACTTTCACTTACACCAAATATGGTATTATATAGTCCCTTGCAAAAACTTTTACGCTCACACCAATCTTGCAATCTCCAATAATGTGTGATCGATGCACACATAATTACCAGTATTTATGCGATATTCTAAACTTGTTATGTAGCCACTTTGAAAGATCCCTGCCCACTTCGCGCAAGGAAATCGGGGGTGCTAGCAGCGGAAGTAGCACTTCTTGCACAGGGCAGATCTCTCGCTCGGGGCCTCGTCCCACGGATATCCGGACAAGATACTAATCCCTTGGTTCTTCCAAAACCAGACGCGGAAAAACCTTCCTTGCTCGGAAAGCACAAGCGATTCCTCCAGGATATTTTTATTCTAATGTAGTCAAGAGTCTTAACTAACCGAACTGATCCGACTTAACATATAAGTCACATGGTCAGATCAAGGAAAAGGCTTGCACTTGGAACATAGAGACCAACGCTTTTTTCCTCATCATCGAGAGGCACAACCGTTGATTCTTTTGCATGAAACAAGGACTATCCAGGATTTATTTTATCAATCGTACCATAACAAAATTGAGTCTCATTTTAGGGATCCATCAGTCCAGCCTAACCCTATCAATCCCATGGGTTAGGGAGACACACAGCACAGAGCACCAAAAATTAGCAAAGCACAAGAAAAAGTGTTTAGAGAATAAGGAGAAATATTTATTCCTTGTCATTTAAGGCATGGGTCAAAAGAAAACCATGTTGCCTCATTTTATGCGTCCTCCTAAGAATCTCAAGGAGGAAAAGTTTATCCAACTCCATGTTGTAGGAGCCTTAGTTTTGGTGTCATGTCATCAAGGATCTTTGTTAATTTTCCTAACATTCATAATGATCCTAATTTGACAATTACCCTCATTCAAAACATCATCAAAGAATGGTAAGGCAAACTACCACCCGTTCTCTACTTACAACTGGGTAGTAACAATAGCAGAGAAAACAAAAACCAAGTTCTCCTTGCGTACTTGAATATGCTTTGTTGTAAAAAAAAAAGGATATTCAAGAAAGTCAAGCTTGGGTTTTTGTTGGTGGGACACACACATGACCAGATTGACAAGATGTTTAGTAGGTTCTCAATCAATTTAGCAAAGAAAAGTGCATTTGACCTTCCACAGATCTGCACCTTGTTAGAGGATGCATATGTTGCCAAGCCCTCCATCAAAATCATGGAAGAAACATATGGTTTTAGATGCTTTGAGCGAGGCCACTAACAGGCCATCATTTGCACAGCTCAATGATCATAGTTTTCAGTATCAATTTAGAATTAAGCAAGTGGAGGAACATACTCTCATGTGGTGCAAAAAATACTCAAACTCAGAAGATTGTTTGCCACCAGCAGAGGGTTAAAAGTTCTTACTATTTGGTCCTTGTCGCTCGTGAAATTAAACGAGTAAAGTACATGCTGCTCACTTCTATCTTCAACCTTGTTTTTGATTATGCATAAGTTCCCTACTAACCTTCCACTTTTTATTTCATTTTTCTTTGTACCACAAACATTTGCTCGTCCCTTGCAATAACTTTTACGCTCACACCAATCTTGCAATCTTTAATAATGTGTGATCGATACACACATAATTACCAGTATTTATGCAATATTCTAAACTTGTTATGTAGCCACTTTGAAAGATCCCTACCCACTTCATGCAACGAATTCGGGGGGGTGCTAGCAGCGGAAGTAACACTTCTTGCACAAAGGGTAGCGCTCTCACTCGAGGCCTCGCCCCACACATATCCGGACAAGAGACTAATCCCTTGGTTCTTCCAAAGCCGAACCCGAAAAAACTTCCCTCACCTAGAAAGCACAAGCAATTCCTCCAGGATATTTTTATTCTAACATAGTCAAGAGTCTTAACTAACCAAACTGATTCGACTGAACTAGTAAGTCACATGGTCAGATCAAGGAAAAGGCTTGCACTTGGATCATAGAGACCAACGATTTTTTCCTCATCATCGTGAGAGGCACAACCATTGATTCTTTTGTATGAAACAAGGACTATCTGGGGTTTACTTCATCGATCGTACCATAACGGAATTGAGTCTCATTTTAGGGATCCATCAGTCCAGCCTCTAACCCTATCCAGTCCCATGGGTTAGGGAGACACACAGCACAGAGCACCAACAATTAGCAAAGGACAGGAAAAAGTGTTTAGAGAATAAGGAGAAATATTTATTCCTTGTCATTGATGGCATGGATCAAAAGAAAACCATGTTGCCTCATTTTATGCGTCCTCCTAAGAATCTCAAGGAGGAAAAATTTATCCAACTCCATGTTGTAGGAGCCTTAGTTTTGGTGTCATGTCATCAAGGATCTTTGTTAATTTTCCTAACATTCATAATGATCCTAAATTGACAATTACCATCATTCAAAACATCATTAGAGAATGGTAAGGC
Source organism: Cibotium barometz (assembly GCF_041138505.1). NCBI lineage: Eukaryota > Viridiplantae > Streptophyta > Polypodiopsida > Cyatheales > Cibotiaceae > Cibotium > Cibotium barometz. The sequence goes on from NC_141067.1 coordinate 31,821,802, forward strand.
AAACTACCACCCGTTCTCTACTTTACAAGTGGGTAGTAACAGTAGTAGAGAAAACAAAAACCAAGTTCTCCTTGCGTACTTGAATATGCTTGTAAAAAAGAAGATATTCAAGAAATTCAAGCTTGGGTTTTTGTTGGTGGGACACACACACGACCAGATTGACCAGATGTTTAGTAGGTTCTCAATCAATTTAGTAAAGAAAAGTGCATTTGACCTTCCCACAGATCTGCAATAGAGGTGACGACATTTTCTCATGAGAAAGTCTATCATCTTGAACTTCCACACTTGGAAGTTGTACTTGTCTAGCTTTACACTCACAATCTAGGATAGATTGTCAGCCATTATTACCTACAGTAACTTTCACTTACACCAAATATGGTATTATATAGTCCCTTGCAATAACTTTTACGCTCACACCATGCTTGCAATCTCCAATAATGTGTGATCGATGCACACATAATTACTAGTATTTATGCGATATTCTAAACTTGTTATGTAGCCACTTTGAAAGATCCCTGCCCACTTCGCGCAACGAATTCGGGGGGGTGCTAGCAGTGGAAGTAACACTTCTTGTACAAAGGGCAGCGCTCTCACTCGAGGCCTCGCCCCATGCATATCCGGACAAGAGACTAATCCCTTGGTTCTTCCAAAACCAGACACGGAAAAACCTTCCTCGCCCGGAAAGCACGAGCGATTCCTCCAGGATATTTTTATTCTAATGTAGTCAAGAGTCTTAACTAACCGAACTGATTCGACGTCACATGGTCAGATCAAGGAAAAGGCTTGCACTTGGAACATAGAGACCAACGCTTTTTTCCTCATCGTCGAGAGGCACAACCGTTGATTCTTTTGAATAAAACAAGGACTATCCAGGATTTATTTAATCAATTGTACCATAAGAGATTTGAGTCTCATTTTAGGGATCCATCAGTCCAGCCTAACCCTATCAGTCCCATGGGTTAGGGAGACACATAGCACAGAGCACCAAAAATTAGCAAAGCACAAGAAAAAGTGTTTAGAGAATAAGGAGAAATATTTATTCCTTGTCATTGATGACATGGATCAAAAGAAAACCATGTTGCCTCATTTTATGCGTCCTCCTAAGAATCTCAAGGAGGAAAAAGTTTATCCAACTCCATGTTGTAGGAGCCTTAGTTTTGGTGTCATGTCATCAAGGATCTTTGTTAATTTTCCTAACATTCATAATAATCCTAATTTGATAATTACCATCACTCAAAACATCATCAGAGAATGGTAAGGCAAACTACCACCCGTTCTCTACTTACAACTGGGTAGTAACAATAGTAGAGAAAACAAAAACCAAGTTCTCCTGGCATACTTGAATATGCTTTGTTGTATAAAAAAAGATATTCAAGAAAGTCAAGCTTGGGTTTTTGTTGGTGGGACACACACATGACCAGATTGACAAGATGTTTAGTAGGTTCTCAATCAATTTAGCAAAGAAAAGTGCATTTGACCTTCCACCATAGATCTGCACCTTGTTAGAGGATGCATATGTTGCCAAGCCCTCCATCAAAATCATGGAAGAAACATATGGTTTTAGATGCTTTGAGCGAGGCCACTAACAGGCCATCATTTGCACAGCTCGATGATCATAGTTTTCAGTATCAATTTAGAATTAAGCAAGTGGAGGAACATACTCTCATGTGGTGCAAAAAATACTCAAACTCAGAAGATTGTTTGCCACCAGCAGAGGGTTAAAAGTTCTTACTATTTGGTCCTTGTCGCTCGTGAAATTAAACGAGTAAAGTACATGCTGCTCACTTCTATCTTCAACCTTGTTTTTGATTATGCATAAGTTCCCTAATAACCTTCCACTTTTCATTTCATTTTTCTTTGTATCACAAACCTTTGCTATATGCCCTAGTTTTCCACAATAATAGTAATTTATCATATTTTCACCTTGGTTTCTTTGTCACATCCACCTAGGCTTCTTTGTCTCCCCATGACTTAGAGTGGCCTCTTCCACTTGTTTAAAAATTGGAATCCTATTATTGTTCTCCATGATTGCCTTTCTCCATATCGATCGCTCCTCGACCTCTAGATGAAGGTCTATCTCTACATTACTTTTGTTTGAGTATAAGGCCTACTCATACGCATAATACAAGAGGGATGATTATCTCACTATTCAAAAGGGTTATAAGGTCCTAAAAGTTTGACAAATTTTCTCAAGTTTGGCCATAACTAATCATAGTCTTTTCCAAGCCAATTCAGTGTAACCAAAACCAAGTTTTTATCATCAATTGGTACTCCAATAGAGGTGATGACATTTTCTCATGAGAAAGTCTATCATCTTGAACTTCCACACTTGGAAGTTGTACTTGTCTAGCTTTACACTCACAATCTAGGATAGATTGTCAGCCATTATTACCTACAGTAACTTTCACTTACACCAAATATGGTATTATACAGTCCCTTGCAATAACTTTTACGCTTTTGAAAGATCCCTGCCCACTTCACGCAACGAATTCGGGGGGTGCTAGCAGTGGAAGTAACACTTCTTGCACAAAGGGCAGCGCTCTCACTCGAGGCCTCGCCCCATGCATATCCGGACAAGAGACTAATCCCTTGGTTCTTCCAAAACCGAACCCGGAAAAACTTCCCTCGCCTAGAAAGCACAAGCAATTCCTCCAGGATATTTTTATTCTAACATAGTCAAGAGTCTTAACTCACCGAACTGATTCGACTGAACTGGTAAGTCACATGGTCAGATCAAGGAAAAGGCTTGCACTTGGATCATAGAGACCAACGATTTTTTCCTCATCGTGAGAGGCACAACCATTGATTCTTTTGTATGAAACAAGGACTATCTGGGGTTTACTTCATCGATCGTACCATAACGGAATTGAGTCTCATTTTAGGGATCCATTAGTCCAGCCTCTAACCCTATCCAGTCCCATGGGTTAGGGAGACACACAGCACAGAGCACCAACAATAAGCAAAGCACAGAAAAAAGTGTTTAGAGAATAAGGAGAAATATTTATTCCTTGTCATTGATGGCATGGATCAAAAGAAAACCATGTTGCCTCATTTTATGCGTCCTCCTAAGAATCTCAAGGAGGAAAAATTTATCCAACTCCATGTTGTAGGAGCCTTAGTTTTGGTGTCATGTCATCAAGGATCTTTGTTAATTTTCCTAACATTCATAATGATCCTAAATTGACAATTACCATCATTCAAAACATCATTAGAGAATGGTAAGGCAAACTACCACCCGTTCTCTACTTTACAACTAGGTAGTAACAGTAGTAGAGAAAACAAAAACCAAGTTCTCCTTGCGTACTTGAATATGCTTGTAAAAAAGAAGATATTCAAGAAAGTCAAGCTTGGGTTTTTGTTGGTGGGACACACACACGACCAGATTGACTAGATGTTTAGTAGGTTCTCAATCAATTTAGCAAAGAAAAGTGCATTTGACCTTCCCACAGATCTGCAATAGAGGTGACGACATTTTCTCATGAGAAAGTCTATCATCTTGAACTTCCACACTTGGAAGTTGTACTTGTCTAGTTTTACACTCACAATCTAGGATAGATTGTCAGCCATTATTAACTACAGTAACTTTCACTTACACCAAATATGGTATTATACAGTCCCTTGCAATAACTTTTACGCTCACACCAATCTTGCAATCTCCAATAATGTGTGATCGATACACACATAATTACTAGTATTTATGAGATATTCTAAACTTGTTATGAAGCCACTTTGAAAGATCCCTGCCCACTTCATGCAACGAATTCGGGGGGGTTCTAGCAGTGGAAGTAACACTTCTTGTACAAAGGGCAGCGCTCTCACTCGAGGCCTCGCCCCATGCATATCCGGACAAGAGACTAATCCCTTGGTTCTTCCAAAACCGAACCCGGAAAAACTTCCCTCGCCTAGAAAGCACAAGCAATTCCTCCAGGATATTTTTATTCTAACATAGTCAAGAGTCTTAACTCACCGAACTGATTCGACTGAACTGGTAAGTCACATGGTCAGATCAAGGAAAAGGCTTGCACTTGGATCATAGAGACCAACGATTTTTTCCTCATCGTGAGAGGCACAACCATTGATTCTTTTGTATGAAACAAGGACTATCTGGGGTTTACTTCATCGATCGTACCATAACGGAATTGAGTCTCATTTTAGGGATCCATCAGTCCAGCCTCTAACCCTATCCAGTCCCATGGGTTATCCAAAATTGACATGTTGAGGCTGGGGGAAGGAGGGCTTGCAAGATAGGTGGTTGCAAGTCATTTATGCATGTATCCCTCCATTGTTGTGCTTGAACCTCCTCAGGTAATCTACGTTGATTTGGTCCTCGGTCTGGTACTCTCACATCAAGAAGGTTATGGCATTGGGGTGTAATTCCCACAATTTGTTTCATTAAGCCCATGCTATATCGTCGAAAGTAAGAGCGGCATAGCCAACAAATGTGTGAAGCTTCCCCTAATACGAGTCGTGCACACTCTTGACAATGTGGAAATGGATGATGCTGTTGATAGAATAAAGTGACAAAGTGATGCCCACAGCAAATTTCACCTAAGGGAGCATAAAAGTACCTAGAATGAGTTTGAAAAGGAGGAGCACTATAACCCCGCAATGTTCAGGTTGAGTTTGAGTCTCATTTTAGGGATCCATCAGTCCAGCCTAACCCTATCCAGTCCCATGGGTTAGGGAGACACACAGCACAGAGCACCAAAAATTAGCAAAGCATAGGAAAAAGTGTTTAGAGAATAAGGAGAGATATTTATTCCTTGTCATTGATGGAATGGATCAAAAGAAAACCATGTTGCCTCATTTTATGCGTCCTCCTAAGAATGTCAAGGAGGAAAAATTTGTCCAACTCCATGTTGTAGGAGCCCTAGTTTTGGTGTCATGTCATCAAGGATCTTTGTTAGTTTTCCTAACATTCATAATGATCCTAAATTGACAATTACCATCATTCAAAACATCATCAGAGAATGGTAAGGCAAACTACCACCCGTTCTCTACTTTACAACAACTCCTTGCGTACTTGAATATGCTTGTAAAAAAGAAGATATTCAAGAAAGTCAAGCTTGGGTTTTTGTTGGTGGGACACACACATGACCAGATTGACCAGATGTTTAGTAGGTTCTCAATCACTTTAGCAAAGAAAAGTGCATTTGACCTTCCCCAATAGAGGTGACGACATTTTCTCATGAGAAAGTCTATCATCTTGAACTTCCACACTTGGAAGTTATACTTGTCTAGCTTTACACTCACAATCTAGTTTAGATTGTCAGCCATTATTACCTATAGTAACTTTCACTTACACCAAATATGGTATTATATAGTCCCTTGCAATAACTTTTATGCTTACAACAATCTTGCAATCTCCAATAATGTGTGATCAGTATTTATGCGATATTCTAAACTTGTTATGTAGCCACTTTGAAAGATCCCTGCCCACTTCACGCAATGACTTCGGGGGGGTGCTAGCAGCAGAAGTAACACTTCTTGCACAGAGAGGGAAGAGCTCTCACTCGGGGCCTCGCCCCATCGATATCCGGACAAGAGACTTATCCCTTGGTTCTTCCAAAACCGAACCCAGAAAAACTTCCCTCGCCTAGAAAGCACGAGCAATTCCTCCAGGATATTTTTATTCTAACGTAGTCAAGAGTCTTAACTAACCGAACTGATTCGACTAAACCCGTAAGTCACATGGTCAGATCAAGGAAAAGGCTTGCACTTGGATCATAGAGACCAACGCTTTTTTCCTCATCGTGAGAGGTGTTGAGAGTCTTGATATCCCAAGCTCATCTACATCTTCATCGGCAGTACATCATGAGCTTGAGAGGGGCTGTTGAGATTCAAGCTCGATGTTAGTGTGAGCCAGCTATGCTATGTGCTGGCAGATTAGGTAGGAACATGTGTGAGACATAAATGATCGCGTGTCCAGCTGGTCATAGTGTGTGGACATTAGCTAGGGTTAGTAGAGTGTGGACACAACTCATTGTGTGTCGTGTGGATTATGGATTATGGCATTATGCTTTGTGTGAGAGTGGAGATGGCTTCCCTCTATGGTTAGGGTTTGCAATAGATGTTAGGGTTTGCTCCTGTGTGTGTGTATCCTCCCCCTCTACCGTTCTTTCAACATGGTATTAGAGCCTTGTGCTGTTTATTAGGGTTTATGAGTGAGTGAGTGAAGAGGGAAAAGAAGCTGTGAAGCTTGCCATTGGAGCTGTGAAGCTTGGAGCACACCAAATATTATCAGATCTGAAAGCTTGGCCTACCGGGTAAGGTCTTCTAAACATCCTTGAGCGGATTGCAGGTGATACAGGCAAAAACAAAGCAAAATAGAGCAAATCAAAGCAGAGAAATTCTGGTTTTTGAAGCTTTCCATTAAAGCTTGGGAACATTGATGTATGGTGGAAATACATGTAAAATTGGCAAAAGACATATGTATCTGACAATGAGGGATGTAATGGCAACTCCTATGCAATCCCGACTGTGATTTTGGAGCATTTTGGAAGCATTTGGATGTATGAAAATCTCTGGTTTTTGAGCTCTCACAAAACAGAGAGAAGGAAGCCCAAAATTGATGCATTTGGAGTGTGATTTTGGCTAAAATCCAACCATTGGTGGATTTCACATGTACCTAGGTGTCTTGGGGACTTATTACTATCTTCAATTATCAACACAAACTCTCCTAAACCCCCCTATAGCAGGCGGCGTAGCCAGCAACAGAGAAACAGAGCAGATTTTGTATTTTTTGTCTACGAGGAGATCGATTTCTCATTGGGTGCTTGATATCTTCCACAATTTCTTTAGCAATTGGATGCTTTATACTTTGGAGAAGAGGGCTATGTGATTTGTTTGGTCAATTATGCCTAATTGAGCTGGGAATGAGCTGATTAAAACAGGCTGTCCACTGGTTGCAGAGAAACAGAGCATTTCTAATTGAGCAATTAATCCTTGGTCTTTTACAATTGGACAAATTCCTCTTACATGGAGTTGATGGACACTAATGCTAAGCTAATGAATGCCTGGTTGCTCAATTTGGACAAATATTGAAGGAATTAGAGCAAATTTTCTACTGGTTTTTCTGGTTTTTCCCAAAACAGAGAAAGGGGTTTTCAAAAATTGATATGTACACATGTCAGATGGTGTTGATACTCAACATTGAGGTTGATTAGGTGTCAATGCAAGTTTCCCATACTTGATTGCACCATTACATTGTGATTTGGAGCTGTGGAAGCACATCAATACACAGGGTATCTCGGACTGCGTGAGTCAGTTCATCTTGGATGATTAGAGGTTGATTTTCTACATCAAATTTGGAGTTTGTTGGCTACCTTGGAGTATCTGGAACATTCATTGGAGTGTGTTTGAGCTGAGGAAGTCTCATTTATAGATTTGAAGTGTGCAGAAGGTGTATGCATTGAGCAAACATGTCGGATAATCTAGTTCAGATTGTTGGTGAAAAGCTAGATAGGAAGAACTTCCAGGCATGGAAGTACAAGATAAAGAGTTTCTTGAAAGGAAAAGGATTTTGGAATCTCATTACAGGTGCTGAGCCAGAGCCTGAGCTACCTCGACAACCTACACAGCAGCAGCTTATTGCTCATAAGCAATGGTCAGAGAGAGCATTCAAAGTGCTGCATTATTTGTCTATATGTATTTCTGATGCTATGCTCATACACATACAGGATGCTGAGAATCCCAAAGATGCATGGGATACTTTGGTCAAGATGTTTGATACAGATACGAGTGCTCGCAAGTCTCAGTTGTGACAGCAGATACACAATGTGAAAAGGAATAAAAGGAGCATACATGATTATGTGTGCAAGAAATCAAGAAGTTTGCAGATGCATTGGCCACAATAAATGCCCCCATGCCTGATGATGATTTGGTGGATATTACCTTGCATGGTCTTGGCAAGGAATATAAATCTTTTGATATATCTATCTCAGTTCGGAGTACAGGTCTACCCGACTTTGATGAGTTGGTTTCACTCTTGCTGGTTGAGGAAATCAAACTCAGTGATTCATTTCTGGATGCATCTACTAGCCATGATGATGGCAGAAATCAGGCTTTCTATTCTCAGAGAGGCTTTAGAGGCAGGGGGAGATTCACATCACGTGGATGTGGTGGTAATGGTCGTGGATGGCAGGACAGGCCTCCACAACAGAATTTTCAGCCGTCATATGGTGCTCGAGGAGGTCGTGGATATGCACCTCAAAGAGGCAGAGGTAACCCCCGTGGTCGAGGACGTTGGCAAGGCCAACAAAATTCTATGCAAGATGTGGAATGCCATTATTGTGGCAAATTTGGACATATGGCAAGAGATTGTTTCCGCAAACAGCATGATTTGAGAGGGGGTAGAGCACAACGTGGTGGTCATTATGGTGGAAATTATGCACATTATGGTGGAAACTATGCACAACATGGTGGTGGAAATTATGCATCAAGCAGCAATGATGGCACTGCAAATCATTTGTTTGCCATGAAGCATGTTGTGGGTTCTATGACGACAAATGCTGAGAATGATGACACATGGTATATGGACTCAGGAGCATCAAACCATATGACATGTCATGGTGAATGGTTTGGGCATATGAAGCCTATGGATGTAAAAGGCTATGTGGAGACAGGTGATGATACCTAGCATGTCATTACACATGTTGGAAGTGTACCATTGGTCATGCATAATGGTCAAACAAAGTCTATGTCTGATGTGTTATACGTGCCTTCTATCACAAAGAGCTTGGCCTCAGTTGGTCAAATGGTGGAACAGGGATTACAGGTTCGTTTCAACGAGCATGGATGCTTCGTTGAAGATTTCAAACATGGATGTAGAGTCATTGCTAAAGGCAAGAAAGAAGGCAGATTATTTAAGCTGGATGCTGGAATTCCTGAGCTAAAATCAGCCATGTTCTCAAAGAGCAAGGATGTGGTACAAGACATTGATATGTGGCATAAGAGGATTGGACATGTCAATATACAGAGATTAAAGAACATGCAAACAAGAGGCATTGTCAATGGATTGCCTAGGTTCAAATATGATGGACATATGCATGTTTGTAAAGCCTGTCAGTTTGGAAAGCAGGCAAGGTTGAGGTTTCCTAGAGAAGGAAATATGAGTAACAGGCCACTTGAGATAGTACACAGTGATGTATGGGGTCCTGCACAAAACCCATCTATCAAAGGCAGTTTTTAGTATGTGACATTCATAGATGATTTCAGCAGGATGACATGGATATACTTTCTGAGAGAGAAGAGTGAAGTGTTCGAAAAGTTCATGGATTTCAAAGCTTTTGCAGAAAAGCAATATGGCTATTGGATTAAGTGTTTGAGGACAGATGGAGGTGGTGAGTACACCTCAAAGGCTTTTGAGCATTTCTTGAGGAAGCATGGAATAAGAAGACAGTTGACTTGCAGGTATACACCTCAACAGAATGGTGTGGCTAAGAGAAAGAATAGAGTCATATGTGAAGTGGCTAGGGCGATGCTCAATGAAAAGAGCATGCCAGATTACTATTGGGCAGAAGCATGTGCTACTGCAGTGTATATATTGAACAAAACACCTACAGCAGCAGCCATTCATGGAAGCACGCCAGAGATGCAGCTTACAGGTTACAGGCCAGACATTGGACACCTCAAAGTTTTTGGATGCATAGCTTATGTACATGTGCCTGATGAAAGAAGAAGGAAGTTGGATCCTAAGGCAGAGAAATGTGTATTTGTTGGATATGCACAGGATCGAAAGGCATACAAATGTTATAATCCACAAACTAGACAAGTGGTCATCTCACGAGATGTGGTGTTTGATGAGCTTGCTAGTTGGTACAAAGCAAAAGATGAGGGAGTCATTGAGTCACTTGAGGCAGATGTGCCTGTGAACTTGCCACAAGCAAGTTCTAGTTCTACTACTATGTCTGGGCCAGCAGCAAAAGCTGAGAGTAGCAGTGTACGTCCATGGTCAGGACGTTTGAGGCATGAGAGTGTGAGCACTGGGAGTAGTGCTATGGATAAAGGGAAGAAGAAAGTCGAAGGAATTGGAATCACAGGTTATGAGTCATCTAGTTCAGAGAGTTTGGATGAGGAGCTTGGCATACCTGTTTTACGCACACCTGGTGCGAGGCAGGACAGATATGTGCCACCACATGCTAGAGTTACAGGTGTACAGAGTGACCCGCAGGCATTGCAGAGATCCCAGAGAGTCGGATATCCTATTGACAGGTTGACATATAGAGATTTTGCTATGCACTATGCATATATGACATCTATGGTGAAGCATGTGGAACCTACATAGGCTATTGGAGAGCATGTATGGGAGAAAGCAATGGATGTTGAGATGGACGCATTGGTCCATAATGATACATGGGACTTGGTTGCATTACCAAAGGACAAGAATGTTATTGGATGTAAATGGGTTTACAAAGTGAAGTGCAAATCTGATGGTTCTATTGAGAGACACAAAGCAAGATTGGTAGCAAAGGGTTATGCACAGACCCATGGATTAGACTATGATGAGACGTTTAGTCCAGTGGCTAAGATGGGCACAGTAAGAGCAGTCATTGCTATGGCTGTAGCTAATGGCTGGGAAATGCATCAAATGGATGTCAAGAATGCATTTCTGAATGGAGATCTACAAGAGGAAGTGTATATGGCACAGCCAGAAGGGTATGTACACCCTAGATATCCCACTCACGTATGCAGATTGAAAAAGGCATTGTATGGTCTAAAGCAAGCACCTCGTGCTTGGAGTGATAAGATGAGCAGATATCTTATCTCACTTGGTTTTCAGATTTCTACAGCAGATTCTTCACTCTATGTGAAGAAGACACAGCATGGGATTGTTTTACTAGTCATCTATAAGGATGACTTGATTATCACAGGTGATCATGGTGCAGATGTGATGCACGTCAAGAAAGCTTTGAGTGGGCAATTTGACATGAAAGACCTTGGTGAGTTGAGATACTTTCTTGGAATTGAAGTGGTCAAAGATCATGCAGGTACTTGGTTAGTACAGCGCCAATATGCATTGGATATGTTGGCAAAGTATGGCATGACAGGGTGTAAGCCTATGAGTACACCATTGGAGCAAAATGTGAAGTTGCAGGCTGATTATGGTGAGGAATTGGATGATCCTTCTATGTACAGGAAGATGGTTGGTAGTCTCATATACATGACTATCACACGCCCGGATTTGAGTTATGCTGTGGGGCTAGTTAGCCAGTTTATGCAGAGCCCCAGAAAGCCTCATTTGGATGCAGTGAGACGCATCATGAGATATGTGAAGACCACAGCACATTATGGTTTACTTTATGAGAGTGGTAAAAGCTTGGACATACATGGCTACACAGATGCTGATTGGGCAGGTAGCGCATATGACAGGAGGTCTACTAGTGGATATGCTTTTACACTTGGAAGTGCTGTGGTGAGTTGGAGTAGCAAGAAGCAAACTACAGTTGCTTTATCTAGTACAGAGGCTGAGTACAGAGGTGCAGCCATTGCTACTTGTGAGGCTATATGGTTAAAGAGTCTCTTGGCAGATTTATGTGAGCCTATTGATGGCAAAGTTGTCATTCATTGTGACAACATGAGCAGTATACAGTTGGCAAAGAATCCAGTGTTTCATGCGAGGACCAAACACATAGAGGTCCATTATCACTTTGTCAGAGAAAAGGTGCTGGATGGTACAGTTGATCTTCAGTATGTGAAGACTAATGAGCAGGTGGCTGATATCTTTACAAAGCCACTTAGCAGGGAGAAGTTTGAGTACTTCCGGACTATGTTGGGAGTACATGGGATGAGCTTGAGGGGGAGTGTTGAGAGTCTTGATATCCCAAGCTCATCTACATCTTCATCGGCAGTACATCATGAGCTTGAGAGGGGCTGTTGAGATTCAAGCTCGATGTTAGTGTGAGCCAGCTATGCTATGTGCTGGCAGATTAGGTAAGAACATGTGTGAGACATAACTGACCGATTGTCCAGCTGGTCATAGTGTGTGGACATTAGCTAGAGTTAGTAGAGTGTGGACATAACTCATTGTGTGTCGTGTGGATTATGGATTATGGCATTATGCTTTGTGTGAGAGTGGAGATGGCTTCCCTCTATGGTTAGGGTTTGCAATAGACGTTAGGGTTTGCTCCTGTGTGTGTGTCTCCTCCCCCTCTACTGTTCTTTCAACAAGAGGCACAACCGTTGATTCTTTTGTATAAAACAAGGACTATCTGGGGTTTACTTCATCAATCGTACCATAACAGAATTGAGTCTCATTTTAGGGATCCATCAGTCCAGCCTATCCAGTCCCATGGATTAGGGAGACACACAGCACAGAGCACCAAAAATTAGCAAAGCATAGGAAAAAGTGTTTAGAGAATAAGGAGAAATATTTATTCCTTGTCATTGATGGCATGGATCAAAAGAAAACCATGCCTCATTTTATGCGTCCTCCTAAGAATCTCAAGGAGGAAAAATTTGTCCAACTCCATGTTGTAGGAGCCTTAGTTTTGGTGTCATGTCATCAAGGATCTTTGTTAGTTTTTCTAACATTCATAATGATCCTAAATTGACAATTATTACCATCATTCAAAACATCATCAGAGAATGTTAAGGCAAACTACCACCCGTTCTCTACTTTACAACTGGGTAGTAACAGTAGCAAAGAAAAAAAAACCAAGTTCTCCTTGCGTACTTGAATATGCTTGTAAAAAAGAAGATATTCAAGAAAGTCAAGCTTGGGTTTTTGTTGGTGGGATACACACATGACCAAATTGACCAGATGTTTAGTAGGTTCGCAAAGAAAAGTGCATTTGACCTTCCCCAATAGAGGTGACGACATTTTCTCATGAGAAAGTCTATGATCTTGAACTTTCACATATGGAAGTTGTACTTGTCTAGCTTTACTCTCACAATCTAGGATAGATTGTCAGCCATTTTTACCTATAGTAACTTTCACTTACACCAAATATGGTATTATATAGTCCCTTGCAATAACTTTTACGCGCACACCAATCTTGCAATTTCCAGTAATGTGTGATCGATGCACACATAATTACCAGTATTTATGCGATATTCTAAACTTGTTATGTAGCCACTTTGAAAGATCCCTACCCACTTCTAGCAACGAATTCGGGGGTGCTAGCAGCGGAAGTAGCACTTCTTGCACAGGGTAGAGCTCTCACTCGTGGCCTCGTCCCACGGATATCCAGACAAGAGACTAATCCCTTGGTTTTTCCAAAACTAGACCCGGAAAAACCTTCCTCGCCCAAAAAGGCCATCATTTGCATAGCTCAATGATCATAGTTTTCAGTATCAATTTAGAATTAAGTAAGTGGAGGAACATACTCTCATGTGGTGCACAAAATACTCAAACTCAGAAGATTGTTTGCCACCAGCAGAGGGTTTGAAGTTCTTATTATTTGGTCCTTATCGCTCGTGAAATTAAACAAGTAAAGTACATGCTGCTCTCTACAACAAGCGAGACAAAAAAAGCTGAGAAAGAAAATCACTCTGTTGATTTCCTGAATTGTTTGAACGAGATCAAGGAGACAATACATGCTGCACATGTGTTTTTTCCAGCGAGCTCTCTGGCAGCATGGTGGGAGAGTTTTTTTCCAAAGCAGGAGAAGATGGTTGAAGAGTTCAGAGATAACACATTTTAGCTACAACATGCATTGGCCTTAGTGAAAGGAGTGATGGTTTAAGTGATGCCTTCAAATGGAAAATATAACACCTTGGGATCTCTCATTTTGTTGATCCAATCCAAAGTCTCTTTTATTTGGATAATGAATCATGTGGTTTTGTAAGAGCGAATCCACAACCATTGAGGTTTAGATAAGAGTTTTATGTACAAGGTAAATGGCCTAGATCATTTCCCAACAAGCCACATTAATAACCTATGTATTGTTAACAATGATCTCCTTGATGAAGAGTGTGCTCCAAGGAGGAGGGGATATGACATGAAAGCATCTTGAATTTATGAAGACTTATGAATTTAGGCTAATGAGTCCTAGAAATAAAGTTCTAAGAATGGTAGATAATAATATAAGGGTTTAGGTATGAATCCACATTGTGTTTGGTGAGCAATTGAAACTAACAACTTAACAAGTTTTACTTTTGAATTGAGAACATGATTTAAGCTTGGGTTCTACAAAAGCCCTCAATCTTGGAGTCCATTGAGTTTTTCAAGTGATACTTTTTGAGTTTCCTTTCCCTTCTATCTGGCTTTCCTCTTGGTGTAGTAGCCCTTGCACCCTCCTTGTGCATAGTGAAAACTATAATGATGGATTGAAGACAATGATTAGGCCCATGATTAAAGCATATTAAAGAGCTAAGAAAATGGATTAATATATGATTAATGCATATTAAATAGTAGCTAAGCAAATGGATTAATACATGATTAAAGCATATTGAAGAGCTAAGCAAATGGATTAATACATGATTAAAGCATATTTAAGAGCCAAGCAAATGGATTAGTTCATGAGATTAAAAAAATAATTAGTATTATGACAATGTTTATCTAGTAAAGACGCTTCCACATCTACTAGTTTTGGGGCTAGAAAGTTTGTGAGAGTAGTTAAAGTGTTACTAAACTCCCCTTGGGGAAGCTCTTTAAGAGCACAACTATGACCACATCCTCCTCTATAATTTCTCTTGATCCCTACAAGAGCTGGGTGAGGATGTTCTTGTTGAGAAAAGGAATGTGTGAGGGTGCAACATTAATAGAGGAAGGAGAGGAGCATGCACATTAGAAAGAGGAATAGACTAAGGGTACATTGGCAAAGGTTGATTTGTATGGTCATTTGTAAAAGGTGAAGTCAAAGGTAAAAAAGGTAGCACATTGAAAGTGTAATGAGGCACATGTAGTGTGAGCATTTATGGACACATGGATGGAACAATCTTCCCTTTCTTTATGTTTTCTTAATTCTCAATCACCTTAAGCATCTCCTTTATGCTTTTCATGGAGATTAGAGATAATCTACCTTCCCCAATCTCTCAAATAGACTATGGTCATTCTTGTTATGGTTTTTCCTTTATAGTGCTATGTTTGGGGATTTGTATGGTTAATTAGGGTTAGATGTTTACCTCTCATTAAGTAGAGAAAGGTTATTTCTAATTGTAAATTGGAAATAAGAGACGATGAATTAAGTGTGTATGATTGGGCATAGCACAAGCTATGGTTTCCCTATCTTGTACCATACGAGACAAATATGGGTTATGAGAGAAACATGGGTTTCGTGAGAGTGTAGGAAATTAAAGGGAGATTTTGTTTTAAATTTGTGAGTAGAGAGCTTGGTGTGCATGAGTAAAGAGGATTGTCTTCTCTTAATCTAGGTCTTGTTGTTCCTATTTATAATAACTAATTTATAAGTGATAGTAATTAAGAATATTGTTTATCATAGTTACTCTTTTTGAAAGCAAATTACTAAGTGGGTGTGTTAACATAAATTTGAAAGATCATGCAAGTGGAAAGAATGTAAAAAGGATTAAGTGGTAATGATGTCTTCATGTAATGTGGTTATGTTAAAGAGATGAAATAAAACCTAATAAAGAAGATTAGAATCAGAGCCCATCAGTAGATAAGGTGGATAAGTGTAGTGAGAGAGTTTACCCTCCTCACATGGAGAGTGGTGAGTCAAGGGCCTCAATAGCCTTGACTCAAGTCCTTCTATTTGGATTGGTTAATGTTAGGATTAGTAAACTTATCGTGTTCAAGCTCGTTGGTTAGAGGCTCTCAAGGGCGAAAGAGCCCCTGGGTGACGATGCTCCCTAGCTCAGTTGACTCCGCAGTCCAAGCGTCATGAAATTTTCCCAATAGAATCTAGGTTCTTTGTTATGTTTGGAACATGAAGCATAGTAAGGTACTTCTTTTTTCCATCTTTCATAGACAAAGGAACTTTACTAACATGCGCAATAGGGTGTACTATATTTTCACCTATTTCTACATATACTGGTTTTTCCAAATCCCTCAATTCTCTAAACCGGTTATATCGTTAGATGCACCCCCGAATCAAGATATTATGTATCACATGAATTCGACGCATCTGTTATTGTGGTAGAATATTATATTATATCAAAAATGGGTGCTCACTTCTATCTTAAGCCTTCTTATTGATGATGCATACTTTCCCTACTATAACTTCCCACTTTTTATTTCATTTTGCTTTTTATTACAAATAGGTGCTCACTTCTATCTTCAACCTTGTTTTTGATTATGCATAAGTTCCCTACTAACCTTCTACTTTTTATTTCATTTTTCTTTGTATCACAAACCTTTGCTATATGCCCTAGTTTTCCACAATAATAGTAATTTATCATATTTTCACCTTGGTTTCTTTGTCACATCCACCTAGGCTTCTTTGTCTCCCCATGACTTAGAGTGGCCTCTTCCACTTCTTTAAAAATTGGAATCCAATTATTGTTCTCCATGATTCCTTTTACCATATCGATCGCACCTCGACCTCTAGATGAAGGTCTATCTCTACATTACTTTTGTTTGAGTATCAGGCCTACTCATACGCAAAATACAAGAGGGATGATTATCTCACTATTCAAAAGGGTTATAAGGTCCTAAAAATTTGACAAATTTTCTCAAGTTTGGCCATAACTAATCATAGTCTTTCCAAGCCCATTCAGTGTAACCAAAACCAAGTTTTTATCATCAATTGGTACTCCAATAGAGGTGACGACACTTTCTCATGAGACAGTCTATCATCTTGAACTTCCACACTTGGAAGTTGTACTTGTCTAGCTTTACACTCACAATCTAGGATAGATTGTCAGCCATTATTACCTACAGCAACTTTCACTTACACCAAATATGGTATTATATAGTCCCTTGCAAAAACTTTTACGCTCACACCAATCTTGCAATCTCCAATAATGTGTGATCGATACACACATAATTACCAGTATTTATGCGATATTCTAAACTTGTTATGTAGCCACTTTGAAAGATCCCTGCCAACTTCACGCAACGAATTTGGGGGGGTGCTAGCAGCGGAAGTAACACTTCTTGCATAGCAGATCTCTCACTCGGGTCCTCTCCTCATGGATATCCAGACAAGAGACTAATCCCTTGGTTCTTCCAAAACCGAACCCGGAAAAAAACTTCCCTCACCTACAAAGCACGAGCAATTCCTCCAGGATATTTTTATTCTAACGTAGTCAAGAGTCTTAACTAACCGAACTGATTCGACTAAACCCGTAAGTCACATGGTCAGATCAAGGAAAAGGCTTGCACTTGGATCATAGAGACCAACGCTTTTTTCCTCATCGTGAGAGGCACAACCGTTCATTCTTTTGTATAAAACAAGGACTATCCGGGGTTTACTTCATCAATCGTACCATAACGGAATTAAGTCTCATTTTAGGGATCCATCAGTCCAGCGTAACCCTATCCAGTCCCATGGGTTAGGGAGACACACAGCACAGAGCACCAAAAATTAGCAAAGCATAGGAAAAAGTGTTTAGAGAATAAGGAGAAATATTTATTCCTTGTCATTGATGGCATGGATCAAAAGAAAACCATGTTGCCTCATTTCATGCCTCCTCCTAAGAATCTCAAGGAGGAAAAATTTATCCAACTCCATGTTGTAGGAGCCTAAGTTTTGGTGTCATGTCATCAAGGATCTTTGTTAATTTTCCTAACATTCATAATGATCCTAAATTGACAATTACCATCATTCAAAACATCATTAGAGAATAATAAGGCAAACTACCACCCGTTCTCTACTTTACAACTGGTAACAGTAGCAGAGAAAACAAAAACCAAGTTCTCCTTGCGTACTTGAATATGCTTGTAAAAAAGAAGATATTCAAGAAATTCAAGCTTGGGTTTTTGTTGGTGGGACACACACATGACCAGATTGACCAGATGTTTAGTAGGTTCTCAATCAATTTAGCAAAGAAAAGTGCATTTTACCTTCCCCAATAGAGGTGAGGACATTTTCTCATGAGAAAGTCTATCATCTTGAACTTCCACACTTGAAAGTTGTACTTGTCTAGCTTTATACTCACAATCTAGGATAGATTGTCAGCCATTATTACCTATAGTAACCTTCACTTACACCAAATATGGTACTATATAGTCCCTTGCAACAACTTTTACGCTCACACCAATCTTGCAATCTCCAATAATGTGTGATCGATGCACACATAATTACCAGTATTTATGCGATATTCTAACTTGTTATGTAGCCACTTTGAAATATCCCTGCCCACTTCGCGCAACGAATTCGGGGGTGCTAGCAGCGGAAGTAGCACTTCTTGCACAGGGCAGAGCTCTCACTCGGGGCCTCGTCCCATGGATATCCGGACAAGAGACTAATCCCTTGGTTTTTCCAAAACCAGACCCGGAAAAACCTTCCTCGCCCAAAAAGGCCATCATTTGCACAGCGCAATGATCATAGTTTTCAGTATCAGTTTAGAATTAAGCAAGTGGAGGAACATACTCTCATGTGGTGCACAAAATACTCAAACTCAGAAGATTGTTTGCCACCAGCAGAGGGTTTGAAGTTCTTACTATTTGGTCCTTGTCGCTCGTAAAATTAAACGAGTAAAGTACATGCTGCTCTCTACAACAAGCGAGACATAAAAAGCTGAGAAAGAAAATCACTCTGTTGATTTCTTGAATTGTTTGAACGAGATCAAGGAGACAATACATGCTGCACATGTGTTTTTTCCAGCGAGCTCTCTGGCAGCATGGTGGGAGAGTTTTTTTCCAAAGCAAGAGAAGATGGTTGAAGAGTTCAGAGATAACACATTTTAGCTACAACATGCATTGGTCTTAGTGAAAGGAGTGATGGTTTAAGTGATGCCTTGAAATGGAAAATATAACACCTTGGGATCTCCCATTTTGTTGATCCAATCCAAAGTCTCTCTTATTTGGATAATGAATCATGTGGTTTTGTAAGAGTGAATGCACAACCATTGAGGTTTAGATAAGAGTTTTATGTACAAGGTAAATGGCCTAGATCATTTCCCAACAAGCCACATTAATAACCTATGTATTGTTAATAATGATCTCCTTGATGAAGAGTGTGCTCCAAGGAGGAGGGGATATGACATGAAAGCATCTTGGATTTATGAAGACTTATGAATTTAGGCTAATGAGTCCTAGAAATAAAGTTCTAAGAATGGTAGATAATAATATAAGGGTTTAGGTATGAATCCACATTGTGTTTAGTGAGCAATTGAAACTTACAACTTAACAAGTTTTACTTTTGAATTGAGAACATGATTTAAGCTTGGGTTCTACAAAAGCCTTCAATCTTGGAGTCCATTGAGTTTTTCAAGTTATACTTTTTGAGTTTCCTTTCCCTTCTCTCTGGCTTTCCTCTTGGTGTAGTAGCCCTTGCACCCCCCTTGTGCATAGTGAAAACCATAATGATGGATTGAAGACAATGATTAGGCCCATGATTAAAGCATATTAAAGAGCTAAGAAAATGGATTAATATATGATTAAAGCATATTAAATAGTAGCTAAGAACATGGATTAATACATGATTAAAGCATATTGAAGAGCTAAGCAAATGGATTAATACATGATTAAATCATATTAAAGAGCCAAGAAAATGGATTAATTCATGAGATTAAGAAAATAATTAGTATTATGACAATGTTTATCTAGTAAAGACGCTTCCACATCTACTAGTTTTGGGGCTAGAAAGTTTGTGAGAGTAGTTAAAGTGTTACTAAACTCACCTTGGGGTAAGCTCTTTAAGAGCACAACTATGACCACATCCTCCTCTATATTTTTCTTGATCCCTACAAGAGCTGGGTGAGGAGGTTCTTGTTGAGAAAAGGAATGTGTGAGGGTGCAACATTAATAGAGGAAGGAGAGGAGCATGCACATTAGAAAGAGGAATAGACTAAGGGTACATTGGCAAAGGTTGATTTGTATGGTCATTTGTAAAAGGTGAAGTCAAAGGTAAAAAAGGTAGCACATTGAAAGTGTAAGGAGGCACATGTAGTGTGAGCATTTATGGACACATGGATTGAACAATTTTCCCTTTCTTTATGTTCTCTTAATTCTCAATCACCTTAAGCATCTCCTTTATGCTTTTCATGGAGATTAGAGATAATCTACCTTCCCCAATCTCTCAAATAGACTATGGTCATTCTTGTTATGGTTTTTCCTTTATAGTGCTATGTTTGGGGATTTGTATGGTTAATTAGGGTTAGATGTTTACCTCTCATTAAGTAGAGAAAGGTTATTTCTAATTGTAAATTGGAAATAAGAGAGAGGATGACTATCTAGTCCAATGGGTTAGGGAGACACACAGCACAGAGCACCAAAAATTAGCAAAGCACAGGAAAAAGTGTTTAGAGAATAAGGAGAAATATTTATTCCTTGTCATTGATGGCATGGATCAAAAGAAAACCATGTTGCCTCATTTTATGTGTCCTCCTAAGAATATCAAGGAGTAAAAATTTATCCAACTCCATGTTGTAGGAGCCTTAGTTTTGGTGTCATGTCATCAAGGATCTTTGTTAATTTTCCTAACATTCATAATGATCCTAAATTGACAATTACCATCATTCAAAACATCATCACAGAATGGTAAGCCAAACTAACACCCGTTCTCTACTTTACAACTGGGTAGTAACAGTAGCACAAAAAATAAAATCCAAGTTCTCCTTGCGTACTTGAATATGCTTGTAAAAAAGAAGATATTCAATAATGTCAAGCATGGGTTTTTGTTGGTGGGACACACACATGACCAGATTGACCAGATGTTTAGTAAGTTCTCAATCAATTTAGCACAATCAATTTAGCAAAGAGAAGTGCATTTGACCTTCCACAGATCTGCAATAGAGGTGACGACATTTTCTCATGAGAAAGTCTATCATCTTGAACTTCCACACTTGGAAGTTGTACTTGTCTAGCTTTACACTCACAATCTAGGATAGACTGTTAGCCATTATTACCTACAGTAACTTTCACTTACACCAAATATGGTATTATATAGTCCCTTGCAATAACTTTTACGCTCACACTAATCTTGCAATCTCCAATAATGTGTGATCGATACACACATAATAACCAATATTTATGCGATATTCTAAACTTGTTATGTAGCCACTTTGAAAGATCCCTGCCCTTTTTGCGCAACGAATTCGGGGGTGCTAGTAGCGGAAGTAGCACTTACTGCACAGGGCAGAGCTCTCACTCGGGGCCTCGTCCCACAGATATCCGGACAAGAGACTAATCCCTAAGCTCTTTCAAAACTAGACCAGAAAAAACCTTTCTCGCCCAGAAAGCACGAGCGATTCCTCCAGGATATTTTTATTCTAACGTAGTCAAGAGTCTTAACTAACCGAACTGATCCGACTGAACCCATAAGTCACATGGTCAGATCAAGGAAAAGGCTTGCACTTGGAACATACAGACCAACGCTTTTTTCCTCATCGTCGAGAGGCACAACAGTTGATTCTTTTGCATAAAACAAGGACTATCTGGGATTTACTTCATCAATCGTACCATAATAGAATTGAGTCTCATTTTAGGGATCTATCAGTCCAACCTAACTCTATCCATCAGTCCCATGGGTTAGGGAGACACACAGCACAGAGCACCAAAAATTAGCAAAGCACAAGAAAAAGTGTTTAGAGAATAAGGAGAAATATTTATTCCTTGTCATTGATTGCATGGATCTAAACAAAACCATGTTGCCTCATTTTATGCGTCCTCCTAAGGAGGAAAATTTTATCCAACTCCATGTTGTAGGAGCCTTAGTTTTGGTGTCATGTCATCAAGGATCTTTGTTAATTTTCCTAACATTCATAATGATCCTAATTTAACAATTACCATCATTCAAAACATCATCAGAGAATGGTAAGGCAAACTACCACCCGCCGTTCTCTACTTACAACTGGGTAGTAACACTAGCAGGAAAAAAAAAACCAAGTTCTCGTTGCGTACTTGAATATGCTTTGTTGTAAAAAAAAAGATATTCAAGAAAGTCAAGCTTGGGTTTTCGTTGGTGGGAGACACACACATGACTAGATTGACCAGATGTTTAGTAGGTTCTCAATCAATTTAGCAAAGAAAAGTGCATTTGACCTTCCACAGATCTGCACCTTGTTAGAGGATGCATATGTTGCCAAGCCCTCCATTAAAATCATGGAAGAAACATATGGTTTTAGATGCTTTGAGCGAGCCCACTAATAGACCATCATTTGCACAGCTCTCAATGATCATAGTTTTCGGTATCAATTTAGAATTAAGCAAGTGGAGGAACATACTCTCATGTGGTGCAAAAAATACTCAAACTCAGAAAAGATTGGTTGCCACCAGCAGAGGGTTTGAAGTTCTTACTATTTGGTCCTTGTCACTCGTGAAATTAAACGAGTAAAGTACATGCTGCTCTCTACAACAAGCGAGACATAAAAAGCTGAGAAAGAAAATCACTCTATTGATTTCCTGAATTGTTTGAACGAGATCAAGGAGACAATACATGCTGCACATGTGTTTTTTCCAGCGAGCTCTCTGGCGGCATGGTGGGAGAGTTTTTTTCCAAAGCAAGAGAAGATGGTTTAAGAGTTCAGAGATAACACATTTTAGCTACAACATGCATTGGCCTTAGTGAAAGGAGTGATGGTTTAAGTGATGCCTTCAAATTGAAAATACAACACCTTGGGATCTCCCATTTTGTTGATCCAATCCAAAGTCCCTCTTATTTGGATAATGAATCATGTGGTTTTGTAAGAGTGAATGCACAACCATTGAGGTTTAGATAAGAGTTTTATGTACAAGGTAAATGGCCTAGATCATTTCCCAACAAGCCACATTAATAACCTATGTATTGTTAACAATGATCTCCTTGGATGAAGAGTGTGTTTCTCCAAGGAGGAGGGGATATGACATGAAAGCATCTTGGATTTATGAAGACTTATGAATTTAGGCTAATGAGTCCTAGAAATAAAGTTCTAAGAATGGTAGATAATAATATAAGGGTTTAGGTATGAATCTACAGTGTGAGCAATTGAAACTTACAACTTAACAAGTTTTACTTTCGAATTGAGAACATGATTTAAGCTTGGGTTCTACAAAAGCCTTCAATCTTGGAGTCCATTGAGTTTTTCAAGTGATACTTTTTGAGTTTCCTTTCCCTTCTCTCTGGCTTTCCTCTTGGTGTAGTAGCCCTTGCACCCTCCTTGGGCATAGTGAAAACTATAATGATGGATTGAAGACAATGATTAGGCCCATGATTAAAGCATAATAAAGAGCTAAGAAAATGGATTAATATATGATTAAAGCATATTAAATAGCAGCTAAGCAAATGGATTAATACATTATTGAAGAGCTAAGCAAATGGATTAATACATGATTAAAGCATATTAAAGAGCCAAGCAAATGGATTAATTCATGAGATTAAGAAAATAATTAGTATTATGACAATGTTTATCTAGTAAAGACGCTTCCACATCTACTAGTTTTGGGGCTAGAACTAAACTCACCTTGGGGTAAGCTCTTTAAGAGCACAACTATGACCACATCCTCCTCTATATTTTTCTTGATCCCTACAAGAGTTGGGTGAGGAGGTGCTTGTTGAGAAAAGAAATGTGTGAGGGTGCAACATTAATAGAGGAAGGGGAGGATCATGCACATTAGAAAGAGGAATAGACTAAGGGTACATTGGCAAAGGTTGATTTGTATGGTCATTTGTAAAAGGTGAAGTCAAAGGTAAAAAAGGTAGCACAAGGAAAGTGTAAGGAGGCACATGTAGTGTGAGCATTTATGGACACATGGATGGAACAATCTTCCCTTTCTTTATGTTTTCTTAATTATCAATTACCTTAAGCATCTCCTTTATGCTTTTCATGGAGATTAGAGATAATCTACCTTCCCTAATCTCTCAAATAGACTATGGTCATTCTTGTTATGGTTTTCCTTTATAGTGCTATGTTTGGGGATTTGTATGGTTAATTAGGGTTAGATGTTTACCTCTCATTAAGTAGAGAAAGGTTATTTCTAATTGTAAATCGAAAATAAGAGAGAGGATGAATTAAGTGTGTATGATTGGGCATAGCACAAGCTATGGTTTCCCTATCTTGTACCATACGAGACAAATATGGGTTATGAGAGAAACATGGGTTTCGTGAGAGTGTAGGAAATCAAAGGGAGATTTCGTTTTAAATTCGCGAGTAGAGAGCTTGGTGTGCATGAGTAAAAAGGATTGTCTTCTCTTAATCTAGGTCTTGTTGTATTCCTATTTATAACTAATTTATAAGTGATAGTAATTAAGAATATTGTTTATCATAGTTACTCTTTTTGAAAGCAAATTACTAAGTGGGTGTGTTAACATAAATTTGAAAGATCATGCAAGTGGAAAGAATGTAAAAAGGATTAAGTTTTAATGATGTCTTTATGTAATGGTTATGTTAAACAGATGAAATAAAACCTAATAAAGAAGATTGGAATCAGAGCCCATCAGTAGATAAGGTGGATAAGCGTAGTGAGAGAGTTTACACTCCTCACATGGAGAGTTGTGAGTCAAGGGCCTCAAAAGCCCTGACTTGTCATTGATAGCATGGATCAAAAGAAAACCATGTTGCCTCATTTTATGCATCCTCCTAAGAATCTCAAGGAGCAAAAATTTATCCAACTCCATGTTGTAGGAGCCTTAGTTTTGGTGTCATGTCATCATGGATCTTTGTTAATTCTCCTAACATTCATAAAATGATCCTAATTTGACGATTACCATCATACAAGAAAAAGTGTTTAGAGAATAAGGAGAAATATTTATTCCTTGTCGTTGATGGCATGGATCAAAAGAAAACCATGTTCCTCATTTTATGCGTCCTCCTAAGAATTTCAAGGAGGAAAATTTTATCCAACTCCATGTTGTAGGAGCCTTAATTTTGATGTCATGTCATCAAGGATCTTTATTAATTTTCCTAACATTCATAATGATCCTAATTTGACAATTACCATCATTCAAAACATCATCAGAGAATGGTAAGGCAACCGTTCTCTACTTACAACTGGGTAGTAGCAAAGAAAACAAAAACCAAGTTCTCCTTGTGTACCTAAATATGCTTGTAAAAAAGAAGATATTCAAGAAAGTCAAGCTTGGGTTTTTGTTGGTGGGACACACACATGACTAGATTGACCAGATGTTTAGTAGATTCTCAATCAATTTAGCAAAGAAAAGTGCATTTGACCTTCCACAGATTTGCACCTTGTTAGAGGTTGCATAAGTTGCCAAGCCCTCCATTAAAATCATGGAAGAAACATATGGTTTTAGATGCTTTGTGACCAGCGAGGCCACTAACAGGCCATCATTTTCACATGCTCTCTACAGCAAGCGAGACATAAAAAGGTGAGAAAGAAAATCACTCTGTTGATTTCCTGAATTGTTTGAACGAGATCAAGGAGACAATACAAGCTGCACATGTGTTTTTTCCAGCGAGCTCTCTAGCGGCATGGTGGGAGTTTTTTTCCAAAGCAGGAGAAGATGGTTGAAGAGTTCAGAGATAACACATTTTAGCTACAACATGCATTGGCCTTAGTGAAAGGAGTGATGGTTTAAGTGATGCCTTGAAATGGAAAATATAACACCTTGGGATCTCCCATTTTGTTGATCCAATCCAAAGTCTCTCTTATTTGGATAATGAATCATGTGGTTTTGTAAGAGTGAATGCACAACCATTGAGATTTAGATAAGAGTTTTATGTACAAGGTAAATGGCCTAGATCATTTCCCAACAAGCCACATTAATAACCTATGTATTGTTAACAATGATCTCCTTGATGAAGAGTGTGCTCCAAGGAGGAGGGGATATGACATGAAAGCATCTTGGATTTATGAAGACTTATGAATTTAGGCTAATGAGTCCTAGAAATAAAGTTCTAAGAATGATAGATAATAATATAAGGGTTTAGGTATGAATCCACATTGTGTTTAGTGAGCAATTACAACTTAACAAGTTTTACTTTTGAATTGAGAACATGATTTAAGCTTGGGTTCTACAAAAGCCTTTAATCTTGGAGTCCATTGAGTTTTTCAAGTGATACTTTTTGAGTTTCCTTTCCCTTCTCTCTGGCTTTCCTCTTGGTGTAGTAGCCCTTGCACCCCCCTTGTGCATAGTGAAAACCATAATGATGGATTGAAGACAATGATTAGGCCCATGATTAAAGCATATTAAAGAGCTAAGAAAATGGATTAATATATGATTAAAGCATATTAAATAGTAGCTAAGAACATGGATTAATACATGATTAAAGCATATTGAAGAGCTAAGCAAATGGATTAATACATGATTAAAGCATATTAAAGAGCCAGGAAAATGGATTAATTCATGAGATTAAGAAAATAATTAGTATTATGACAATGTTTATCTAGTAAAGACGCTTCCACATCTACTAGTTTTGGGGCTAGAAAGTTTGTGAGAGTAGTTAAAGTGTTACTAAACTCACCTTGGGGTAAGCTCTTTAAGAGCACAACTATGACCACATCCTCCTCTATATTTTTCTTGATCCCTACAAGAGCTGGGTGAGGAGGTTCTTGTTGAGAAAAGGAATGTGTGAGGGTGCAACATTAATAGAGGAAGGAGAGGAGCATGCACATTAGAAAGAGGAATAGACTAAGGGTACATTGGCAAAGGTTGATTTGTATGGTCATTTGTAAAAGGTGAAGTCAAAGGTAAAAAAGGTAGCACATTGAAAGTGTAAGGAGGCACATGTAGTGTGAGCATTTATGGACACATGGATGGAACAATTTTCCCTTTCTTTATGTTCTCTTAATTCTCAATTACCTTAAGCATCTCCTTTATGCTTTTCATGGAGATTAGAGATAATCTACCTTCCCCAATCTCTCAAATAGACTATGGTCATTCTTGTTATGGTTTTTCCTTTATAGTGCTATGTTTGGGGATTTGTATGGTTAATTAGGGTTAGATGTTTACCTCTCATTAAGTAGAGAAAGGTTATTTCTAATTGTAAATTGGAAATAAGAGAGAGGATGACTATCTAGTCCAATGGGTTAGGGAGACACACAGCACAGAGCACCAAAAATTAGCAAAGCACAGGAAAAAGTGTTTAGAGAATAAGGAGAAATATTTATTCCTTGTCATTGATGGCATGGATCAAAAGAAAACCATGTTGCCTCATTTTATGTGTCCTCCTAAGAATATCAAGGAGTAAAAATTTATCCAACTCCATGTTGTAGGAGCCTTAGTTTTGGTGTCATGTCATCAAGGATCTTTGTTAATTTTCCTAACATTCATAATGATCCTAAATTGACAATTACCATCATTCAAAACATCATCACAGAATGGTAAGCCAAACTAACACCCGTTCTCTACTTTACAACTGGGTAGTAACAGTAGCACAGAAAACAAAATCCAAGTTCTCCTTGCGTACTTGAATATGCTTGTAAAAAAGAAGATATTCAATAATGTCAAGCATGGGTTTTTGTTGGTGGGACACACACATGACCAGATTGACCAGATGTTTAGTAAGTTCTCAATCAATTTAGCACAATCAATATAGCAAAGAGAAGTGCATTTGACCTTCCACAGATCTGCAATAGAGGTGACGACATTTTCTCATGAGAAAGTCTATCATCTTGAACTTCCACACTTGGAAGTTGTACTTGTCTAGCTTTACACTCACAATCTAGGATAGACTGTTAGCCATTATTACCTACAATAACTTTCACTTACACCAAATATGGTATTATATAGTCCCTTGCAATAACTGTTACGCTCACACTAATCTTGCAATCTCCAATAATGTGTGATCAATGCCTCGGGGGGGTCACTCGTATAAATATGTAAGTATCACGTGGGTTCAACAGAAGGACATTTTAAATATTTAAAACTTACAGAAATATATTTACATAGGGGATTTATTTATTGTATTTTTAAAAAAAATTACAGATATGAATAGGAAAGGATACATTATATTCACTTAAAAATTCACAGATAAGGGACTTTTTAAATAGGCCTTGAACGCACGTGATATAGAGGATTTACATATAGTGACCCCCCCGAGATCAATGCACACATAATTACCAGTATTTATGCGATATTCTAAACTTGTTATGTAGCCACTTTGAAAGATCCCTGCCCTTTTTGCGCAACGAATTCGGGGGTGCTAGCAGCGGAAGTAGCACTTATTGCACAGGGCAGAGCTCTCACTCGGGGCCTCGTCCCACAGATATCCGGACAAGAGACTAATCCCTAAGCTCTTTCAAAACTAGACCAGAAAAAACCTTTCTCGCCTAGAAAGCACGAGCGATTCCTCCAGGATATTTTTATTCTAACGTAGTCAAGAGTCTTAACTAACCGAATTGATCCGACTGAACCCATAAGTCACATGGTCAGATCAAGGAAAAGGCTTGCACTTGGAACATACAGACCAACGCTTTTTTCCTCATCGTCGAGAGGCACAACAGTTGATTCTTTTGCATAAAACAAGGACTATCTGGGATTTACTTCATCAATCGTACCATAATAGAATTGAGTCTCATTTTAGGGATCTATCAGTCCAACCTAACTCTATCCATCAGTCCCATGGGTTAGAGAGACACATAGCACAGAGCACCAAAAATTAGCAAAGCACAAGAAAAAGTGTTTAGAGAGTAAGGAGAAATATTTATTCCTTGTCATTGATTGCATGGATCAAAACAAAACCATGTTGCCTCATTTTATGCGTCCTCCTAAGGAGGAAAATTTTATCCAACTCCATGTTGTAGGAGCCTTAGTTTTGGTGTCATGTCATCAAGGATCTTTGTTAATTTTCCTAACATTCATAATGATCCTAATTTAACAATTACCATCATTCAAAACATCATCAGAGAATGGTAAGGCAAACTACCACCCGCCGTTCTCTACTTACAACTGGGTAGTAACACTAGCAGGAAAAAAAAAACCAAGTTCTCGTTGCGTACTTGAATATGCTTTGTTGTAAAAAAAAAGATATTCAAGAAAGTCAAGCTTGGGTTTTCGTTGGTGGGAGACACACACATGACTAGATTGACCAGATGTTTAGTAGGTTCTCAATCAATTTAGCAAAGAAAAGTGCATTTGACCTTCCACAGATCTGCACCTTGTTAGAGGATGCATATGTTGCCAAGCCCTCCATTAAAATCATGGAAGAAACATATGGTTTTAGATGCTTTGAGCGAGCCCACTAATAGACCATCATTTGCACAGCTCTCAATGATCATAGTTTTCGGTATCAATTTAGAATTAAGCAAGTGGAGGAACATACTCTCATGTGGTGCAAAAAATACTCAAACTCAGAAAAGATTGGTTGCCACCAGCAGAGGGTTTGAAGTTCTTACTATTTGGTCCTTGTCACTCGTGAAATTAAACGAGTAAAGTACATGCTGCTCTCTACAACAAGCGAGACATAAAAAGCTGAGAAAGAAAATCACTCTATTGATTTCCTGAATTGTTTGAACGAGATCAAGGAGACAATACATGCTGCACATGTGTTTTTTCCAGCGAGCTCTCTGGCGGCACGGTGGGAGAGTTTTTTTCCAAAGCAAGAGAAGATGGTTTAAGAGTTCAGAGATAACACATTTTAGCTACAACATGCATTGGCCTTAGTGAAAGGAGTGATGGTTTAAGTGATGCCTTCAAATTGAAAATACAACACCTTGGGATCTCCCATTTTGTTGATCCAATCCAAAGTCCCTCTTATTTGGATAATGAATCATGTGGTTTTGTAAGAGTGAATGCACAACCATTGAGGTTTAGATAAGAGTTTTATGTACAAGGTAAATGGCCTAGATCATTTCCCAACAAGCCACATTAATAACCTATGTATTGTTAACAATGATCTCCTTGGATGAAGAGTGTGTTTCTCCAAGGAGGAGGGGATATGACATGAAAGCATCTTGGATTTATGAAGACTTATGAATTTAGGCTAATGAGTCCTAGAAATAAAGTTCTAAGAATGGTAGATAATAATATAAGGGTTTAGGTATGAATCTACAGTGTGAGCAATTGAAACTTACAACTTAACAAGTTTTACTTTCGAATTGAGAACATGATTTAAGCTTGGGTTCTACAAAAGCCTTCAATCTTGGAGTCCATTGAGTTTTTCAAGTGATACTTTTTGAGTTTCCTTTCCCTTCTCTCTGGCTTTCCTCTTGGTGTAGTAGCCCTTGCACCCTCCTTGGGCATAGTGAAAACTATAATGATGGATTGAAGACAATGATTAGGCCCATGATTAAAGCATAATAAAGAGCTAAGAAAATGGATTAATATATGATTAAAGCATATTAAATAGCAGCTAAGCAAATGGATTAATACATTATTGAAGAGCTAAGCAAATGGATTAATACATGATTAAAGCATATTAAAGAGCCAAGCAAATGGATTAATTCATGAGATTAAGAAAATAATTAGTAATATGACAATGTTTATCTAGTAAAGACGCTTCCACATCTACTAGTTTTGGGGCTATAACTAAACTCACCTTGGGGTAAGCTCTTTAAGAGCACAACTATGACCACATCCTCCTCTATATTTTTCTTGATCCCTACAAGAGTTGGGTGAGGAGGTGCTTGTTGAGAAAAGAAATGTGTGAGGGTGCAACATTAATAGAGGAAGGGGAGGATCATGCACATTAGAAAGAGGAATAGACTAAGGGTACATTGGCAAAGGTTGATTTGTATGGTCATTTGTAAAAGGTGAAGTCAAAGGTAAAAAAGGTAGCACAAGGAAAGTGTAAGGAGGCGCATGTAGTGTGAGCATTTATGGACACATGGATGGAACAATCTTCCCTTTCTTTATGTTTTCTTAATTATCAATTACCTTAAGCATCTCTTTTATGCTTTTCATGGAGATTAGAGATAATCTACCTTCCCTAATCTCTCAAATAGACTATGGTCATTCTTCTTATGGTTTTTCCTTTATAGTGCTATGTTTGGGGATTTGTATGGTTAATTAGGGTTAGATGTTTACCTCTCATTAAGTAAAGAAAGGTTATTTCTAATTGTAAATCGTAAATAAGATAGAGGATGAATTAAGTGTGTATGATTGGGCATAGCACAAGCTATGGTTTCCCTATCTTGTACCATACGAGACAAATATGGGTTATGAGAGAAACATGGGTTTCGTGAGAGTGTAGGAAATCAAAGGGAGATTTCGTTTTAAATTCGTGAGTAGAGAGCTTGGTGTGCGTGAGTAAAAAGGATTGTCTTCTCTTAATCTAGGTCTTGTTGTGTTCCTATTTATAACTAATTTATAAGTGATAGTAATTAAGAATATTGTTTATCATAGTTACTCTTTTTGAAAGCAAATTACTAAGTGGGTGTGTTAACATAAATTTGAAAGATCATGCAAGTGGAAAGAATGTAAAAAGGATTAAGTTTTAATGATGTCTTTATGTAATGGTTATGTTAAACAGATGAAATAAAACCTAATAAAGAAGATTGGAATCAGAGCCCATCAGTAGATAAGGTGGATAAGCGTAGTGAGAGAGTTTACACTCCTCACATGGAGAGTTGTGAGTCAAGGGCCTCAAAAGCCCTGACTTGTCATTGATAGCATGGATCAAAAGAAAACCATGTTGCCTCATTTTATGCATCCTCCTAAGAATCTCAAGGAGCAAAAATTTATCCAACTCCATGTTGTAGGAGCCTTAGTTTTGGTGTCATGTCATCATGGATCTTTGTTAATTCTCCTAACATTCATAAAATGATCCTAATTTGACGATTACCATCATACAAGAAAAAGTGTTTAGAGAATAAGGAGAAATATTTATTCCTTGTCGTTGATGGCATGGATCAAAAGAAAACCATGTTCCTCATTTTATGCGTCCTCCTAAGAATTTCAAGGAGGAAAATTTTATCCAACTCCATGTTGTAGGAGCCTTAATTTTGATGTCATGTCATCAAGGATCTTTATTAATTTTCCTAACATTCATAATGATCCTAATTTGACAATTACCATCATTCAAAACATCATCAGAGAATGGTAAGGCAACCGTTCTCTACTTACAACTGGGTAGTAGCAGAGAAAACAAAAACCAAGTTCTCCTTGTGTACCTGAATATGCTTGTAAAAAAGAAGATATTCAAGAAAGTCAAGCTTGGGTTTTTGTTGGTGGGACACACACATGACTAGATTGACCAGATGTTTAGTAGATTCTCAATCAATTTAGCAAAGAAAAGTGCATTTGACCTTCCACAGATTTGCACCTTGTTAGAGGTTGCATAAGTTGCCAAGCCCTCCATTAAAATCATGGAAGAAACATATGGTTTTAGATGCTTTGTGACCAGCGAGGCCACTAACAGGCCATCATTTTCACATGCTCTCTACAGCAAGCGAGACATAAAAAGGTGAGAAAGAAAATCACTCTGTTGATTTCCTGAATTGTTTGAACGAGATCAAGGAGACAATACAAGCTGCACATGTGTTTTTTCCAGCGAGCTCTCTAGCGGCATGGTGGGAGTTTTCTTCCAAAGCAGGAGAAGATGGTTGAAGAGTTCAGAGATAACACATTTTAGCTACAACATGCATTGGCCTTAGTGAAAGGAGTGATGGTTTAAGTGATGCCTTGAAATGGAAAATATAACACCTTGGGATCTCCCATTTTGTTGATCCAATCCAAAGTCTCTCTTATTTGGATAATGAATCATGTGGTTTTGTAAGAGTGAATGCACAACCATTGAGATTTAGATAAGAGTTTTATGTACAAGGTAAATGGCCTAGATCATTTCCCAACAAGCCACATTAATAACCTATGTATTGTTAACAATGATCTCCTTGATGAAGAGTGTGCTCCAAGGAGGAGGGGATATGACATGAAAGCATCTTGGATTTATGAAGACTTATGAATTTAGGCTAATGAGTCCTAGAAATAAAGTTCTAAGAATGATAGATAATAATATAAGGGTTTAGGTATGAATCCACATTGTGTTTAGTGAGCAATTACAACTTAACAAGTTTTACTTTTGAATTGAGAACATGATTTAAGCTTGGGTTCTACAAAAGCCTTCAATCTTGGAGTCCATTGAGTTTTTCAAGTTATACTTTTTGAGTTTCCTTTCCCTTCTCTCTGGCTTTCCTCTTGGTGTAGTAGCCCTTGCACCCCCCTTGTGCATAGTGAAAACCATAATGATGGATTGAAGACAATGATTAGGCCCATGATTAAAGCATATTAAAGAGCTAAGAAAATGGATTAATATATGATTAAAGCATATTAAATAGTAGCTAAGAACATGGATTAATACATGATTAAAGCATATTGAACAGCTAAGCAAATGGATTAATACATGATTAAAGCATATTAAAGAGCCAGGAAAATGGATTAATTCATGAGATTAAGAAAATAATTAGTATTATGACAATGTTTATCTAGTAAAGACGCTTCCACATCTACTAGTTTTGGGGCTAGAAAGTTTGTGAGAGTAGTTAAAGTGTTACTAAACTCACCTTGGGGTAAGCTCTTTAAGAGCACAACTATGACCACATCCTCCTCTATATTTTTCTTGATCCCTACAAGAGCTGGGTGAGGAGGTTCTTGTTGAGAAAAGGAATGTGTGAGGGTGCAACATTAATAGAGGAAGGAGAGGAGCATGCACATTAGAAAGAGGAATAGACTAAGGGTACATTGGCAAAGGTTGATTTGTATGGTCATTTGTAAAAGGTGAAGTCAAAGGTAAAAAAGGTAGCACATTGAAAGTGTAAGGAGGCACATGTAGTGTGAGCATTTATGGACACATGGATGGAACAATTTTCCCTTTCTTTATGTTCTCTTAATTCTCAATTACCTTAAGCATCTCCTTTATGCTTTTCATGGAGATTAGAGATAATCTACCTTCCCCAATCTCTCAAATAGACTATGGTCATTCTTGTTATGGTTTTTCCTTTATAGTGCTATGTTTGGGGATTTGTATGGTTAATTAGGGTTAGATGTTTACCTCTCATTAAGTAGAGAAAGGTTATTTCTAATTGTAAATTGGAAATAAGAGAGAGGATGACTATCTAGTCCAATGGGTTAGGGAGACACACAGCACAGAGCACCAAAAATTAGCAAAGCACAGGAAAAAGTGTTTAGAGAATAAGGAGAAATATTTATTCCTTGTCATTGATGGCATGGATCAAAAGAAAACCATGTTGCCTCATTTTATGTGTCCTCCTAAGAATATCAAGGAGTAAAAATTTATCCAACTCCATGTTGTAGGAGCCTTAGTTTTGGTGTCATGTCATCAAGGATCTTTGTTAATTTTCCTAACATTCATAATGATCCTAAATTGACAATTACCATCATTCAAAACATCATCACAGAATGGTAAGCCAAACTAACACCCGTTCTCTACTTTACAACTGGGTAGTAACAGTAGCACAGAAAACAAAATCCAAGTTCTCCTTGCGTACTTGAATATGCTTGTAAAAAAGAAGATATTCAATAATGTCAAGCATGGGTTTTTGTTGGTGGGACACACACATGACCAGATTGACCAGATGTTTAGTAAGTTCTCAATCAATTTAGCACAATCAATATAACAAAGAGAAGTGCATTTGACCTTCCACAGATCTGCAATAGAGGTGACGACATTTTCTCATGAGAAAGTCTATCATCTTGAACTTCCACACTTGGAAGTTGTACTTGTCTAGCTTTACACTCACAATCTAGGATAGACTGTTAGCCATTATTACCTACAATAACTTTCACTTACACCAAATATGGT
This sequence comes from Cibotium barometz, assembly GCF_041138505.1. Taxonomy (NCBI): domain Eukaryota; kingdom Viridiplantae; phylum Streptophyta; class Polypodiopsida; order Cyatheales; family Cibotiaceae; genus Cibotium; species Cibotium barometz. Next base: position 31,856,443 of record NC_141067.1, read on the forward strand.
ATTATATAGTCCCTTGCAATAACTGTTACGCTCACACTAATCTTGCAATCTCCAATAATGTGTGATCAATGCCTCGGGGGGGTCACTCGTATAAATATGTAAGTATCACGTGGGTTCAACAGAAGGACATTTTAAATATTTAAAACTTACAGAAATATATTTACATAGGGGATTTATTTATTGTATTTTTAAAAAAAATTACAGATATGAATAGGAAAGGATACATTATATTCACTTAAAAATTCACAGATAAGGGACTTTTTAAATAGGCCTTGAACGCACGTGATATAGAGGATTTACATATAGTGACCCCCCCGAGATCAATGCACACATAATTACCAGTATTTATGCGATATTCTAAACTTGTTATGTAGCCACTTTGAAAGATCCCTGCCCTTTTTGCGCAACGAATTCGGGGGTGCTAGCAGCGGAAGTAGCACTTATTGCACAGGGCAGAGCTCTCACTCGGGGCCTCGTCCCACAGATATCCGGACAAGAGACTAATCCCTAAGCTCTTTCAAAACTAGACCAGAAAAAACCTTTCTCGCCTAGAAAGCACGAGCGATTCCTCCAGGATATTTTTATTCTAACGTAGTCAAGAGTCTTAACTAACCGAATTGATCCGACTGAACCCATAAGTCACATGGTCAGATCAAGGAAAAGGCTTGCACTTGGAACATACAGACCAACGCTTTTTTCCTCATCGTCGAGAGGCACAACAGTTGATTCTTTTGCATAAAACAAGGACTATCTGGGATTTACTTCATCAATCGTACCATAATAGAATTGAGTCTCATTTTAGGGATCTATCAGTCCAACCTAACTCTATCCATCAGTCCCATGGGTTAGAGAGACACATAGCACAGAGCACCAAAAATTAGCAAAGCACAAGAAAAAGTGTTTAGAGAGTAAGGAGAAATATTTATTCCTTGTCATTGATTGCATGGATCAAAACAAAACCATGTTGCCTCATTTTATGCGTCCTCCTAAGGAGGAAAATTTTATCCAACTCCATGTTGTAGGAGCCTTAGTTTTGGTGTCATGTCATCAAGGATCTTTGTTAATTTTCCTAACATTCATAATGATCCTAATTTAACAATTACCATCATTCAAAACATCATCAGAGAATGGTAAGGCAAACTACCACCCGCCGTTCTCTACTTACAACTGGGTAGTAACACTAGCAGGAAAAAAAAAACCAAGTTCTCATTGCGTACTTGAATATGCTTTGTTGTAAAAAAAAAGATATTCAAGAAAGTCAAGCTTGGGTTTTCGTTGGTGGGAGACACACACATGACTAGATTGACCAGATGTTTAGTAGGTTCTCAATCAATTTAGCAAAGAAAAGTGCATTTGACCTTCCACAGATCTGCACCTTGTTAGAGGATGCATATGTTGCCAAGCCCTCCATTAAAATCATGGAAGAAACATATGGTTTTAGATGCTTTGAGCGAGCCCACTAATAGACCATCATTTGCACAGCTCTCAATGATCATAGTTTTCGGTATCAATTTAGAATTAAGCAAGTGGAGGAACATACTCTCATGTGGTGCAAAAAATACTCAAACTCAGAAAAGATTGGTTGCCACCAGCAGAGGGTTTGAAGTTCTTACTATTTGGTCCTTGTCACTCGTGAAATTAAACGAGTAAAGTACATGCTGCTCTCTACAACAAGCGAGACATAAAAAGCTGAGAAAGAAAATCACTCTATTGATTTCCTGAATTGTTTGAACGAGATCAAGGAGACAATACATGCTGCACATGTGTTTTTTCCAGCGAGCTCTCTGGCGGCACGGTGGGAGAGTTTTTTTCCAAAGCAAGAGAAGATGGTTTAAGAGTTCAGAGATAACACATTTTAGCTACAACATGCATTGGCCTTAGTGAAAGGAGTGATGGTTTAAGTGATGCCTTCAAATTGAAAATACAACACCTTGGGATCTCCCATTTTGTTGATCCAATCCAAAGTCCCTCTTATTTGGATAATGAATCATGTGGTTTTGTAAGAGTGAATGCACAACCATTGAGGTTTAGATAAGAGTTTTATGTACAAGGTAAATGGCCTAGATCATTTCCCAACAAGCCACATTAATAACCTATGTATTGTTAACAATGATCTCCTTGGATGAAGAGTGTGTTTCTCCAAGGAGGAGGGGATATGACATGAAAGCATCTTGGATTTATGAAGACTTATGAATTTAGGCTAATGAGTTCTAGAAATAAAGTTCTAAGAATGGTAGATAATAATATAAGGGTTTAGGTATGAATCTACAGTGTGAGCAATTGAAACTTACAACTTAACAAGTTTTACTTTCGAATTGAGAACATGATTTAAGCTTGGGTTCTACAAAAGCCTTCAATCTTGGAGTCCATTGAGTTTTTCAAGTGATACTTTTTGAGTTTCCTTTCCCTTCTCTCTGGCTTTCCTCTTGGTGTAGTAGCCCTTGCACCCTCCTTGGGCATAGTGAAAACTATAATGATGGATTGAAGACAATGATTAGGCCCATGATTAAAGCATAATAAAGAGCTAAGAAAATGGATTAATATATGATTAAAGCATATTAAATAGCAGCTAAGCAAATGGATTAATACATTATTGAAGAGCTAAGCAAATGGATTAATACATGATTAAAGCATATTAAAGAGCCAAGCAAATGGATTAATTCATGAGATTAAGAAAATAATTAGTAATATGACAATGTTTATCTAGTAAAGACGCTTCCACATCTACTAGTTTTGGGGCTAGAACTAAACTCACCTTGGGGTAAGCTCTTTAAGAGCACAACTATGACCACATCCTCCTCTATATTTTTCTTGATCCCTACAAGAGTTGGGTGAGGAGGTGCTTGTTGAGAAAAGAAATGTGTGAGGGTGCAACATTAATAGAGGAAGGGGAGGATCATGCACATTAGAAAGAGGAATAGACTAAGGGTACATTGGCAAAGGTTGATTTGTATGGTCATTTGTAAAAGGTGAAGTCAAAGGTAAAAAAGGTAGCACAAGGAAAGTGTAAGGAGGCACATGTAGTGTGAGCATTTATGGACACATGGATGGAACAATCTTCCCTTTCTTTATGTTTTCTTAATTATCAATTACCTTAAGCATCTCTTTTATGCTTTTCATGGAGATTAGAAATAATCTACCTTCCCTAATCTCTCAAATAGACTATGGTCATTCTTCTTATGGTTTTTCCTTTATAGTGCTATGTTTGGGGATTTGTATGGTTAATTAGGGTTAGATGTTTACCTCTCATTAAGTAAAGAAAGGTTATTTCTAATTGTAAATCGTAAATAAGATAGAGGATGAATTAAGTGTGTATGATTGGGCATAGCACAAGCTATGGTTTCCCTATCTTGTACCATACGAGACAAATATGGGTTATGAGAGAAACATGGGTTTCGTGAGAGTGTAGGAAATCAAAGGGAGATTTCGTTTTAAATTCGTGAGTAGAGAGCTTGGTGTGCGTGAGTAAAAAGGATTGTCTTCTCTTAATCTAGGTCTTGTTGTGTTCCTATTTATAACTAATTTATAAGTGATAGTAATTAAGAATATTGTTTATCATAGTTACTCTTTTTGAAAGCAAATTACTAAGTGGGTGTGTTAACATAAATTTGAAAGATCATGCAAGTGGAAAGAATGTAAAAAGGATTAAGTTTTAATGATGTCTTTATGTAATGGTTATGTTAAACAGATGAAATAAAACCTAATAAAGAAGATTGGAATCAGAGCCCATCAGTAGATAAGGTGGATAAGCGTAGTGAGAGAGTTTACACTCCTCACATGGAGAGTTGTGAGTCAAGGGCCTCAAAAGCCCTGACTTGTCATTGATAGCATGGATCAAAAGAAAACCATGTTGCCTCATTTTATGCATCCTCCTAAGAATCTCAAGGAGCAAAAATTTATCCAACTCCATGTTGTAGGAGCCTTAGTTTTGGTGTCATGTCATCATGGATCTTTGTTAATTCTCCTAACATTCATAAAATGATCCTAATTTGACGATTACCATCATACAAGAAAAAGTGTTTAGAGAATAAGGAGAAATATTTATTCCTTGTCGTTGATGGCATGGATCAAAAGAAAACCATGTTCCTCATTTTATGCGTCCTCCTAAGAATTTCAAGGAGGAAAATTTTATCCAACTCCATGTTGTAGGAGCCTTAATTTTGATGTCATGTCATCAAGGATCTTTATTAATTTTCCTAACATTCATAATGATCCTAATTTGACAATTACCATCATTCAAAACATCATCAGAGAATGGTAAGGCAACCGTTCTCTACTTACAACTGGGTAGTAGCAGAGAAAACAAAAACCAAGTTCTCCTTGTGTACCTGAATATGCTTGTAAAAAAGAAGATATTCAAGAAAGTCAAGCTTGGGTTTTTGTTGGTGGGACACACACATGACTAGATTGACCAGATGTTTAGTAGATTCTTAATCAATTTAGCAAAGAAAAGTGCATTTGACCTTCCACAGATTTGCACCTTGTTAGAGGTTGCATAAGTTGCCAAGCCCTCCATTAAAATCATGGAAGAAACATATGGTTTTAGATGCTTTGTGACCAGCGAGGCCACTAACAGGCCATCATTTTCACATGCTCTCTACAGCAAGCGAGACATAAAAAGGTGAGAAAGAAAATCACTCTGTTGATTTCCTGAATTGTTTGAACGAGATCAAGGAGACAATACAAGCTGCACATGTGTTTTTTCCAGCGAGCTCTCTAGCGGCATGGTGGGAGTTTTCTTCCAAAGCAGGAGAAGATGGTTGAAGAGTTCAAAGATAACACATTTTAGCTACAACATGCATTGGCCTTAGTGAAAGGAGTGATGGTTTAAGTGATGCCTTGAAATGGAAAATATAACACCTTGGGATCTCCCATTTTGTTGATCCAATCCAAAGTCTCTCTTATTTGGATAATGAATCATGTGGTTTTGTAAGAGTGAATGCACAACCATTGAGATTTAGATAAGAGTTTTATGTACAAGGTAAATGGCCTAGATCATTTCCCAACAAGCCACATTAATAACCTATGTATTGTTAACAATGATCTCCTTGATGAAGAGTGTGCTCCAAGGAGGAGGGGATATGACATGAAAGCATCTTGGATTTATGAAGACTTATGAATTTAGGCTAATGAGTCCTAGAAATAAAGTTCTAAGAATGATAGATAATAATATAAGGGTTTAGGTATGAATCCACATTGTGTTTAGTGAGCAATTACAACTTAACAAGTTTTACTTTTGAATTGAGAACATGATTTAAGCTTGGGTTCTACAAAAGCCTTCAATCTTGGAGTCCATTGAGTTTTTCAAGTTATACTTTTTGAGTTTCCTTTCCCTTCTCTCTGGCTTTCCTCTTGGTGTAGTAGCCCTTGCACCCTCCTTGTGCATAGTGAAAACTATAATGATGGATTGAAGACAATAAATAGGCCCATGATAAAAGCATATTAAAGAGCTAAGAAAATGGATTAAAATATGATTAAAGCATATTAAAGAGCACCGAAGCAAATGGATTCATACATTATTGAAGAGCTAAGCAAATGGATTAATACATGATTAAAGCATATTAAAGAGCCAAGCAAATGGATTAATTCATGAGATTAAGAAAATAATTAGTATTATGACAATGTTTATCTAGTAAAGACGCTTCCACATCTACTAGTTTTGGGGCTAGAAAGTTTGTGAGAGTAGTTAAAGTGTTACTAAACTCACCTTGGGGTAAGCTCTTTAAGAGCACAACTATGACCACATCCTCCTCTATATTTTTCTTGATCCCTACAAGAGCTAGGTGAGGAGGTTCTTGTTGAGAAAAGGAATGTGTGAGGGTGCAACATTAATAGAGGAAGGGGAGGAGCATGCACATTAGAAAGAGGAATAGACTAAGGGTACATTGGCAAAGGTTGATTTGTATGGTCATTTGTAAAAGGTAAAGTCAAAGGTAAAAATGATTTGTAAAAGGTGAAGTCAAAGGTAAAAATGGTAGCACATGGAAAGTGTAAGGAGGCACATGTAGTGTGAGCATTTATGGACACATGGATGGAACAATCTTCCCTTTCTTTATGTTTTCTTAATTCTCAATTACCTTAAGCATCTCCTTTATGCTTTTCATGGAGATTAGAGATAATCTACCTTCCCTAATCTCTCAAATAGACTATGGTCATTCTTGTTATGGTTTTTCCTTTATAGTGCTATGTTTGGGGATTTGTATGGTTAATTAGGGTTAGATGTTTACCTCTCATTAAGTAGAGAAAGGTTATTTCTAATTGTAAATTGGAAATAAGAGAGAGGATGAATTAAGTGTGTATGATTGGGCATAGCACAAGCTATGGTTTCCCTATCTTGTACTATACGAGACAAATATGGGTTATGACAGGAAAATGGGTTTTGTGAGAGTGTAGGAAACTAAAGGGAGATTTCGTTTTAAATTCGTGAGTAGAGAGCTTGGTGTGCGTGAGTAAAAAGGATTGTCTTCTCTTAATATAGGTCTTGTTGTTCCTATTTATAACTAATTTATAAGTGATAGTAATTAAGAATATTGTTTATCATAGTTACTCTTTTTGAAAGCAAATTACTAAGTGGGTGTGTTAACATAAATTTGAAAGATCATGCAAGTGGAAAGAATGTAAAAAGGATTAAGTTGTAATGATGTCTTTATGTAATGGTTATGTTAAAGAGATGAAATAAAACCTAATAAAGAAGATTGGAATCAGAGCCCATCAGTAGATAAAGTGGATAAGCGTAGTGAGAGAGTTTACACTCCTCACATGGAGAGTGGTGAGTCAAGGGCCTCAATAGCCCTGACTCAAGTCCTTCTATTTGGATTGGATAATGTTAGGATTAGTAAACTTATCGTGTTCAAGCTCGTTGGTTAGAGGCTCTCAAGGGCGAAACCGCGTGAGTAAAAAGGATTGTCTTCTCTTAATCTAGGTCTTGTTGTTCCTATTTATAACTAATTTATAAGTGATAGTAATTAAGAATATTGTTTATCATAGTTACTCTTTTTGAAAGCAAATTACTAAGTGGGTGTGTTAACATAAATTTGAAAGATCATGCAAGTGGAAAGAATGTAAAAAGGATTAAGTTGTAATGATGTCTTTATGTAATGGTTATGTTAAAGAGATGAAATAAAACCTAATAAAGAAGATTGGAATCAGAGCCCATCAGTAGATAAGGTGGATAAGCGTAGTGAGAGAGTTTACACTCCTCACATGGAGAGTGGTGAGTCTAGGGCCTCAATAGCCCTGACTCAAGTCCTTCTATTTGGATTGGATAATGTTAGGATTAGTAAACTTATCGTGTTCAAGCTCGTTGGTTAGAGGCTCTCAAGGGTGAAACCGCGTGAGTAAAAAGGATTGTCTTCTCTTAATCTAGGTCTTGTTGTTCCTATTTATAACTAATTTATAAGTGATAGTAATTAAGAATATTGTTTATCATAGTTACTCTTTTTGAAAGCAAATTACTAAGTGGGTGTGTTAACATAAATTTGAAAGATCATGCAAGTGGAAAGAATGTAAAAAGGATTAAGTTGTAATGATGTCTTTATGTAATGGTTATGTTAAAGAGATGAAATAAAACCTAATAAAGAAGATTGGAATCAGAGCCCATCAGTAGATAAGGTGGATAAGCGTAGTGAGAGAGTTTACACTCCTCACATGGAGAGTGGTGAGTCTAGGGCCTCAATAGCCCTGACTCAAGTCCTTCTATTTGGATTGGATAATATTAGGATTAGTACACTTATCCTTTTCAAGCTCATTGGTTAGAGGCTCTCAAGGGTGAAACAGCCCGTGGGTGATGATGCTCCCTAGCTCAGTTGACTCCGCAGTCCAAGTGTCATGAAATTTTCCCAATAGAATCTAGGTTCTTTGTTATGTTTGACACATGAAGCATAGTAAGGTACTTCTTTTTTCATAGACAAAGGAACTTTACTAACATGCACAATAGGGTGTACTATATTTTCACCTATTTCTACATATACTGGTTTTTCCAAATCCCTCAATTTTCTAAACCGGTCTCACCATGGCTGGTCATGCGGTTAGATGCACCCGAATCAACATATTATGTATCACATTAATTTGACACATCTATTATTGTGGTGGAATATTATATTATATCAAAAATGGGTGCTCACTTCTATCTTCAGCCTTCTTATTGATGATGCATACTTTCCCCACTTTTTATTTCATTCTGCTTCTTATTACAAATAGATGCTCACTTCTATCTTCAACCTTGTTTTTGATTATGCATAAGTTCCCTACTAACCTTCCACTTTTTATTTCATTTTTCTTTGTATCACAAACCTTTGCTATATGCCCTAGTTTTCCAAAATAACAGTAATTTATCATATTTTCACCTTGGTTTCTTTGTCACATCCACCTAGGCTTCTTTGTCTCCCCATGACTTAGAGTGGCCTCTTCCACTTGTTTAAAAATTGGAATCCTATTATTGTTCTCCATGATTCCTTTTTCCATATGGATCGCACTTAGACCTCTAGATGAAGGTCTATCTCTACATTACTTTTGTTTGAGTATAAGGCCTACTCATACGCATAATACAAGAGGGATGATTATCTCACTATTCAAAAGGGTTATAAGGTCCTAAAAGTTTGACAAATTTTCTCAAGTCTGGATAGATGTCGATAACTAATCATAGTCTTTTCCAAGCCCATTCAGTGTAACCAAAACCAAGTTTTTATTATCAATTGGTACTCCAATAGAGGTGACGACATTTTCCCATGAGAAAGTCTATCATCTTGAACTTCCACACTTGGAAGTTGTACTTGTCTAGCTTTACACTCACAATCTACGATAGATTGCAAGCCATTATTACCTACAGTAACTTTCACTTACACCAAATATGGTATTATATAGTCCCTTGCAAAAACTTTTACGCTCACACCAATCTTGCAATCTCCAATAATGTGTGATCGATACACACATAAATACCAGTATTTATGTGATATTCTAAACTTGTTATGTAGCCACTCTGAAAGATCCCTGCCCACTTCACGCAACGAATTCGGGGGGGTGCTAGCAGCGGAGGTAGCACTTCTTGCAAAGGGCAAAACTCAGAACTCTCACTCGGGGCCTCGCCCCGGATATCCGGACAAGAGACTAATCCCTTGGTTCTTCCAAAATCGAACCCGAAAAATCTTCCCTCGCCTAGAAAGCACGAGCAATTCCTCCAGGATATTTTTATTCTAACGTAGTCAAGAGTCTTAACTAACCGAATTGATTCGACTAAACCCGTAAGTCACATGGTCAGATCAAGGAAAAAACTTGCACTTGGATCATAGAGACCAACGCTTTTTTCCTCATCTCGTGAGAGGCACAACCGTTGATTCTTTTGTATAAAAGAAGGACCAATCTTGCAATCTCCAATAATGTGTGATTGATGCACACATAATTACCAGTATTTATGCGATATTCTAAACTTGTTATGTCGCCACTTTGAAAGATCCCTGCCCACTCCGCGCAACAAATTCGGGGGTGCTAGCAGCAAAAGTAGCACTTCTTGCACACGGCGGAGCTCTCACTCGGGGCCTCGCCCCATGGATATCCAGACAAGAGACTAATCCCTTGGTTCTTCCAAAACCAAACCCGGAAATACTTCCCTCATCCCAGAAAGCACGAGCGATTCCTCTAGGATATTTTTATTCTAACGTAGTCAAGAGCCTTAACTAACCAAACTAGTCCGTTTGAACCTGTAAGTCACATGGTCAGATCAAGGAAAAGGCTTGCACTTGGATCATAGAGACCAACGCTTTTTTCCTCATCGAGAGGCACAACCGTTTATTCTTTTGCCTAAAACAATGACTATCCGGGATTTACTTCATCAATCATACCATAACAGAATTGAGTCTCATTTTAGGGATCCATCAGTCCAGCCTAACCCTATCCAGTCCCATGGGTTAGGGAGACACACAGCACAGAGCACCAAAAATTAGCAAAGCACGGGAAAAAGTGTTTAGAGAATAAGGAGAAATATCTATTCCTTCTCATTGATGGCATGGATCAAAAGAAAACCATGTTCCTCATTTTATGCGTCCTCCTAAGAATTTCAAGGAGGAAAATTTTATCCAACCTCATGTTGTAGGAGCCTTAGTTTTGGTGTCATGTCATCAAGGATCTTTGTTAATTTTCCTAACATTCATAATGATTCTAATTTGACAATTACCATCATTCAAAACATCATCAGAGAATGGTAAGGCAAACTACCACCCGTTCTCTACTTATTACAACTGAGTAGTAACACTAGGAGAGAAAACAAAAACCAAGTTCTCCTTGTGTACTTGAATATGCTTGTAAAAAAGAAGATATACAAGAAAGTCAAGCTTGGGTTTTTGTTGGTGGGACACACACATAACTAGATTGACCAGATGTTTAGTAGGTTCTCAATCAATTTAGCAAAGAAAAGTGCATTTGACCTTCCATAGATCTGCACCTTGTTAGAGGATGCATATGTTGCCAAGCCCTCGATTAAAATCATGGAAGAAACATATGGTTTTAGATGCTTTGAGCGAGGCCACTAACAGGCCATCATTTGCACAGCTCAATGATCATAGTTTTCGGTATCAATTTAGAATGAAGCAAGTGGAGGAACATACTCTCATGTGGTGCAAAAAATACTCAAACTCAGAAGATTTGTTGCCACCAGCAGAGGGTTTGAAGTTCTTACTATTTGGTCCTTGTCGATCGTGAAATTAAACGAGTAAAGTACATGCTGCTCTCTACAACAAGCGAGACATAAAAAGCTGAGAAAGAAAATCACTCTGTTGATTTCCTGAATTGTTTCAACGAGATCAAGGAGACAATACAAGCTGCACATGTGTTTTTTCCAGCGAACTCTCTAGCGGCATGGTGGGAGAGTTTTTTTCCAAAGCAGGAGAAGATGGTTGAAGAGTTCAGAGATAACACATTTTAGCTACAACATGCATTGGCCTTAGTGAAAGGAGTGATGGTTTAAGTGATGCCTTCAAATGGAAAATATAACACCTTAGAATCTCCCATTTTGTTGATCCAATCCAAAGTCTCTCAAATTTGGATAATGAATCATGTGGTTTTGTAAGAGTGAATGCACAACCATTGAGGTTTAGATAAGAGTTTTATGTACAAGGTAAATGGCCTAGATCATTTCCCAACAAGCCACATTAATAACCTATGTATTGTTAACAATGATCTCCTTGATGAAGAGTGTGCTCCAAGGAGGAGGGGATATGACATGAAAGCATCTTGGATTTATGAAGATTTATGAATTTAGGCCAATGAGTACTAGAAATAAAGTTCTAAGAATGGTAGATAATGATATAAGGGTTTAGGTATGAATCCACATTGTGTTTAGTGAGCAATTGAAACTTACAACTTAACAAGTTTTACTTTTGAATTGAGAACATGATTTAAGCTTGGGTTCTACAAAAGCCTTCAATCTTGGAGTCCATTGAGTTTTTCAAGTGATACTTTTTGACTTTCCTTTCCCTTCTCTCTGGCTTTCCTCTTGGTGTAGTAGCCCTTGCACCCTAGTTCATGAGATTAAGAAAATAATTAGTATTATGACAATGTTTATCTAGTAAAGACGCTTCCACATCTACTAGTTTTGGGGCTAGAAAGTTTGTGAGAGTAGTTAAAGTGTTACTAAACTAAACCTTGGGGTAAGCTCTTTAAGAGCACAACTATGACCACATCCTCCTCTATATTTTTCTTGATCCCTACAAGAGCTGGGTGAGGAGGTTCTTGTTGAGAAAAGGAATGTGTGAGGGTGCAACATTAATAGAGGAAGGGGAGGAGCATGCACATTAGAAAGAGGAATAACTAAGGGTACATTGGCAAAGGTTTATTTGTATGGTCATTTGTAAAAGGTGAAGTCAAAGATAAAAAAGGTAGCATATGGAAAGTGTAAGGAGGCACATGTAGTGTGAGCATTTATGGACACATGGATGGAACAATCTTCCCTTTCTTTATGTTTTCTTAATTTCCAATTACCTTAAGCATCTCCTTTATGATTTTCATGGAGATTAGAGATAATCTACCTTCCCTAATCTCTCAAATATACTATGGTCATTCTTGTTATGGTTTTTCCTTTATAGTTCTATGTTTGGGGATTTGTATGGTTAATAAGGGTTAGATGCCTCCTACAACATGGAGTTGGATTAAATTTTCCTCCTTGAAATTCTTAGGAGGACGCATAAAATGAGGAAAATGGTTTTCTTTTGATCCATGCCATCGATGACAAGGAATAAATATTTCTCCTTATTCTCTAAACACTTTTTCCCATGCTTTGCTAATTTTTGGTGCTCTATGCTGTGTGTCTCCTTGACCCATGGGACTGGATAGGGTTAGGCTGGACTGATGGATCCCTAAAATGAGACTCAATTCTGTTATGGTATGATTGATGAAGTAAATCCCGGATAGTCGTTGTTTTAGGCAAAAGAATAAACGGTTGTGCCTCTCGATGAGGAAAAAAGCGTTGGTCTCTATGATCCAAGTGCAAGCCTTTTCCTTGATCTGACCATGTGACTTACGAGTTCAGACAGATTAGTTTGGTTAGTTAAGGCTCTTGACTACGTTAGAATAAAAATATCCTAGAGGAATCGCTCGTGCTTTTTGGGCGAGGGAAGTATTTCCGGGTTCGGTTTTGGAAGAACCAAGGGATTAGTCTCTTGTCTGGATATCCATGGGGCGAGGCCCTAAGTGAGAGCTCTGCCCTGTGCAAGAAGTGCTACTTCCACTGCTAGCACCCCCGAATTCGTTGCTCGGAGTGGGTAGGGATCTTTCAAAGTGACTACATAACAAGTTTAGATTATCGCATAAATACTGGTAATTATGTGTGTATCGATCATGGAGATTGCAAGATTGAAAGTTATTGCAAGGGACTATATAATACCATCTTTGGTGTAAGTGAAAGTTACTGTAGGTAATAATGGCTGACAATCTATCCTAGATTGTGAGTGTAAAGCTAGACAAGTACAACTTCCAAGTGTGGAAGTTCAAGATGATAGATTTTCTCATGAGAAAATGTCATCACCTCTATTGCAGATCTGTGGAAGGTCAAATGCACTTTTCTTTGCTAAATTGATTGAGAACCTACTAAACATCTGGTCAATCTGGTCATGTGTGTGTCCCACCAACAAAAACCCAAGCTTGACTTTCTTGAATATCTTCTTTTTTACAAGCATATTCAAGTACGCAAGGAGAACTTGGTTCTTGTTTTCTCTGCTAATGTTACTACCCAGTTTAAAAAGTAGAGAATGGGTGGTAGTTTGCCTTACCATTCTCTGATGATGTTTTGAATGATGGTAAAATTGTCAATTTAGGATCATTATGAATGTTAGGAAAATTAACAAAGATCCTTGATGACATGACATCAAAACTAAGGCTCCTACAACATGGAGTTGGATAAATTTTTCCTCCTTGAGATTCTTAGGAGGACGTATAAAATGAGGCAACATGGTTTTCTTTTGATCCATGCCATCAATGATGACAAGGAATAAACATTTCTCCTTATTCTCTAAACACTTTTTACTGTGCTTTTCTAATTTTTGGTGCTCTGTGTTGTGTGTCTCCCTAACCCATGGGACTGGATAGGGTTAGGGTGGACTGATGGATGCCTAAAATGAGACTCAATTCTGTTATGGTAGGATTGATGAAGTAAATCCCGGATAGTCCTTGTTTTATACAAAAGAATCAACGGTTGTGCCTCTCACGAGATGAGGAAAAAAGCGTTGGTCTCTATGATCCAAGTGCAAGCCTTTTCCTTGATCTGACCATGTGACTTACGGGTTTAGTCGAATCAATTCGGTTAGTTAAGACTCTTGACTACGTTAGAATAAAAATATCCTGGAGGAATTGCTCGTGCTTTCTAGGCGAGGGAAGATTTTCCGGGTTCGGTTTTAGAAGAACCAGGGGATTAGTCTCTTGTCCGGATATCCATGGGGCGAGGCCCCGAATGAGAGCTCTGGCCTGTGCAAGAAGTGCTACTTCCACTGCTAGCACCCCCCCGAATTCGTTGCGTGAAGTGGGCAGGGATCTTTCAAAGTGGCTACATATAACAAGTTAAGAATATCGCATAAATACTGGTAATTATGTGTGTATTGAGACTGCAAGATTGCAAGATTGGTGTGAGCACAAAAGTTATTGCAAGGGACTATATAATACCATATTTGGTGTACGTGAAAGTTACTGTAGGTAATAATGGCTGACAATCTATCCTAGATCAAGGGACTATATAATACCATATTTGGTGTAAGTGAAAGTTACTGTAGGTAATAATGGCTGACAATCTATCCTAGATTGTGAGTGTAAACCTAGACAAGTACAACTTCCAAGTGTGGAAGTTCAAGATGATAGACTTTCTCATGAGAAAATGTCGTCACCTCTATTGGAGTACCAATTGATGATAAAAACTTGGTTCTGGTTACACTGAATGGGCTTGGAAAAGACTATGATTAGTTATGGACATCTATCCAAACTTGAGAAAATTTGTCAAACTTTTAGGACCTTATAACCCTTTTGAATAGTGAGATAATCATCCCTCTTGTATTATGCGTATGAGTAGGCCTTATACTCAAACAAAAGTAATGTAGGGATAGACCTTCATCTAGAGGTCTAGGTGCAATCCATATGGAAAAAGGAATCATGGAGAAAAATAATAGGCTTCCAATTTTTAAACAAGTGGAAGAGGCCACTCTAAGTCATGGGGAGACAAAGAAGCCTAGGTGGATATGACAAAGAAACCAAGGTGAAAATATGATAAATTACTATTATTGTGGAAAACTAAAGCATATAGCAAAGGTTTGTGATACAAAGAAAAATGAAATAAAAAGTGGAAGGTTAGTAGAACTTATGCATAATCAAAAACAAGGTTGAAGATAGAAGTGAGCACCTACTTGTAATAAAAAGAAGAATGAAATAAAAAGTGGGAAGTTATAGTAGGGAAAGTATGCATCATCACAATAAGAAGGCTGACTCTTATCTGCTGATGGGCTCTGATTCCAATCTTCTTTATTAGGTTTTATTTCATCTCTTTAACATAACCATTACATAAAGACATCATTACAACTTAATCCTTTTTACATTCTTTCCACTTGCATGATCTTTCAAATTTATGTTAACACACCCACTTAGTAATTTGCTTTCAAAAAGAGTAACTATGATAAACAATATTCTTAATTACTATCACTTATAAATTAGTTATAAATAGGAACAACAAGACCTAGATTAAGAGAAGACAATCCTTTTTACTCACGCGGTTTCGCCCTTGAGAGCCTCTAACCAACGAGCTTGAACACGATAAGTTTACTAATCCTAACATTATCCAATCCAAATAGAAGGACTTGAGTCAGGGCTATTGAGTCCCTTGACTCACCACTCTCCATGTGAGGAGTGTAAACTCTCTCACTACGCTTATCCACTTTATCTACTGATGGGCTCTGATTCCAATCTTCTTTATTAGGTTTTATTTCATCTCTTTAACATAACCATTACATAAAGACATCATTACAACTTAATCCTTTTTACATTCTTTCCACTTGCATGATCTTTCAAATTTATGTTAACACACCCACTTAGTAATTTGCTTTCAAAAAGAGTAACTATGATAAACTATATTCTTAATTACTATCACTTATAAATTAGTCATAAATAGGAACAACAAGACCTAGATTAAGAGAATACAATCCTTTTTACTCACGCACACCAAGCTCTCTACTCACAAATTTAAAACAAAATCTCCCTTTAGTTTCCTACACTCTCACAAAACCCAGGTTTCTCTCATAACCCATATTTGTCTCGTATAGTACAAGATAGGGAAACCATAGCTTGTGCTATGCCCAATCATACACACTTAATTCATCCTCTCTCTTATTTCCAATTTACAATTAAAAATAACCTTTCTCTACTTAATGAGAGGTAAACATCTAACCCTAATTAACCATACAAATCCCCAAACATAGCACTATAAAGGAAAAACCATAACAAGAATGACCATAGTCTATTTGAGAGATTAGGGAAGGTAGATTATCTCTAATCTCCATGAAAAGCATAAATGAGATGCTTAAGGTAATTGAGAATTAAGAAAACATAAAGAAAGGGAAGATTGTTCCATCCATGTGTCCATAAATGCTCACACTACCTGTGCCTCCTTACACTTTCCATGTGCTTCCATTTTTACCTTTGACTTCACCTTTTACAAATCAACCTTTGCCAATGTACCCTTAGTCTATTCCTTTTTCTAATGTGCATGCTCCTCCCCTTCCTCTATTATTGTTGCACCCTCACACATTCCTTTTCTCAACAAGAACCTCCTCACCTAGCTCTTGTAGGGATCAAGAAAAATATAGAGGAGGATGTGGTCATAGTTGTGCTCTTAAAGATCTTACCCCAAGGTGAGTTTAGTAACACTTTAACTACTCTCACAAACTTTCTAGCCCCAAAACTAGTAGATGTGGAAGTGTCTTTACTAGATAAACATTGTCATAATACTAACTATTTTCTTAATCTCATGAATTAATCCATTTGCTTGGCTCTTTAATATGCTTTAATCATGTATTAATCCATTTGCTTAGCTCTTCAATCATGTATTAATCCATTTGCTTAGCTGCTATTTAATATGCTTTAATCATATATTAATCCATTTTCTTAGCTCTTTAATATGCTTTAATCATGGGCCTAATCATTGTCTTCAATCCATCATTATAGTTTTCACTATGCACAAGGAGGGTGCAAGGACTTCTACACCAAGAGGAAAGCCAGAGAGAAGGGAAAGGAAACTCAAAAAGTGTCACTTGAAAACTCAATGGACTCCAAGATTGAAGGCTTTCGTAGAACCCAAGCTTAAATCATGTTCTCAATTTAAAAGTAAAACTTGTAAAGTTGTAAGTTTCACTAAACACAATGTGGATTCATACCTAAACCCTTATATTACTATCTACCATTCTTAGAACTTTATTTCTAGGACTCATTAGCCTAAATTCATAAGTCTTCATAAATCCAAGATGCTTTCATGTCATATCCCCTCCTCCTTGGAGCACACTCTTCATCAAGGAGATCATTGTAAACAATAAATAGGTTATTAATGTGGCTTGTTGGGAAATGATCTAGGCCATTTACCTTGTACATAAAACTCTTATCTAAACCCCAATGGATGTGCATTCACTCTTACAAAACCACATGATTCATTATCCAAATAAGAGAGACTTTGGATTGGATCAACAAAATAGGAGATCCGAAGGTGTTATATTTTCCATTTGAAGGCATCACTTAAACCATCACTCCTTTCACTGAGGCCAATGCATGTTGTAGCTAAAGTGTGTTATCTTTGAACTCTTCAACCATCTTCTCCTACTTTGGAAAAGAACTCTCCCACCATGCTGCGAGAGAGCTCGCTGGAAAAAACACATGTGCAGCATGTATTGTCTCCTTGATCTCGTTCAAACAATTCAGGAAATCAACACAGTGATTCTCTTTCTCAGCTTTTTATGTCTTGCTTGTTGTAGAGAGGAGCATGTACTTTACTCGTTTAATTTCACGAGCGACAAGGACCAAATAGTAAGAACTTCAAACCCTCTGCTGGTGGCAACCAATCTTCTGAGTTTGAGTATTTTTTGCACCACATGAGAGTATGTTCCTCCACTTGCTTAATTCTAAATTGATACCGAAAACTATGATCATTGAGCTATGCAAATGATGGCCTGTTAGTGGCCTCGCTCAAAGCATCTAAAACCATATGTTTCTTCCATGATTTTAATGGAGGGCTTGGCAACATATGCATCCTCTAACAAGGTGCAGATCCGTGGAAGGTCAAATGCACTTTTCTTTGCTAAATTGATTGAGAACCTACTAAACATCTGGTCAATCTGGTCATGTGTGTGTCCCACCAACAAAAACCCAAGCTTGACTTTCTTGAATATCTTCTTTTTTACAAGCATATTCAAGTACACAAGGAGAACTTGGTTTTTGTTTTCTCTGCTAGTGTTACTACCTAGTTGTAAGTAGAGAACGGGTGGTAGTTTGCCTTACCATTCTCTGATGATGTTTTGAATGATGGTAATTGTCAAATTAGGATCATTATGAATGTTAGGAAAATTAACAAAGATCCTTGATGACATGACACCAAAACTAAGGTAAATAAGCGTAGTGAGAGAGTTTACACTCCTCACATGGAGAGTGGTGAGTCTAGGGCCTCAATAGCCCTGGCTCAAGTCCTTCTATTTGGATTAGATAATGTTAGGATTAGTAAACTTATCCTGTTCAAGATCATTGGTTAGAGGCTCTCAAGGGTGAAATTTACCCAATAGAATCTAGGTTCTTTGTTAAGTTTGACACATGAAATTTACCCAATAGAATCTAGGTTCTTTGTTATGTTTGACACATGAAGCATAGTAAGGTACTTCTTTTTTCATAGCAAAGGAACTTTCCTAACATGCGCAATAGGGTGTACTATATTTTCACCTATTTCTACATATACTGGTTTTTCCAAATCCCTCAATTCTCTAAACTGGTCTCACCATGGCTGGTCATGCGGTTAGATGCACCCGAATCAAGATATTATGTATCACATGAATTTGACACATCTGCTATTGTGGTGGAATATTATATTATATCAAAAATAGGTGCTCACTTCTATCTTCAGCCTTCTTATTGATGATGCATACTTTCCCTACTATAACTTCCCACTTTTTATTTCATTCTGCTTTTTATTACAAATAGATGCTCACTTCTATCTTCAACCTTGTTTTTGATTATGCATAAGTTCCCTACTAACCTTCCACTTTTTATTTCATTTTTCTTTGTATCACAAACCTTTGCTATATGCCCTAGTTTTCCACAATAATAGTAATTTATCATATTTTCACCTTGGTTTCTTTGTCATATCCACCTAGGCTTCTTTGTCTCCCCATGACTTAGAGTGACCTCTTCCACTTGTTTAAAAATTGGAATCTTATTATTTTTCTCCATGATTCCTTTTTCCATATGGATCGCACCTAGACCTCTAGATGAAGGTCTATCTCTACATTACTTTTGTTTGAGTATAAGGCCTACTCATACGCATATAATATAAGAGGGATGATTATCTCACTATTCAAAAGGGTTATAAGGTCCTAAAAGTTTGACAAATTTTCTCAAGTTTGGATAGATGTCCATAACTAATCATAGTCTTTTCCAAGCCCATTCAGTGTAACCAAAACCAAGTTCTTATCATCAATTGGTACTCCAATAGAGGTGACAAGATTTTCTCATAAGAAAGTCTATCATCTTGAACTTCCACACTTGGAAGTTGTACTTGTCTAGCTTTACACTCACAATCTAGGATAGATTGTTAGCCATTATTACTACCTACAGTAACTTTCACTTACACCAAATATGGTATTATATAGTACCTTGCAATAATGTTTACGCTCACACCAATCTTGCAATCTCCAATAATGTGTGATCGATACACACATAATTACCAGTATTTATGCAATATTCTAAACTTGTTATGTAGCCACTTTGAAAGATCCTTGCCCACTTCACGCAATGAATTCGGGGGGGTGCTAGCAGCGGAAGTAGCACTTCTTGCACAGGGCAGAGCTCTCACTCGGGGCCTCGCCCCACGAATATCCGGACAAGAGACTAATCCCTTGGTTCTTCCAAAACCGAACCCGGAAAAACTTCCCTCGCCTAGAAAGCATAAGCAATTCCTCCAGGATATTTTTATTCTAATGTAGTCAAGAGTCTTAACTAACTGAACTGATTCGACTGAACCCGTAAGTCACATGGTCAGATCAAGGAAAACGCTTGCACTTGCATCATAGAGACCAATGCTTTTTTCCTCATCTCGTGAGACGCACAACCGTTTGATTCTTTTGTATAAAACAAGGACTATCCAGGATTTACTTTATCAATCGTACCATAACAGAATTGAGTCTCATTTTAGGGATCCATCAGTCCAGCCTAACTCTATCCATCAGTCCCATGGGTTAGGGAGACACACAGAACACAGCACCAAAAATTAGCAAAGCACAAGAAAAAGTGTTTAGAGAATAAGGAGAAATATTTATTCCTTGTCATTAATGGCATGGATCAAAAGAAAACCATGTTGCCTCATTTTATGCATCCTCCTAAGAATCTTAAGGAGGAAAAATTTATCCAACTCCATGTTGTAGGAGCCTTAGTTTTGGTGTCATGTCATCAAGGATCTTTGATTATTTTCCTAACATTCATAATAATGATGCTAAATTGACAATTACCATCATTCAAAACATCATCAGAGAATGGTAAGGCAAACTACCACCCATTCTCTACTTTACAACTGGGTAGTAACAGTAGCAGAGAAAACAAAAACCAAGTTCTCCTTGCGTACTTGAATATGCTTGTAAAAGAGAAGATATTCAAGAGAGTCGAGCTTCGGTTTTTGATGGTGGGACACACACATGACCAGATTGACCAAATGTTTAGTAGGTTCTCAATCAATTTAGCAAAGAAAAGTGCATTTGACTTTCCACAGATCTGCAATAGAGGTGACGACATTTTCTCATGTGAGAAAGTCTATCATCTTGAACTTCCACACTTCGAAGTTATAACACCATATTGGGGAATATGGGAATTTCCCATAAGTTTGGGACATGTGGTCAAATCTTTGGATTAATCATAACTTGAACACCGTTACTCCAAATTGAGCGCTCTATAGCTCACTAGATTCCATTTTCCAAGCGCTTTCCAACAATAGGTCACATGATATGGTTTTGAAAAACTTATAGGCATGTTATCCAGGTCCCACCTTTTTAGTATTCAAAAAATGGGAGTTGGGAAATTCCCAAACTCACAAATATAGTGTTTTATACTTGTCTAGCTTTACACTCACAATCTAGGATAGATTGTCAATAACTTTTACGCTCACACCAATCTTACAATCTCCAATAATGTGTGATCGATACAAACATAATTACCAGTATTTATGCAATATTTTAAACTTGTTATGTAGCCACTTTGAAAGATCCCTGCCCACTCCGCGCAACAAATTCGGGGGTGCTAGCAGTGGAAGTAGCACTTCTTGCATAGGGCGGAGCTCTCACTCGGGGCCTCGCCCCATGGATATCTAGACAAGAGACTAATCCCTTGGTTCTTCCAAAACCAAACCTGGAAATACTTTCCTCGCCCAGAAAGCACGAGCGATTCCTCTAGGATATTCTTATTCTAACGTAGTCAAGAGCCTTAACTAACCAAACAACGACTATCCGAGATTTACTTCATCAATCATACCATAACAGAATTGAGTCTCATTTTAGGGATCCATCAGTCTAGCCTAACCCTATCCAGTCCCATGGGTTAGGGAGACACACAGCACCACAGAGCACCAAAAATTAGCAAAGCACAGGAAAAAGTGTTTAGAGAATAAGGAGAAATATTTATTCCTTGTCATTGATGGCATAGATCAAAAGAAAACCATGTTCCTCATTTTATGAGTCCTCCTAAGAATTTCAAGGAGGAAAATGTTATCCAACTCCATGTTGTAGGAGCCTTAGTTTTGGTATCATGTCATCAAGGATCTTTGTTAATTTTCCTAACATTCATAATGATCCTAATTTGACAATTACCATCATTCAAAACATCATCAGAGAATGGTAAGGCAAACTACCACCCACCCGTTCTCTACTTACAACTGGGTAGTAACACTAGCAGAGAAAACAAAAACCAAGTTCTCCTTGTGTACTTGAATATGCTTGTAAAAAAGAAGATATTCAAGAAAGTCAAGCTTGGGTTTTTGTTGGTGGGACACACACATGACCAGATTGACCAGATGTTTAGTAGATTCTCAATCAATTTAGCAAAGAAAAGTGCATTTGACCTTCCACAGATTTGCACCTTGTTAGAGGATGCATATGTTGCCAAGCCCTCCATCAAATCATGGAAGAAACATATGGTTTTAGATGCTTTGCCACCAACGAGGCCACTAACAGGCCATCATTTGCACAGCTCAATGATCATAGTTTTTAGTATCAATTTAGAATTAAGCAAGTGGAGGAACATAATTTCATGTGGTGCAAAAAATACTCAAACTCAGAAGATTGGTTGCCAGGAGAGGGTTTGAAGTTCTTACTATTTGGTCCTTGTCACTCATGAAATTAAACGAGTAAAGTACATGTTGCTCTCTACAACAAGCGAGACATAAGAAGCTGAGAAGGAAAATCACTCTGTTGATTTCCTAAATTGTTTGAACAAGATCAAGGAGACAATACATGCTGCACATGTGTTTTTTCCAGCGAGCTCTCTGGCGGCATGGTGGGAGAGTTCTTTTCCAAAGTAGGAGAAGATGGTTGAAGAGTTCAGAGATAACACATTTTAGCTACAACATGCATTGGCCTTAGTGAAAGGAGTGATGGTTTAAGTGATGCCTTCAAATGGAAAATATAACACCTTGGGATCTCCCATTTTGTTGATCCAATCCAAAGTCTCTCTTATTTGGATAATGAATCATGTGGTTTTGTAAGAGTGAATGCACAACCATTGAGGTTTAGATAAGAGTTTTATGTACAAGGTAAATGGCCTAGATCATTTCCCAACAAGCCACATTAATAACCTATGTATTGTTAACAATGATCTCCTTGATGAAGAGTGTGCTCCAAGGAGGAGCGGATATGACATGAAAGCATCTTGGATTTATGAAGACTTATGAATTTAGGCCAATGAGTCCTAGAAATAAAGTTCTAAGAATGGTAGATAATAATATAAGGGTTTAGGTATGAATCCACATTGTGTGTGAGCAATTGAAACTTACAACTTAACAAGTTTTACTTTTGAATTGAGAACATGATTTAAGCTTGGGTTCTACAAAAGCCTTCAATCTTGGAGTCCATTGAGTTTTTCAAGTGATACTTTTTGAGTTTCCTTTCCCTTCTCTCTGGCTTTCCTCTTGGTGTAGTAGCCCTTGCACCCTCCTTGTGCATAGTGAAAACTATAATGATGGATTGAAGATAATGATTAGGCCCATGATTAAAGCATATTAAAGAGCTAAGAAAATGGATTAAAATATGATTAAAGCATATTAAATAGTAGCTAAGCAAATGGATTAATACATGATTAAAGCATATTGAAGAGCTAAGCAAATGGATTAATACATGATTAAAGCATATTAAAGAGCCAAGCAAATGGATTAGTTCATGAGATTAAGAAAATAATTAATATTATGACAATGTTTATCTAGTAAAGACGCTTCCCCATCTACTAGTTTTGGGGCTAGAAAGTTTGTGAGAGTAGTTAAAGTGTTACTAAACTCACCTTGGGGTAAGCTCTTTAAGAGCACAACTATGACCACATCCTCCTCTATATTTTTCTTGATCCCTACAGGAGCTGGGTGAGGAGGTTCTTGTTGAGAAAAGGAATGTGTGAGGGCGCAACATTAATAGAGGAAGGGGAGGAGCATGCACATTAGAAAGAGGAATAGACTAAGGGTACATTGGCAAAGGTTGATTTGTATGGTCATTTGTAAAAGGTGAAGTCAAAGGTAAAAAAGGTAGCACATGGAAAGTGTAAGGAGGCACATGTAGTGTGAGCATTTATGGACACATGGATGGAACAATCTTCCCTTTCTTTATGTTTTCTTAATTTCCAATTACCTTAAGCATCTCCTTTATGCTTTTCATGGAGATAATCTACCTTCCCTAATCTCTCAAATAGACTATGGTCATTCTTGTTATGGTTTTTCCTTTCTAGTGCTATGTTTGGGGATTTGTATGGTTAATTAGGGTTAGATGTTTACCCTCATTAAGTAGAGAAAGGTTATTTCTAATTTTAAATTAGAAATAAGAGAGGATGAATTAAGTGTGTATGATTGGGCATGGCACAAGCTATGGTTTCCCTATCTTGTACTATACGAGACAAATATGGGTTATGAGAGAAACATGGGTTTCGTGAGAGTGTAGGAAATTAAAGGGAGATTTCGTTTTAAATTCGTGAGTAGAGAGCTTGGTGTGCGTGAGTAAAAAGGATTGTCTTCTCTTAATCTAGGTCTTGTTGTTCCTATTTATAACTAATTTATAAGTGATAGTAATTAAGAATATTGTTTATCATAGTTACTCTTTTTGAAAGCAAATTACTAAGTGGGTGTGTTAACATAAATTTGAAAGATCATGCAAGTGGAAAGAATGTAATAAGGATTAAGTTGTAATGATGTCTTTATGTAATGGTTATGTTAAAGAGATGAAATAAAACCTAATAAAGAAGACTGGAATCAGAGCCCATCAGTAGATAAGGTGGATAAGCGTAGTGAGAGAGTTTACACTCCTCACATGGAGAGTGGTGAGTCAAGGGCCTCAATAGCCCTGACTCAAGTCCTTCTATTTGGATTGGATAATGTTAGGATTAGTAAACTTATCGTGTTTAAGCTCGTTGGTTAGAGGCTCTCAAGGGCGAAACAGCCCCTGGGTGACGATGCTCCATAGCTCAGTCGACTCCGCAGTCCAAGCATCATGAAATTTTCCCAATAGAATCTAGGGTCTTTGTTATGTTTGGCACATGAAGCATAGTAAGGTACTTCTTTTTTCCATCTTTCATAGACAAAGGAACTTTACTAACATGCGCAACAGGGTGTACTATATTTTCACCTATTTCTACATATACTGGTTTTTCCAAATCCCTCAATTCTCTAAACCAGTCTCACCATGGCTGGTCATGCGGTTAGATGCACCCCAATCAAGATATTATGTATCACATGAATTTGAAACATCTGTTATTGTGGTGGAATATTATATTATATCAAAAATGGGTGCTCACTTCTATCTTCAGCCTTCTTATGGTGATGATGCATACTTTCCCTACTATAACTTCCCACTTTTTATTTCATTCTTCTTGTTATTACAAATAGGTGCTCACTTCTATCTTCAACCTTATTTTTGATTATGCATAAGTTCCCTACTAACCTTCCACTTTTTATTTCATTTTTCTTTGTATCACAAACCTTTGCTATATGCCCTAGTTTTCCACAATAATAGTGATTTATCATATTCTCACCTTGGTTTCTTTGTCACATCCACCTAGGCTTCTTTGTCTCCCCATGATTTAGAGTGGCCTCTTCCAATTGTTTAAAAATTGGAATCCTATTATTGTTCTGCATGATTCCTTTTTCCATATGGATCGCACCTAGACCTCTAGATGAAGGTCTATCTCTACATTACTTTTGTTTGAGTATAAGGCCTACTCATACGCATATAATACAAGAGGGATGATTATCTCACTATTCAAAAGGGTTATAAGGTCCTAAAAGTTTGACAAATTTTCTCAAGTTTGGATAGATGTCCATAACTAATCATAGTCTTTTCCAAGCCTATTCAGTGTAACCAAAACCAAGCTTTTATCATCAATTAGTACTCCAATAGAGGTGACGACATTTTCCCATGAGAAATTCTATCATCTTGAACTTCCACACTTGGAAGTTGTACTTATCTAGCTTTATGCTCACAATCTAGGATAGATTGTCAGCCATTATTACCTATAGTAACTTTCACTTACACCAAATATGGTATTATATAGTCCCTTGCACAATAACTTTTACGCTCACACCAATCTTGCAATCTCCAATAATGTGTGATCGATACACACATAATTACCAGTATTTATGCGATATTCTAAACTTGTTATATAGCCACTTTGAAAGATCCCTGCCCACTTCACGCAACGAATTTGGGGGGGGTGCTAGCAGCGGAAGTAGCACTTCTTGCACAAGGCAGAGCTCTCACTCGGGGCCTCGCCCCATGGATATCCGGACAAGAGACTAATCCCTTGGTTCTTCCAAAACCGAACCCGGAAAAACTTCCCTCGCCTAGAAAGCACGAGCAATTCCTCCAGGATATTTTTACTCTAACGTAGTCAAGAGCCTTAACTAACCGAACTGATTCGACTGAACCCATAAGTCACATGGTCAGATCAAGGAAAAGGCTTGCACTTGGATCATAGAGACCAACGCTTTTTTCCTCATCGTCGAGAGGCACAACCGTTGATTCTTTTGTATAAAACAAGGACTATTCGGGATTTACTTTATCAATCGTACCATAACAGAATTGAGTCTCATTTTAGGGATCCATCAGTCCACCCTAACCCTATCCAGTCCCATGGGTTAGGGAGACACACAACACAGAGCACCAAAAATTAGAAAAGCACAGTAAAGAGTGTTTAGAGAATAAGGAGAAATATTTATTCCTTGTCATCATTGATGGCATGGATCAAAAGAAAACCATGTTGCCTCATTTCATCAAGGATCTTTGTTAATTTTCCTAACATTCATAATGATCCTAAATTGACAATTTTACCATCATTCAAAACATCATCAGAGAATGGTAAGGCAAACTACCACCCATTCTCTACTTTTTAAACTGGGTAGTAACATTAGCAGAGAAAACAAGAACCAAGTTCTCCTTGCGTACTTGAATATGCTTGTAAAAAAGAAGATATTCAAGAAAGTCAAGCTTGGGTTTTTGTTGGTGGAACACACACATGACCAGATTGACCAGATGTTTAGTAGGTTCTCAATCAATTTAGCAAAGAAAAGTGCATTTGACCTTCCACAGATCTGCAATAGAGG
Source organism: Cibotium barometz (assembly GCF_041138505.1). NCBI lineage: Eukaryota > Viridiplantae > Streptophyta > Polypodiopsida > Cyatheales > Cibotiaceae > Cibotium > Cibotium barometz. Next base: position 31,882,985 of record NC_141067.1, read on the forward strand.
TGATGACATTTTCTCATGAGAAAGTCTATCATCTTGAACTTCCACACTTGGAAGTTGTACTTGTCTAGCTTTACACTCACAATCTAGGATAGATTGTCAGCCATTATTACCTATAGTAACTTTCACTTACACCAAATATGGTATTATATAGTCCATTGCAATAACTTTTACGCTCACACCAATCTTACAATCTCCAATAATGTGTGATCGATATACACATAATTACCGGTATTTATGCGATATTCTAAACTTGTTATGTAGCCACTTTGAAAGATCCCTGCCCACTCTGCGCAACGAATTCGGGGGGGTGCTAGTAGCGGAAGTAGCACTTCTTGCACAGGGTGGAGCTCTCACTCGGGGCCTCGCCCCATGGATATCCAGGCAAGAGACTAATCCCTGGGTTCTTCTAAAACCGAACCTAGAAATACTTTCCTCGCCCAGAAAGCATGAGCGATTCCTCTAGGATATTTTTATTCTAACGTAGTACTAACCAAACTAATCCGTCTGAACCCGTAAGTCACGTGGTCAGATCAAGGAAAAGGCTTGCACCGGGATCATAGAGACCAACGCTTTTTTCCTCATCTCCAGAGGCACAACCATTTATTCTTTTGCATAAAACAACGACTATCCGTCTGAACCCGTAAGTCACGTGGTCAGATCAAGGAAAAGGCTTGCACTGGGATCATAGAGACCAACGCTTTTTTCCTCATCTCCAGAGGCACAATCATTTATTCTTTTGCATAAAACAACGACTATCCGGGATTTACTTTATCAATCATACCATAACAGAATTGAGTCTCATTTTAGGGATCCATCAGTCTAACCTAACCCTATCCAGTCCCATGGGTTAGGGACACACAGCACAAAGCACCAAAAACTAGCAAAGCACAGGAAAAAGTTTTTAGAGAATAACGAGAAATATTTATTCCTTGTCATTGATGGCATGGATCAAAAGAAAACCATGTTCCTCATTTTATGCGTCCTCCTAAGAATTTCAAGGAGGAAAATTTTATCCAACCCCATGTTGTAGGAGCCTTAGTTTTGGTGTCATGTCATCAAGGGTCTTTGTTAATTTTCCTAACATTCATAATGATCCTAATTTGACCAATTACCATCATTCAAAACATCATCAGAGAATGGTAAGGCAAACTACCACCCGTTCTCTACTTACAACTGGGTAGTAACACTAGCAGAGAAAACAAAAACCAAGTTTTCCTTGTGTACTTGAATATGCTTGTAAAAAAGAAGATATTCAAGAAAGTCAAGCTTGGGTTTTTGTTGGTGGGACACACACATGACCAGATTGACCAGATGTTTAGTAGATTCTCAATCAATTTAGCAAAGAAAAGTGCATTTGGCCTTCCACAAATTTGCACCTTGTTAGAGGATGCATATGTTGCCAAGCCCTCCATCAAATCATGGAAGAAACATATGGTTTTAGATGCCTTGCGACCAACAAGGCCACTAACAGGCCATCATTTGCACAGCTCAATGATCATAGTTTTTAGTATCAATTTAGAATTAAGCAAGTGGAGGAACATACTCTCATGTGGTGCAAAAAATACTCAAACTTAGAAGATTGGTTGCCAGCAGAGGGTTTGAAGTTCTTACTATTTGGTCCTTGTCGCTCGTGAAATTAAACGAGTAAAGTACATGCTGCTCTCTACAACAAGCGAGACATAAAAAGCTGAGAAAGAAAATCACTCTGTTGATTTCTTGAATTGTTTGAACGAGATCAAGGAGACAATACATGCTGCACATGTGTTTTTTCCAGTGAGCTCTCTGGCGGCATGGTGGGAGAGTTTTTTTCCAAACTAGGAGAAGATGGTTGAAGAGTTCAGAGATAACACATTTTAGCTACAACAACATGCATTGGCCTTAGACAAAGGAGTGATGGTTTAAGTGATGCCTTTAAATGGAAAATATGACACCTTGGGATCTCCCATTTTGTTGATCCAATCCAAAGTCTCTCTTATTTGGATAATGAATCATGTGGTTTTGTAAGAGTGAATGCACAACCATTGAGGTTTAGATAAGAGTTTTATGTACAAGGTAAATGGCCTAGATCATTTCCCAACAAGCCACATTAATAACCTATGTATTGTTAACAATGATCTCCTTGATGAAGAGTGTGCTCCAAGGAGGAGGGGATATGACATGAAAGCATCTTGGATTTATGAAGACTTATGAATTTAGGCTAATGAGTCCTAGAAATAAAGTTCTAAGAATGGTAGATAATAATATAAGGGTTTAGGTATGACTCAACATTGTGTTTAGTGAGCAATTGAAACTTACAACTTAACAAGTTTTACTTTTGAATTGAGAACATGATTTAAGCTTGGGTTCTACAAAAGCCTTCAATCTTGGAGTCCATTGAGTTTTTCAAGTTATACTTTTTGAGTTTCCTTTCCCTTCTCTCTGGCTTTCCTCTTGGTGTAGTAGCCCTTGCACCCTCCTTGTGCATAGTGAAAACTATAATGATGGATTGAAGATAATGATTAGGCCCATGATTAAAGCATATTAAAGAGCTAAGAAAATGGATTAAAATATGATTAAAGCATATTAAATAGTAGCTAAGCAAATGGATTAATACATGATTAAAGCATATTGAAGAGCTAAGCAAATGGATTAATACATGATTAAAGCATATTAAAGAGCCAAGCAAATGGATTAGTTCATGAGATTAAGAAAATAATTAATATTATGACAATGTTTATCTAGTAAAGACGCTTCCACATCTACTAGTTTTGGGGCTAGAAAGTTTGTGAGAGTAGTTAAAGTGTTACTAAACTCACCTTGGGGTAAGCTCTTTAAGAGCACAACTATGACCACATCCTCCTCTATATTTTTCTTGATCCCTACAGGAGCTGGGTGAGGAGGTTCTTGTTGAGAAAAGGAATGTGTGAGGGCGCAACATTAATAGAGGAAGGGGAGGAGCATGCACATTAGAAAGAGGAATAGACTAAGGGTACATTGGCAAAGGTTGATTTGTATGGTCATTTGTAAAAGGTGAAGTCAAAGGTAAAAAAGGTAGCACATGGAAAGTGTAAGGAGGCACATGTAGTGTGAGCATTTATGGACACATGGATGGAACAATCTTCCCTTTCTTTATGTTTTCTTAATTTCCAATTACCTTAAGCATCTCCTTTATGCTTTTCATGGAGATTAGAGATAATCTACCTTCCCTAATCTCTCAAATAGACTATGGTCATTCTTGTTATGGTTTTTCCTTTATAGTGCTATGTTTGGGGATTTGTAAGGTTAATTAGGGTCAGATGTTTACCTCTCATTAAGTAGAGAAAGGTTATTTCTAATTGTAAATTAGAAATAAGAGAGGATGAATTAAGTGTGTAGGATTGGGCATAGCACAAGCTATGGTTTCCCTATCTTGTCCTATACGAGACAAATATGGGTTATGAGAGAAACATGGGTTTCGTGAGAGTGTAGGAAATTAAAGGGAGATTTCGTTTTAAATTCGTGAGTAGAGAGCTTGGTGTGCGTGAGTAAAAAGGATTGTCTTCTCTTAATCTAGGTCTTGTTGTTCCTATTTATAACTAATTTATAAGTGATAGTAATTGAGAATATTGTTTATCATAGTTACTCTTTTTGAAAGCAAATTACTAAGTGGGTGTGTTAACATAAATTTGAAAGATCATGCGAGTGGAAAGAATGTAAAAAGGATTAAGTTGTAATGATGTCTTTATGTAATGGTTATGTTAAAGAGATGAAATAAAACCTAATAAAGTAGATAACGTGGATAAGCGTAGTGAGAGAGTTTACACTCCTCACACATGGAGAGTGGTGAGTCAAGGGCCTCAATAGCCCTGACTCAAGTCCTTCTATTTGCATTGGATAATGTTAGGATTAGTAAACTTATGGTGTTCAAGCTCATTGGTTAGAGGCGTTCAAGGGCGAAACAGCCCCTGGGTGATGATGCTCGCTAGCTCAGTCGACTCTGCAGTCCAAGCGTCATGAAATTTTCCCAATAGAATCTAGGGTCTTTGTTATGTTTGGCACATGAAGCATAGTAAGGTACTTCTTTTTTCCATCTTTCATAGACAAAGGAACTTTACTAACATGCGCAACAGGGTGTACTATATTTTCACCTATTTCTACATATACTGGTTTTTCCAAATCCCTCAATTCTCTAAACCGGTCTCACCATGGCTGGTCATGCGGTTAGATGCACCCGAATCAAGATATTATGTATCACATGAATTTGACGCATCTGTTATTGTGGTGGAATATTATATTATATCAAAAATGGGTGCTCACTTCTATCTTCAGCCTTCTTATTAGGATGATGCATACTTTCCCTACTATAACTTCCCACTTTTTATTTCATTCTTCTTTTTATTACAAGAAGTAGGTGCTCACTTCTATCTTCAACCTTGTTTTTGATTATGCATAAGTTCCCTACTAACCTCCCACTTTTTATTTCATTTTTCTCTGTATCACAAACCTTTGCTATATGCCCTAGTTTTCCACAATAATAGTAATTTATCATATTTTCACCTTGGTTTCTTTGTCACATCCACCTAGGCTTCTTTGTCTCCCCATGACTTAGAGTGGCCTCTTCCACTTGTTTAAAAATTGGAATCTTATTATTTTTCTCCATGATTCCTTTTTCCATATGGATCGCACCTAGACCTCTAGATGAAGGTCTATCTCTACATTACTTTTGTTTGAGTATAAGGCCTACTCATACGCATAATACAAGAGGGATGATTATCTCACTATTCAAAAGGGTTATAAGGTCCTAAAAGTTTCACAAATTTTCTCAAGTTTGGATAGATGTCCATAACTAATCATAGTCTTTTCCAAGCCCATTTAGTGTAAACAAGACCAAGTTTTTATCATCAATTGGTACTCCAAGCCCTCCATCAAATCATGGAAGAAACATATGGTTTTAGATGCTTTGCCACCAACGAGGCCACTAACAGGCCATCATTTGCACAGCTCAATGATCATAGTTTTCGGTATCAATTTAGAATGAAGCAAGTGGAGGAACATACTCTCATGTGGTGCAAAAAATACTCAAACTCAGAAGATTGGTTGCCACCAGCAGAGGGTTTGAAGTTCTTACTATTTGGTCCTTGTCGATCGTGAAATTAAACGAGTAAAGTACATGCTGCTCTCTACAACAAGCGAGACATAAAAAGCTGAGAAAGAAAATCACTCTGTTGATTTCCTGAATTGTTTCAACGAGATCAAGGAGACAATACAAGCTGCACATGTGTTTTTTCCAGCGAGCTCTCTAGCGGCATGGTGGGAGAGTTTTTTTCCAAAGCAGGAGAAGATGGTTGAAGAGTTCAGAGATAACACATTTTAGCTACAACATGCATTGGCCTTAGTGAAAGGAGTGATGGTTTAAGTGATGCCTTCAAATGGAAAATATAACACCTTAGAATCTCCCATTTTGTTGATCCAATCCAAAGTCTCTCTTATTTGGATAATGAATCATGTGGTTTTGTAAGAGTGAATGCACAACCATTGAGGTTTAGATAAGAGTTTTATGTACAAGGTAAATGGCCTAGATCATTTCCCAACAAGCCACATTAATAACCTATGTATTGTTAACAATGATCTCCTTGATGAAGAGTGTGCTCCAAGGAGGAGGGGATATGACATGAAAGCATCTTGGATTTATGAAGATTTATGAATTTAGGCCAATGAGTACTAGAAATAAAGTTCTAAGAATGGTAGATAATAATATAAGGGTTTAGGTATGAATCCACATTGTGTTTAGTGAGCAATTGAAACTTACAACTTAACAAGTTTTACTTTTGAATTGAGAACATGATTTAAGCTTGGGTTCTACAAAAGCCTTCAATCTTGGAGTCCATTGAGTTTTTCAAGTGATACTTTTTGACTTTCCTTTCCCTTCTCTCTGGCTTTCCTCTTGGTGTAGTAGCCCTTGCACCCTAGTTCATGAGATTAAGAAAATAATTAGTATTATGACAATGTTTATCTAGTAAAGACGCTTCCACATCTACTAGTTTTGGGGCTAGAAAGTTTGTGAGAGTAGTTAAAGTGTTACTAAACTAAACCTTGGGGTAAGCTCTTTAAGAGCACAACTATGACCACATCCTCCTCTATATTTTTCTTGATCCCTACAAGAGCTGGGTGAGGAGGTTCTTGTTGAGAAAAGGAATCTGTGAGGGTGCAACATTAATAGAGGAAGGGGAGGAGCATGCACATTAGAAAGAGGAATAACTAAGGGTACATTGGCAAAGGTTTATTTGTATGGTCATTTGTAAAAGGTGAAGTCAAAGGTAAAAAAGGTAGCATATGGAAAGTGTAAGGAGGCACATGTAGTGTGAGCATTTATGGACACATGGATGGAACAATCTTCCCTTTCTTTATGTTTTCTTAATTTCCAATTACCTTAAGCATCTCCTTTATGATTTTCATGGAGATTAGAGATAATCTACCTTCCCTAATCTCTCAAATATACTATGGTCATTCTTGTTATGGTTTTTCCTTTATAGTTCTATGTTTGGGGATTTGTATGGTTAATAAGGGTTAGATGCCTCCTACAACATGGAGTTGGATTAAATTTTCCTCCTTGAAATTCTTAGGAGGACGCATAAAATGAGGAAAATGGTTTTCTTTTGATCCATGCCATCGATGACAAGGAATAAATATTTCTCCTTATTCTCTAAACACTTTTTCCCATGCTTTGCTAATTTTTGGTGCTCTGTGCTGTGTGTCTCCTTGACCCATGGGACTGGATAGGGTTAGGTTGGACTGATGGATCCCTAAAATGAGACTCAATTCTGTTATGGTATGATTGATGAAGTAAATCCCGGATAGTCGTTGTTTTAGGCAAAAGAATAAACGGTTGTGCCTCTCGATGAGGAAAAAAGCGTTGGTCTCTATGATCCAAGTGCAAGCCTTTTCCTTGATCTGACCATGTGACTTACGAGTTCAGACAGATTAGTTTGGTTAGTTAAGGCTCTTGACTACGTTAGAATAAAAATATCCTAGAGGAATCGCTCGTGCTTTTTGGGCGAGGGAAGTATTTCCGGGTTCGGTTTTGGAAGAACCAAGGGATTAGTCTCTTGTCTGGATATCCATGGGGCGAGGCCCTAAGTGAGAGCTCTGCCCTGTGCAAGAAGTGCTACTTCCACTGCTAGCACCCCCGAATTCGTTGCTCGGAGTGGGTAGGGATCTTTCAAAGTGACTACATAACAAGTTTAGATTATCGCATAAATACTGGTAATTATGTGTGTATCGATCATGGAGATTGCAAGATTGAAAGTTATTGCAAGGGACTATATAATACCATCTTTGGTGTAAGTGAAAGTTACTGTAGGTAATAATGGCTGACAATCTATCCTAGATTGTGAGTGTAAAGCTAGACAAGTACAACTTCCAAGTGTGGAAGTTCAAGATGATAGATTTTCTCATGAGAAAATGTCATCACCTCTATTGCAGATCTGTGGAAGGTCAAATGCACTTTTCTTTGCTAAATTGATTGAGAACCTACTAAACATCTGGTCAATCTGGTCATGTGTGTGTCCCACCAACAAAAACCCAAGCTTGACTTTCTTGAATATCTTCTTTTTTACAAGCATATTCAAGTACGCAAGGAGAACTTGGTTCTTGTTTTCTCTGCTAATGTTACTACCCAGTTTAAAAAGTAGAGAATGGGTGGTAGTTTGCCTTACCATTCTCTGATGATGTTTTGAATGATGGTAAAATTGTCAATTTAGGATCATTATGAATGTTAGGAAAATTAACAAAGATCCTTGATGACATGACATCAAAACTAAGGCTCCTACAACATGGAGTTGGATAAAGTTTTCCTCCTTGAGATTCTTAGGAGGACGTATAAAATGAGGCAACATGGTTTTCTTTTGATCCATGCCATCAATGATGACAAGGAATAAATGATGACATGGTTTTCTTTTGATCCATGCCATCAATGATGACAAGGAATAAACATTTCTCCTTATTCTCTAAACACTTTTTACTGTGCTTTTCTAATTTTTGGTGCTCTGTGTTGTGTGTCTCCCTAACCCATGGGACTGGATGGGGTTAGGGTGGACTGATGGATGCCTAAAATGAGACTCAATTCTGTTATGGTAGGATTGATGAAGTAAATCCCGGATAGTCCTTGTTTTATACAAAAGAATCAACGGTTGTGCCTCTCACGAGATGAGGAAAAAAGCGTTGGTCTCTATGATCCAAGTGCAAGCCTTTTCCTTGATCTGACCATGTGACTTACGGGTTTAGTCGAATCAATTCGGTTAGTAATAAGGATTAAGTTGTAATGATGTCTTTATGTAATGGTTATGTTAAAGAGATGAAATAAAACCTAATAAAGAAGACTGGAATCAGAGCCCATCAGTAGATAAGGTGGATAAGCGTAGTGAGAGAGTTTACACTCCTCACATGGAGAGTGGTGAGTCAAGGGCCTCAATAGCCCTGACTCAAGTCCTTCTATTTGGATTGGATAATGTTAGGATTAGTAAACTTATCGTGTTTAAGCTCGTTGGTTAGAGGCTCTCAAGGGCGAAACAGCCCCTGGGTGACGATGCTCCATAGCTCAGTCGACTCCGCAGTCCAAGCATCATGAAATTTTCCCAATAGAATCTAGGGTCTTTGTTATGTTTGGCACATGAAGCATAGTAAGGTACTTCTTTTTTCCATCTTTCATAGACAAAGGAACTTTACTAACATGCGCAACAGGGTGTACTATATTTTCACCTATTTCTACATATACTGGTTTTTCCAAATCCCTCAATTCTCTAAACCAGTCTCACCATGGCTGGTCATGCGGTTAGATGCACCCCAATCAAGATATTATGTATCACATGAATTTGACACATCTTTTATTGTGGTGGAATATTATATTATATCAAAAATGGGTGCTCACTTCTATCTTCAGCCTTCTTATGGTGATGATGCATACTTTCCCTACTATAACTTCCCACTTTTTATTTCATTCTTCTTGTTATTACAAATAGGTGCTCACTTCTATCTTCAACCTTATTTTTGATTATGCATAAGTTCCCTACTAACCTTCCACTTTTTATTTCATTTTTCTTTGTATCACAAACCTTTGCTATATGCCCTAGTTTTCCACAATAATAGTGATTTATCATATTCTCACCTTGGTTTCTTTGTCACATCCACCTAGGCTTCTTTGTCTCCCCATGATTTAGAGTGGCCTCTTCCAATTGTTTAAAAATTGGAATCCTATTATTGTTCTGCATGATTCCTTTTTCCATATGGATCACACCTAGACCTCTAGATGAAGGTCTATCTCTACATTACTTTTGTTTGAGTATAAGGCCTACTCATACGCATATAATACAAGAGGGATGATTATCTCACTATTCAAAAGGGTTATAAGGTCCTAAAAGTTTGACAAATTTTCTCAAGTTTGGATAGATGTCCATAACTAATCATAGTCTTTTCCAAGCCTATTCAGTGTAACCAAAACCAAGCTTTTATCATCAATTAGTACTCCAATAGAGGTGACGACATTTTCCCATGAGAAATTCTATCATCTTGAACTTCCACACTTGGAAGTTGTACTTATCTAGCTTTATGCTCACAATCTAGGATAGATTGTCAGCCATTATTACCTATAGTAACTTTCACTTACACCAAATATGGTATTATATAGTCCCTTGCACAATAACTTTTACGCTCACACCAATCTTACAATCTCCAATAATGTGTGATCGATACACACATAATTACCAGTATTTATGCGATATTCTAAACTTGTTATATAGCCACTTTGAAAGATCCCTGCCCACTTCACGCAACGAATTTGGGGGGGGTGCTAGCAGCGGAAGTAGCACTTCTTGCACAAGGCAGAGCTCTCACTCGTGGCCTCGCCCCATGGATATCCGGACAAGAGACTAATCCCTTGGTTCTTCCAAAACCGAACCCGGAAAAACTTCCCTCGCCTAGAAAGCACGAACAATTCCTCCAGGATATTTTTACTCTAACGTAGTCAAGAGCCTTAACTAACCGAACTGATTCGACTGAACCCGTAAGTCACATGGTCAGATCAAGGAAAAGGCTTGCACTTGGATCATAGAGACCAACGCTTTTTTCCTCATCGTCGAGAGGCACAACCGTTGATTCTTTTGTATAAAACAAGGACTATTCGGGATTTACTTTATCAATCGTACCATAACAGAATTGAGTCTCATTTTAGGGATCCATCAGTCCACCCTAACCCTATCCAGTCCCATGGGTTAGGGAGACACACAACACAGAGCACCAAAAATTAGAAAAGCACAGTAAAGAGTGTTTAGAGAATAAGGAGAAATATTTATTCCTTGTCATCATTGATGGCATGGATCAAAAGAAAACCATGTTGCCTCATTTCATCAAGGATCTTTGTTAATTTTCCTAACATTCATAATGATCCTAAATTGACAATTTTACCATCATTCAAAACATCATCAGAGAATGGTAAGGCAAACTACCACCCATTCTCTACTTTTTAAACTGGGTAGTAACATTAGCAAAGAAAACAAGAACCAAGTTCTCCTTGCGTACTTGAATATGCTTGTAAAAAAGAAGATATTCAAGAAAGTCAAGCTTGGGTTTTTGTTGGTGGAACACACACATGACCAGATTGACCAGATGTTTAGTAGGTTCTCAATCAATTTAGCAAAGAAAAGTGCATTTGACCTTCCACAGATCTGCAATAGAGGTGATGACATTTTCTCATGAGAAAGTCTATCATCTTGAACTTCCACACTTGGAAGTTGTACTTGTCTAGCTTTACACTCACAATCTAGGATAGATTGTCAGCCATTATTACCTATAGTAACTTTCACTTACACCAAATATGGTATTATATAGTCCCTTGCAATAACTTTTACGCTCACACCAATCTTACAATCTCCAATAATGTGTGATCGATATACACATAATTATCGGTATTTATGCGATATTCTAAACTTGTTATGTAGCCACTTTGAAAGATCCCTGCCCACTCTGCGCAACGAATTCGGGGGGGTGCTAGTAGCGCTCGGGGGGGTCACTCACAAAAAAATGTGAATATCACGTGCGTTCAACAGAAGCATAATTTTAATTTATGAAACTTACAGAAATATATTTACATAAGGGTATGATTTAAAATTTTTTCAAAAAAATTTACAGATTCATAAAGAAAAGGGGATATTATATAGATTAAAAAATTCACAAATAAGGGATTTAAAATATAGGCCTTGAACGCACGCGATAGGGATATTTTACATATAGTGACCCCCCCGAGTAGTAGCGGAAGTAGCACTTCTTGCACAGGGTGGAGCTCTCACTCGGGGCCTCGCCCCATGGATATCCAGGCAAGAGACTAATCCCTGGGTTCTTCTAAAACCGAACCTAGAAATACTTTCCTCGCCCAGAAAGCATGAGCGATTCCTCTAGGATATTTTTATTCTAACGTAGTACTAACCAAACTAATCCGTCTGAACCCGTAAGTCACGTGGTCAGATCAAGGAAAAGGCTTGCACTGGGATCATAGAGACCAACGCTTTTTTCCTCATCTCCAGAGGCACAACCATTTATTCTTTTGCATAAAACAACGACTATCCGTCTGAACCCGTAAGTCACGTGGTCAGATCAAGGAAAAGGCTTGCACTGGGATCATAGAGACCAACGCTTTTTTCCTCATCTCCAGAGGCACAACCATTTATTCTTTTGCATAAAACAACGACTATCCGGGATTTACTTTATCAATCATACCATAACAGAATTGAGTCTCATTTTAGGGATCCATCAGTCTAACCTAACCCTATCCAGTCCCATGGGTTAGGGAGACACACAGCACAAAGCACCAAAAACTAGCAAAGCACAGGAAAAAGTTTTTAGAGAATAACGAGAAATATTTATTCCTTGTCATTGATGGCATGGATCAAAAGAAAACCATGTTCCTCATTTTATGCGTCCTCCTAAGAATTTCAAGGAGGAAAATTTTATCCAACCCCATGTTGTAGGAGCCTTAGTTTTGGTGTCATGTCATCAAGGGTCTTTGTTAATTTTCCTAACATTCATAATGATCCTAATTTGACCAATTACCATCATTCAAAACATCATCAGAGAATGGTAAGGCAAACTACCACCCGTTCTCTACTTACAACTGGGTAGTAACACTAGCAGAGAAAACAAAAACCAAGTTTTCCTTGTGTACTTGAATATGCTTGTAAAAAAGAAGATATTCAAGAAAGTCAAGCTTGGGTTTTTGTTGGTGGGACACACACATGACCAGATTGACCAGATGTTTAGTAGATTCTCAATCAATTTAGCAAAGAAAAGTGCATTTGGCCTTCCACAAATTTGCACCTTGTTAGAGGATGCATATGTTGCCAAGCCCTCCATCAAATCATGGAAGAAACATATGGTTTTAGATGCCTTGCGACCAACAAGGCCACTAACAGGCCATCATTTGCACAGCTCAATGATCATAGTTTTTAGTATCAATTTAGAATTAAGCAAGTGGAGGAACATACTCTCATGTGGTGCAAAAAATACTCAAACTTAGAAGATTGGTTGCCAGCAGAGGGTTTGAAGTTCTTACTATTTGGTCCTTGTCGCTCGTGAAATTAAACGAGTAAAGTACATGCTGCTCTCTACAACAAGCGAGACATAAAAAGCTGAGAAAGAAAATCACTCTGTTGATTTCTTGAATTGTTTGAACGAGATCAAGGAGACAATACATGCTGCACATGTGTTTTTTCCAGTGAGCTCTCTGGCGGCATGGTGGGAGAGTTTTTTTCCAAACTAGGAGAAGATGGTTGAAGAGTTCAGAGATAACACATTTTAGCTACAACAACATGCATTGGCCTTAGACAAAGGAGTGATGGTTTAAGTGATGCCTTTAAATGGAAAATATGACACCTTGGGATCTCCCATTTTGTTGATCCAATCCAAAGTCTCTCTTATTTGGATAATGAATCATGTGGTTTTGTAAGAGTGAATGCACAACCATTGAGGTTTAGATAAGAGTTTTATGTACAAGGTAAATGGCCTAGATCATTTCCCAACAAGCCACATTAATAACCTATGTATTGTTAACAATGATCTCCTTGATGAAGAGTGTGCTCCAAGGAGGAGGGGATATGACATGAAAGCATCTTGGATTTATGAAGACTTATGAATTTAGGCCAATGAGTCCTAGAAATAAAGTTCTAAGAATGGTAGATAATAATATAAGGGTTTAGGTATGACTCAACATTGTGTTTAGTGAGCAATTGAAACTTACAACTTAACAAGTTTTACTTTTGAATTGAGAACATGATTTAAGCTTGGGTTCTACAAAAGCCTTCAATCTTGGAGTCCATTGAGTTTTTCAAGTGATACTTTTTGAGTTTCCTTTCCCTTCTCTCTGGCTTTCCTCTTGGTGTAGTAGCCCTTGCACCCTCCTTGTGCATAGTGAAAACTATAATGATGGATTGAAGATAATGATTAGGCCCATGATTAAAGCATATTAAAGAGCTAAGAAAATGGATTAAAATATGATTAAAGCATATTAAATAGTAGCTAAGCAAATGGATTAATACATGATTAAAGCATATTGAAGAGCTAAGCAAATGGATTAATACATGATTAAAGCATATTAAAGAGCCAAGCAAATGGATTAGTTCATGAGATTAAGAAAATAATTAATATTATGACAATGTTTATCTAGTAAAGACGCTTCCACATCTACTAGTTTTGGGGCTAGAAAGTTTGTGAGAGTAGTTAAAGTGTTACTAAACTCACCTTGGGGTAAGCTCTTTAAGAGCACAACTATGACCACATCCTCCTCTATATTTTTCTTGATCCCTACAGGAGCTGGGTGAGGAGGTTCTTGTTGAGAAAAGGAATGTGTGAGGGCGCAACATTAATAGAGGAAGGGGAGGAGCATGCACATTAGAAAGAGGAATAGACTAAGGGTACATTGGCAAAGGTTGATTTGTATGGTCATTTGTAAAAGGTGAAGTCAAAGGTAAAAAAGGTAGCACATGGAAAGTGTAAGGAGGCACATGTAGTGTGAGCATTTATGGACACATGGATGGAACAATCTTCCCTTTCTTTATGTTTTCTTAATTTCCAATTACCTTAAGCATCTCCTTTATGCTTTTCATGGAGATTAGAGATAATCTACCTTCCCTAATCTCTCAAATAGACTATGGTCATTCTTGTTATGGTTTTTCCTTTATAGTGCTATGTTTGGGGATTTGTAAGGTTAATTAGGGTCAGATGTTTACCTCTCATTAAGTAGAGAAAGGTTATTTCTAATTGTAAATTAGAAATAAGAGAGGATGAATTAAGTGTGTATGATTGGGCATAGCACAAGCTATGGTTTCCCTATCTTGTCCTATACGAGACAAATATGGGTTATGAGAGAAACATGGGTTTCGTGAGAGTGTAGGAAATTAAAGGGAGATTTCGTTTTAAATTCGTGAGTAGAGAGCTTGGTGTGCGTGAGTAAAAAGGATTGTCTTCTCTTAATCTAGGTCTTGTTGTTCCTATTTATAACTAATTTATAAGTGATAGTAATTAAGAATATTGTTTATCATAGTTACTCTTTTTGAAAGCAAATTACTAAGTGGGTGTGTTAACATAAATTTGAAAGATCATGCGAGTGGAAAGAATGTAAAAAGGATTAAGTTGTAATGATGTCTTTATGTAATGGTTATGTTAAAGAGATGAAATAAAACCTAATAAAGTAGATAACGTGGATAAGCGTAGTGAGAGAGTTTACACTCCTCACACATGGAGAGTGGTGAGTCAAGGGCCTCAATAGCCCTGACTCAAGTCCTTCTATTTGCATTGGATAATGTTAGGATTAGTAAACTTATGGTGTTCAAGCTCATTGGTTAGAGGCGTTCAAGGGCGAAACAGCCCCTGGGTGATGATGCTCGCTAGCTCAGTCGACTCTGCAGTCCAAGCGTCATGAAATTTTCCCAATAGAATCTAGGGTCTTTGTTATGTTTGGCACATGAAGCATAGTAAGGTACTTCTTTTTTCCATCTTTCATAGACAAAGGAACTTTACTAACATGCACAACAGGGTGTACTATATTTTCACCTATTTCTACATATACTGGTTTTTCCAAATCCCTCAATTCTCTAAACCGGTCTCACCATGGCTGGTCATGCGGTTAGATGCACCCGAATCAAGATATTATGTATCACATGAATTTGACGCATCTGTTATTGTGGGGGAATATTATATTATATCAAAAATGGGTGCTCACTTCTATCTTCAGCCTTCTTATTAGGATGATGCATACTTTCCCTACTATAACTTCCCACTTTTTATTTCATTCTTCTTTTTATTACAAGAAGTAGGTGCTCACTTCTATCTTCAACCTTGTTTTTGATTATGCATAAGTTCCCTACTAACCTCCCACTTTTTATTTCATTTTTCTCTGTATCACAAACCTTTGCTATATGCCCTAGTTTTCCACAATAATAGTAATTTATCATATTTTCACCTTGGTTTCTTTGTCACATCCACCTAGGCTTCTTTGTCTCCCCATGACTTAGAGTGGCCTCTTCCACTTGTTTAAAAATTGGAATCTTATTATTTTTCTCCATGATTCCTTTTTCCATATGGATCGCACCTAGACCTCTAGATGAAGGTCTATCTCTACATTACTTTTGTTTGAGTATAAGGCCTACTCATACGCATAATACAAGAGGGATGATTATCTCACTATTCAAAAGGGTTATAAGGTCCTAAAAGTTTCACAAATTTTCTCAAGTTTGGATAGATGTCCATAACTAATCATAGTCTTTTCCAAGCCCATTTAGTGTAAACAAGACCAAGTTTTTATCATCAATTGGTACTCCAATAGAGGTGACGACATTTTCCCATGAGAAAGTCTATCATCTTGAACTTCCACACTTGGAAGTTGTACTTGTCTAGTTTTACACGCACAATCTAGGATAGATTGTCAGCCATTATTACCTACAGTAACTTTCACTTACACCAAATATGGTATTATATAGTCCCTTGCAATAACTTTTACGCTCACACCAATCTTGCAATCTCCAATAATGTGTGATCGATACACACATAATTACCAGTATTTATGCGATATTCTAAACTTGTTATGTAGCCACTTTGAAAGATCCCTGCCCATTTCACACAACGAATTCGGGGCGGTGCTAGCAGAGAATGGTAAGGCAAACTACCACCCGTTCTCTACTTTTTAAACTGGGTAGTAACAGTAGCAGAGAAAACAAAAACCAAGTTCTCCTTGCGTACTTGAATATGCTTGTAAAAAAGAAGATATTCAAGAAAGTCAAGCTTGGGTTTTTGTTGGTGGGACACACACATGACCAGATTGACCAGATGTTTAGTAGATTCTCAATCAATTTAGAAAAGAAAAGTGCATTTGACCTTCCACAGATTTGCACCTTGTTAGAGGATGCATATGTTGCCAAGCCCTCCATCAAATCATGGAAGAAACATATGGTTTTAGATGCTTTGCCACCAACGAGGCCACTAACAAGCCATCATTTGCACAGCTCAATGATCATAGTTTTTGGTATCAATTTAGAATTAAGCAAGTGGAGGAACATACTCTCATGTGGTGCAAAAAATACTCAAACTCAGAAGATTGGTTGCCAGCAGAGGGTTTGAAGTTCTTACTATTTGGTCCTTGTCGCTCGTGAAATTAAATGAGTAAAGTACATGCTGCTCTCTACAACAAGCGAGACATAAAAAGCTGAGAAAGAAAATCACTCTGTTGATTTCCTAAATTGTTTGAACGAGATCAAGGAGACAATACATGCTGCACATGTGTTTATTCCAGCGAGCTCTCTGGCGGCATGGTGGTAGAGTTTTTTTCCAAAGTAGGAGAAGATGGTTGAAGAGTTCAGAGATAACACATTTTAGCTACAACATGCATTGGCCTTAGTGAAAGGAGTGATGGTTTAAGTGATGCCTTCAAAAGGAAAATATAACACCTTGGGATCTCCCATTTTGTTGATCCAATCCAAAGTCTCTCTTATTTGGATAATGAATCATGTGGTTTTGTAAGAGTGAATGCACAACCATTGAGGTTTAGATAAGAGTTTTATGTACAAGGTAAATGGCCTAGATCATTTCCCAACAAGCCACATTAATAACCTATGTATTGTTAACAATGATCTCCTTGATGAAGAGTGTGCTCCAAGGAGGAAGGGATATGACATGAAAGCATCTTGGATTTATGAAGACTTATGAATTTAGGCTAATGAGTCCTAGAAATAAAGTTCTAAGAATGGTAGATAATAATATAAGGGTTTAGGTATGAATCAACATTGTGTTTAGTGAGCATATTAAAGAGCTAAGAAAATGGATTAATATATGATTAAAGCATATTAAATAGTAGCTAAGCAAATGGATTAATACATGATTAAAGCATATTGAAGAGCTAAGCAAATGGATTAATACATGATTAAATCATATTAAAGAGCCAAGCAAATGGATTAGTTCATGAGATTAAGAAAATAATTAGTATTATGACAATGTTTGTCTAGTAAAGACGCTTCCACATCTACTAGTTTTGGGGCTAGAAAGTTTGTGAGAGTAGTTAAAGTGTTACTAAACTCACCTTGGGGTAAGCTCTTTAAGAGCACAACTATGACCACATCCTCCTCTATATTTTTCTTGATCCCTACAAGAGTTGGGTGAGGAGGTTCTTGTTGAGAAAGGGAATGTATGAGGGTGCAACATTAATAGAGGAAGGGGAGGAGCATGCACATTAGAAAGAGGAATAGACTGAGGGTACATTGGCAAAGGTTGATTTGTATGGTCATTGGTAAAAGGTGAAGTCAAAGGTAAAAAAGGTAGCACATGGAAAGTATAAGGAGGCACATGTAGTGTGAGCATTTATGGACACATGGATGGAACAATCTTCCCTTTCTTTATGTTTTCTTAATTCTCAATTACCTTAAGCATCTACTTTATGCTTTTCATGGAGATTAGAGATAATCTACCTTCCCTAATCTCTCAAATAGACTATGGTCATTCTTGTTATGGTTTTTCCTTTATAGTGCTATGTTTGGGGATTTGTATGGTTAATTAGGGTTAGATATTTACCTCTCATTAGGTAGAGAAAGGTTATTTCTAATTGTAAATAAGAAATAAGAGAGGATGGATTAAGTGTGTATGATTGGGGATAGCACAAGCTATGGTTTCCCTATCTTGTACTATACGAGACAAATATGGGTTATGAGAGAAACATGGGTTTCGTGAGAGTGTAGGAAATAAAAGGAAGATTTCGTTTTAAATTCGTGAGTAGAGAGCTTGGTGTGCGTGAGTAAAAAGGATTGTCTTCTCTTAATCTAGGTCTTGTTGTTCCTATTTATAACTAATTTATAAGTGATAGTAATTAAGAATATTGTTTATCATAGTTACTCTTTTTGAAAGCAAATTACTAAGTGGATGTGTTAACATAAATTTGAAAGATCATGTAAGTGGAAAGAATGTAAAAAGGATTAAGTTGTAATGATGTCTTTATGTAATTGAAGAGATGAAATAAAACCTAATAAAGAAGATTGGAATCATACCACATCAGTAGATAAGGTGGATAAGCGTAGTGAGAGAGTTTACACTCCTCACATGAAGAGTGGTGAGTCAAGGGCCTCAATAGCCCTCACTCAAGTCCTTCTATTTGGATTGGATAATGTTAGGATCAGTAAACTTATCGTGTTTAAGCTCGTTGTGGTTAGAGGCTCTCAAGGGCGAAACGGCCCCTGGGTGACGATGCTCCCTAGCTGAGTCGACTCCGCAGTCCAAGCGTCATGAAATTTTCCAAATAGAATCTAGGGTCTTTGTTATGTTTGGACATGAAGCATAGTAAGGTACTTCTTTTTTCCATCTTTCATAAAAAAAGGAACTTTACTAACATGCGCAACAGGGTGTACTATATTTTCACCTGTTTCTACATATACTGGTTTTTCCAAATCCCTCAATTCTCTAAACCGGTCTCACCATGGCTGGTCATGCGGTTAGATGCACCCGAATCAAGATATTATGTATCACATGAATTTGACGCATCTGTTATTGTGGTGGAATATTATATTGTATCAAAAATGGGTGCTCACTTCTATCTTCAGCCTTCTTATTAGGATGATGCATACTTTCCCTACTATAACTTCCCACTTTTTATTTCATTCTTCTTTTTATTACAAATAGGTGCTCACTTCTATCTTCAACCTTGTTTTTGATTATGCAAAAGCTCCCTACTAACCTTCCACTTTTTATTTCATTTTTCTTTGTATCACAAACCTTTGCTATATGCCCTAGTTTTCCACAATAATAGTAATTTATCATATTTTCACCTTGATTTCTTTGTCACATCCACCTAGGGTTCTTTGTCTCCCCATGACTTATAGTGGCCTCTTCCACTTGTTTAAAAATTGGAATCCTATTATTGTTCTCCATGATTCCTTTTTCCATATGGATCGCACCTAGACCTCTAGATGAAGGTCTATCTCTACATTACCTTTGTTTGAGTATAAGGCCTACTCATACGCATAATACAAGAGGGATGATTATCTCACTATTCAAAAGGGTTATAAGGTCCTAAAAGTTTGACAAATTTTCTCAAGTTTGGATAGATGTCCATAACTAATCATAGTCTTTTCCAAGCCCATTCAGTGTAACCAAAACCAAGTTTTTGTCATCAATTGGTACTCCAATAGAGGTGATGACATTTTCCCATGAGAAAGTCTATCATCTTGAACTTCCACACTTGGAAGTTGTACTTGTCTAGCTTTACACTCACAATCTAGGATAGATTGTCAGCCATTATTACCTATAGTAACTTTCACTTACACCAAATATGGTATTATATAGTCCCTTGCAATAACTTTTACGCTCACACCAATCTTGCAATCTCCAATAATGTGTGATCGATACACACATAATTACCAGTATTTATGCGATATTCTAAACTTGTTATGTAGCCACTTTGGAAGATCCCTGCCCACTTCACACAACCAATTTGGGGGGGGTGCTAGCAGTGGAAGTAGCACTTCTTGCACAGGGCAAAGCTCTCACTCAGGGCCTCACCCCACGGATATCTGGACAAGAGACTAACAAACCAACTTGCCTCGCCTAGAAAGCACGAGCAATTCCTCCAGGATATTTTTATTCTAACGTAGTCAAGAGTCTTAACTAACCGAACTGATTCGACTAAACCCGTAAGTCACATGGTCAGATCAAGGAAAAGGCTTGTACTTGGATCATAGAGACCAACGCTTTTTTCCTCATCGAGAGGCACAACCGTTGATTCTTTTGTATAAAACAAGGACTATCCGGGATTTACTTCCTCAATCGTACCATAACAGAATTGAGTCTCATTTTAGGGATCCATCAGTCCAGCCTAACCCTATCCAGTCCCATGGGTTAGTAGGGAGACACACAGCACAGAGCACCAAAAATTAGCAAAGCACAGGAAAAAGTGTTTAGAGAATAAGGAGAAATATTTATTCCCTGTCATTGATGGCATGGATCAAAAGAAAACCATGTTGCCTCATTTTATGCGTCCTCCTAAGAATCTCAAGGAGGAAAAATTTATCCAACTCCATGTTGTAGGAGCCTTAGTTTTGGTGTCATGTCATCAAGGATCTTTGTTAATTTTCCTAACATTCATAATGATCCTAAATTGACAATTACCATCATTCAAAACATCATCAGAGAATGGTAAGGCAAACTACCACCCGTACTCTACTTTTTAAACTGGGTAGTAACAGTAGAGCAGAGGAAAAAAAAACCAAGTTCTCCTTGCGTACTTGAATATGCTTGTAAAAAAGAAGATATTCAAGAAAGTCAAGCTTGGGTTTTTGTTGGTGGGACACACACATGACTAGATTGACCAGATGTTTAGTAGGTTCTCAATCAATTCAGCAAAGAAAAGTGCATTTGACCTTCCACAGATCTGCAATAGAGGTGACGACATTTTCTCAATCAATTGACTCAATCAATTCAGCAAAGAAAAGTGCATTTGACCTTCCACAGATCTGCAATAGAGGTGACGACATTTTCTCATGAGAAAGTCTACCATCTTGAACTTCCACACTTGGAAGTTATACTTGTCTAGCTTTACACTCACAATCTAGGATAGATTGTTAGCCATTATTACCTACAGTAACTTTCACTTACACCAAAGATGGTATTATATAGTCCCTTGCAATAACTTTTACACTCACACCAATCTTATAATCTCCAATAATGTGTGATCCATACACACATAATTACCAGTATTTATGCGATATTCTAAACTTGTTATGTAGCCACCTTGAAAGATCCCTGCCCACTCCGCGCAACGATTTCGGGGGTGCTAGCAGTGGAAGTAGCACTTCTTGCTGCACAGGGCGGAGCTCTCACTCGGGGCCTCGCCCCATGGATATCCAGACAAGAGACTAATCCCTTGGTTCTTCCAAAACCAAACCTGGAAATACTTCCCTCGCCTAGAAAGCACGAGCGATTCCTCTAGGATATTTTTATTCTAACGTAGTCAAGAGCCTTAACTAACCAAACTAATCCGTCTGAACCCGTAAGTCACGTGGTCAGATCAAGGAAAAGGCTTGCACTTGGATCATAGAGACCAACGCTTTTTTCCTCATCTCGAGAGGCACAACCGTTTATTCTTTTGCATAAAACAATGACTATCCGGGATTTACTTCATCAATCATACCATAATAGAATTGAGTCTAATTTTAGGGATCCATCAGTCTAGCCTAACCCTATCTAGTCCCATGGGTTAGGGAGACACACAGCACAGAGCACCAAAAAGTAGCAAAGCACAGGAAAAAGTGTTTAGAGAATAAGGAGAAATATTTATTCCTTGTCATTGATGGCATGGATCAAAAGAAAACCATGTTCCTCATTTTATGCGTCCTCCTAAGAATCTCAAGGAGGAAAAATTTATCCAACTCCATGTTGTAGGAGCCTTAGTTTTGGTGTCATGTCATCAAGGATCTTTGTTAATTTTCCTAACATTCATAATGATCCTAATTTGACCAATTACCATCATTCAAAACATCATCAGAGAATGGTAAGGCAAACTACCACCCGTTCTCTACTTACAACTGGGTAGTAACACTAGCAGAGAATACAAAAACCAAGTTTTCCTTGTGTACTTGAATATGCGTGTAAAAAAGAAGATATTCAAGAAAGTCAAGCTTGGGTTTTTGTTGGTGGGACACACACATGACCAGATTGACCAGATGTTTAGTAGATTCTCAATCAATTTAGCAAAGAAAAATGCATTTGACCTTTCACAGATTTGCACCTTGTTAGAGGATGCATATGTTGCCAAGCCCTCCATCAAATCATGGAAGAATTATATGGTTTTAGATGCTTTGCGACCAGAGAGGCCACTAACAGGCCATCATTTGCACAGCTCAATGATCATAGTTTTTAGTATCAATTTAGAATTAACCAAGTGGAGGAACATACTCTCATGTGGTGTAAAAAATACTCAAACTCAGAAGATTGGTTGCCAGCAGAGGGTTTGAAGTTCTTACTATTTGGTCCTTGTCACTCGTGAAATTAAACGAGTAAAGTACATGCTGCTCTCTACAACAAGTGAGACATAAAAAGCTGAGAAAGAAAATCACTCTGTTGATTTCCTGAATTGTTTGAACGAGATCAAGGAGACAATACATGCTGCACATGTGTTTTTTCCAGCGAGCTCTCTAGCGGCATGGTGGGAGGGTTTTTTTAAAGCAGGAGAAGATGGTTGAAGAGTTCAGAGATAACACATTTTAGCTACAACATGCATTGGCCTTAGTGAAAGGAGTGATGGTTTAAGTGATGCCTTCAAATGGAAAATATAACACCTTGGGATCTCCCATTTTGTTGATCCAGTCCAAAGTCTCTCTTATTTGGATAATGAATCATGTGGTTTTGTAAGAGTGAATGCACAACCATTGAGCTTTAGATAGAGTTTTATGTACAAGGTAAATGGCCTAGATCATTTCCCAAAACAAGCCACATTAGTAACCTATGTACTGTTAACAATGAT
This sequence comes from Cibotium barometz, assembly GCF_041138505.1. Lineage (NCBI taxonomy): Eukaryota > Viridiplantae > Streptophyta > Polypodiopsida > Cyatheales > Cibotiaceae > Cibotium > Cibotium barometz. The sequence goes on from NC_141067.1 coordinate 31,905,978, forward strand.
CTCCTTGACGAAGAGTGTGCTCCAAGGAGGAGGGGATATGACATGAAAGCATCTTGGATTTATGAAGACTTATGAATTTAGGCTAATGAGTCCTAGAAATAAAGTTCTAAGAATGGTAGATAATAATATAAGGGTTTAGGTATGAATCCACATTGTGTTTAGTGAGCAATTGAAACTTACAACTTAACAAGTTTTACTTTTGAATTGAGAACATGATTTAAGCTTGGGTTCTACAAAAGCCTTCAATCTTGGAGTCCATTGAGTTTTTCAAGTGATACTTTTTGAGTTTCCTTTCCCTTCTCTCTGGATTTCCTCTTGGCGTAGTAGCCCTTGCACCCTCCTTGTGCATAGTGAAAACTATAATGATGGATTGAAGACAATGATTAGGCCCATGATTGAAGCATATTAAAGAGCTAAGAAAATGGATTAATATATGATTAAAGCATATTAAATAGCAGCTAAGTAAATGGATTAATACATGATTAAAGAGCTAAGCAAATGGATTAATACATGATTAAAGCATATTAAAGAGCCAAGCAAATGGATTAATTCATGAGATTAAGAAAATAATTAGTGTTATGACAATGTTTATCTAGTAAAGACGCTTCCACATCTACTAGTTTTTGGGCTAGAAAGTTTGTGAGAGTAGTTAAAGTGTTACTAAACTCACCTTGGGGTAAGCTCTTTAAGATCACAACTATGACCACATCCTCCTCTATATTTTTCTTGATCCCTACAAGAGCTGGGTGAGGAGGTTCTTGTTGAGAAAAGGAATGTGTGAGGGTGCAACATTAATAGAGGAAGGGGAGGAGCATGCACATTAGAAAGAGGAATAGACTAAGGGTACATTGGCAATGGTTGATTTGTATGGTCATTTGTAAAAGATAAAGTCAAAGGTAAAAAAGGTAGCACATGGAAAGTGTAATGAGGCACATGTAGTGTGAGCATTTATGGACACATGGATGGAACAATCTTCCCTTTCTTTATGTTTTCTTAATTCTCAATTACCTTAAGCATCTCCTTTATGCTTTTCATGGAGATTAGAGATAATCTACCTTTCCTAATCTCTCAAATAGACTATGGTCATTCTTGTTATGGTTTTTCCTTTATAGTGCTATGTTTGGGGATTTGTATGGTTAATTAGGGTTAGATGTTTACCTCTCATTAAGTAGAGAAAGGTTATTTCTAATTGTAAATTGGAAATAAGAGAGGATGAATTAAGTGTGTATGATTGGGCATAGCACAAGCTATGGTTTCCCTATCTGTTTCCCTATCTTGTACTATACGAGACAAATATGGGTTATGAGAGAAACATGGGTTTCGTGAGAGTGTAGGAAATTAAAGGGAGATTTCGTTTTAAATTCGTGAGTAGAGAGCTTGGTGTGCGTGAGTAAAAAGGATTGTCTTCTCTTAATCTAGGTCTTGTTGTTCCTATTTATAACTAATTTATAAGTGATAGTAATTAAGAATATTGTTTATCATAGTTACTCTTTTTGAAAGCAAATTACTAAGTGGGTGTGTTAACATAAATTTGAAAGATCATGCAAGTGGAAAGAATGTAAAAAGGATTAAGTTGTAATGATGTCTTTATGTAATGGTTATGTAAAGAGATGAGATAAAACCTAATAAAGAAGATTGGAATCAGAGCCCATCAGTAGATAAGGTGGATAAGCATAGTGAGAGAGTTTACACTCCTCACATGGAGAGTGGTGAGTCAAGGGCCTCAATAGCCCTGACTCAAGTGCTTCTATTTGGATTGGATGATGTTAGGATTAGTAAACTTATCGTGTTCAAGCTCGTTGGTTAGAGGCTCTCAAGGGCGAAACCGCGTGAGTAAAAAGGATTGTCTTCTCTTAATCTAGGTCTTGTTGTTCCTATTTATAACTAATTTATAAGTGAAAGTAATTAAGAATATTGTTTATCATAGTTACTCTTTTTGAAAGCAAATTACTAAGTGGGTGTGTTAACATAAATTTGAAAGATCATGCAAGTGGAAAGAATGTAAAAAGGATTAAGTTGTAATGATATCTTTATGTAATGGTTATGTTAAAGAGATGAAATAAAACCTAATAAAGAAGATTGGAATCAGAGCCCATCAGTAGATAAGGTGGATAAGCGTAGTGAGAGAGTTTACACTCCTCACATGGAGAGTGGTGAGTCTAGGGCCTCAATAGCCCTGACTCAAGTCCTTCTATTTGGATTGGATAATGTTAGGATTAGTAAACTTATCGTGTTCAAGCTCATTGGTTAGAGGCTCTCAAGGGAGAAACAACCCGTGGGTGACGATGCTCCCTAGCTCACTTGACTCCGCAATCCAAGCGTCCTGAAATTTTCCCAATAGAATCTAGGTTCTTTGTTATGTTTGGCACATGAAGCATAGTAAGGTACTTCTTTTTTCCATCTTTCATAGACAAAGGAACTTTACTAACATGCGCAATAGGGTGTACTATATTTTCACCTATTTCCACATATACTGGTTTTTCCAAATCCCTCAATTCTCTAAACCGGTGTCACCATGGTTGGTCATGCGGTTAGATGCACCCGAATCAAGATATTATGTATCACATGAATTTGACACATCTGTTATTGTGGTGGAATACTATATGATATCAAAAATGGGTGCTCACTTCTATCTTCAGCCTTCTTATTGATGATGCATACTTTCCCTACTATAACTTCCCACTTTTTATTTCATTCTGCTTTTTATTACAAATAGATGCTCACTTCTATTTTCAACCTTGTTTTTGATTATGCATAAGTTCCCTACTAACCTTCCACTTTTTATTTCATTTTTCTTTGTATCACAAACCTTTGCTATATGCCCTAGTTTTCCACAATAATAGTAATTTATCATATTTTCACCTTGGTTTCTTTGTCACATCCACCTAAGCTTCTTTGTCTCGCCATAACTTAGAGTGGCCTCCTCCACTTGTTTAAAAATTGGAATCCTATTATTGTTATTTATGATTTCTTTTTCCATATCCATTGCACCTCGACCTCTAGATGAAGGTCTATCTCTACATTACTTTGTTTGAGTATAAGGCCTACTCAACGCATAATACAAGAGGTGTGATTATCTCACTATTCAAAAGGGTTATAAGTATTAAGAGACTAAGGTTATGTAGAAGGGGAAGAGAAGGGTGTGAGTGTGAAGGGACTTAAGGTCCACTAGCTCATCTATTTAAAGGTGGAGCTAGGAGGCATTTTGTATTGAGCAAGGCCTAGTTGTATTCATAAACAACTTAATAAGCATTATAGTTTTCTTGTATTTTGTGACTTCCTCTCCTCCACACACTTGATCTAGCATGAGCACCATGTTTTCTCAACATGGTATCTAGAGCTTTGGTTGAGTAGGTCACATTTGTGGTGTAGAATAGGTCAAAAATCTTCATTTTCTCTTATCTTCTCCTTGTGGAGCTCAACCCTCTGAGCTCTAGCAGCTCGTGGATACCATAACTCGCTGAGCTCTCAACATGGGAAATGAAGAGGAGGCCTGGGCGTTCACGAACGTACGGCCAATTGACTGATTTACTGTTGCGCTACTGCAGCATTCCTCACTGAGTGTGCCGACGCCAATTTTCTGCATCGCCGGTGTGGTCGTACAGAAATGCACCGTGTACATGAGACTAGAGCCAGTATTGTCTTAGGGCTTTTGAAGCCCAATGTTTCATGAGTCTACAGCTCGATTTTCAGCTGTGCAATGGAAGCGTGAATCGGCTGTGGGAAGCGAAAAACCAGGCGGCTGCAGTTTTCTCCATGGAAGCTCTCCATTAAAGCTTCAAATCTTTTTTTTTCTTGCTCTAATCCTCCCCTCTTTGCTCTAATCACCCAAGTGATAGTGTGAGAGCTTGTTGGTTTTGCTGATCTTTCTCTTGATTTTGAAGCGGTGGCCAACCATATGAGGCATCATAAGTCTCATTCATCACATCTTCAAGCTTCCTCTTCATCTTCAAGCTCTCAAATCTCTTCAAAATGTGCTTATGAGCACTAATAGTGTTGATTAACACTAATGAAGCTTCTAATCCAACAAAGGGGAGTTCCTCGAAAGTGTTTTTAAACACTAAGAGTGTTATTAAACACTAATGGTGATCTTAATCACCACTACAAGTGTCATTAGATGCTAGAAATATGCTCTTAAGCACTAATCATGTTTTTTAAACACTAATGGTGATCTTCATCACCAAACAAAGTGTTCTTTAACACTAATGAAGCTAATCCCCATCAAAATTAGTAATTGGACACAAAACCTAAGTGCTAAACCATAAAAATTACTATTTTAATCTCCTATTTATGCAACATTCTTGACTTGATTAGGGTTGTTACACTCTCATAAGCCTTTCTCTTTCTAATTAAGCCTAAATATCATAAATTTCTGGTTTTTTCTTCTTCATAAATCAGCCCATTACTCTCTAATAACCTCCTTCAATACCCAATGTCAAAGGACAACACTCAAATCAAGAAGTTCTCGGGAGAGGGCTTCCACACTTGGCAAGTCCTTGTCAAGTACAAGATGATGTCCAAAGGCTTTTGGCTATTCATCTCCGGCACTAAGGTTATTGATCGAACAAAGGCTGAAGATATTGAAGATAATGAGAGGGCACAAGCCATCATCATGCTTCATCTTGATGAGGCTCTCATTCACCATATGGACCAGCTTCCGACGACTACAAAGGAGAAATGGGATGAGCTTGATAAGCTCTATGGAGCTCGTGGTAAGAATTCCAAGATCTCACTCAAAATTGAATTTTTTAGCTTGGAACTCAAAGAGGGAGACGACATTGGAGCCTTCATCTCTCACTTGAAGGGCCTTATGGCTCAACTTGCATCAGTGAATGCAAGAATGGATGAAGATGATGCAGTGGGGCTATTTTGCTAAAAGCAGTCAAGAAGGTGTACCCCACCTTGGTCACCACCCTGAAGAACATACCTAATCCCACCCTCGAAGGAGTCATTCAATCTTGTCTTGAGATGAAGAAAAGAGGCCAAAGGGAGGAGCTGAATCTTCAAATGCAACCACTTCATCGACTATCGAACAAGCTTTGTCACATCAAGTTGTCAAAGTAAGATGTGCCCATTGCAAAAAGGTGGGTCATTTGGCAAATAATTGTTGGATCAAATATCCCTACAAAATGAAATGTAACAAATGTAAACAAACGGAACATATCACTTATAAATGTCCTAACAAAGAGTCAGAGGCAAACTTTGTATCAGCCTCTAACCCCGCTGAGAAATTGTTTTAAATCTCAATGTAATCACACCTATATTCCAAACCTTGTACGCCTAATGTTATAAAGGCATCCTATGTCCAATACCACCTATTCCATTCTTTCATAGTTGGTATTGAGGGGGGGTATTAAGAGACTAAGGTTATGTAGAAGGGGAAGAGAAGGCTGTGAGTGTGAGATGTTAAGAATCAAAATACTAAGTTTCGATTTTCTAAGCTATTAAGATAGAGCATGCCTAGGATTTCACCCAGTAGTTTGTGCTTAATACTCTAGAACTCTTGGCTTCAAATTCTAGGGATACCTTATCCTCCACTTAGGGTAGCATCTACATGTTACCAACCCCACACCCACACATTAGTCATTCTTGATAATTTGTCCATCTCTCCTCCACCTCATCTACACGTTACCAAAATCCACACCCACCGCACATTAGTCATTCTCGATACATCTCTCTTCCACCGCATCTAATACAAATCGATTATCAATAACACTATGCAAAGTTAGCTCCTCTAGTCTTCACTCTATAAATGTGGAGTTGTATTGGTGCATTTCTTCTTTGAAGCCTCATCTTTATCATGTGATTCTTTAAGAATCGTACTCCAACTAATCAAGTAGCTCTATTGTGGGTGATTGCAACAAGAGAGGATGTCCCATTAGAGCTTAAGTGGGCACAAGATAAAAGAAAGCATGCTTCTACACAACCAAGGTTCCATGGAATCTACCCATAGGTTTCATCCTCAAAACCATTAACATTCAACCCAAGAGATGGTATTCAATACCACCACACCATGTAAGATAACCGCCATGAAATGATCAAGATTGGTATGGCTGTGAAATCTTCTCAACCATGAGAGCATAATGGCATCCATATGGTCAAAAAAGTACATATAAATGCTCTCAAATCAGCACTCCATAGAGCCCAATGTCAACACATAGCTCCCTTAAGGATCTTTACATATAGAAGCTCCATCAAAGGAGATCCAATCCAATAAATGCTCTCAAATCAGCACTACATAGAGCCCAATGTCAACACATAGCTCCCTTAAGGATCTTTACATATAGAAGCTCCATCAAAGGAGATCTAATCCAATACTCATAAGGCCTCCAGAACTAAAATTTATAGAAAATTCCAGCAAGCATATAATCCACCCTTGCCTCAATTATTCACCATTCAAAGTCCTTCAAACCCTTCCAACATGGAAGCCTCCTCAAGAAGTAAACCTTTCCACTTCACCAAGTATTCTGATTGTGAAGCACTTTTCCCTCTTACCTACTATACTCTTTAGAACATATTCAATTATACTCTACCCTTATGTCACTGAAGGGTTGAAGATTTTTATGTTGTAATTTGTAACAATGGAATAGAGGGTGATTCTCCACCTAGAAAAGGAGCCCTCCTCTCCCTTTCAAATCAATTAATGAAGCCTCCTCAATTGAGCATTTTGTGTCATTACCATTCTCTTATCTTCAAACCCTTATTCAAACACTCTCTTTACATGTGAATGTCTCATTTAGCATTAGCTCCTCATGCGCTTAACCCAATTTTGGACCTCTTTGATGATTCATGATAAGTGGGATAAGGAGTTATTATCTTGGGGGGCCTGTGACTTCTCAAGGTAGCCCTTGCCTTATTGCTGCCCTCCTTTGGAGGTACCAATGGTTTTAGTGGTAATGAGCATGTGGAAAGACTTTGGGGACCATAGGTAAATCTTTACGATTGTCCGCTGAGCAATGTTAACCCTTACCCTCTAACTTGAATCATGAAGGAGATGAAAGGCAAGAGGCTATGTGAAAATTGAGGTTTTATGCAAAGAGAGGGAAGTGCAGTTTTTGTGGTCTAATACCCAAATTTCAACTGGTAATTACTCATCACTCGGGTATTGGTTTCTAAAATTGATCATATGGCTAGGAAGCTCTTTATATTCTCTTTCCACTCATCTAACTAATTTCTTAATCCTTTACTTCATTGATGATCAGAATTTCTCCCAAAGTTGCTAACTTTTAGGCGAATTTTGGTAGTTTTATAGTCTTGTAGTAAAATGCTCATAACTTTTCGCTCGGTTGCCCGTTTTTAAAAGTTTTTATATAGGTGCAAAGCTCTCTTTAATCTCTACTTATCTATGTAATCCTCTTTTGTACAGTCTATATGGATTTAAAACTACAATTCTATGTGTATCTCTATTTTTATAGACTTTTGGCCATTATTTTATCTTATAATAATGATTAATTCCTCTTAATCTCTTATCAAAAAGCAAATCCCATGTATCTTATCCTCTTATAAGTGAGTGCTATATTCTTTTACTTTAAGATGTTCCGTCCAAATTGCCCAATTTGAATGGATGAACCTTACTAACATTCCCCGTATGTTTCCGTTCACATAATCCTAAGCCAGAAGATTTTCTTCCAACAAAGAATTGCCCTCTTGTTTGGAGCTACAAGACTGGCAAAAATTCTTACTCCTCCTGAGCCTTTCATCTTTCCTTCCATGAATTATGATCTCACCTTTGATGTGTTTATCTTTATCTTAACCTAGGGAGAGAAAGGGAGGTGAGGAGGCTGTGAGGTTTCATACAAGTGTGTTTTGATTCTAAGAGGTGATCGAAGTCAAAACCCCAACTTTGTGTCACATCTTTTGGTGGAGACAGGGCGGGTAGGTTTTACTTAGAATTATTCTATTTTAACCTCAAGGTCTCGCATGATTAAAGAAAAGTTATTTTGAAATAAGAAAATTTCCCTTGTTGCTACTCATCTTTTGGTGCAAGATGTTCAACATTCCGGTATTCCAAGGATCGGAAAGATAAGACCCGGGGAGTTATCTCCGAGAGTTTAACCGAGCATGCCGCTTGACGAGTTGGTCTATGAAGGAGAGGGCAGAAATACTTCTAGATTTCTTGGAGGGTGTGGCCTTAACTTGGCATGAGGCTTTGCCAGAGGAGTCCAAGAATGATTGGGAAAGGTTGACCAAAGCAATGGAGAGATTTGGGACAGTGGAGTCACAAATGCTTTACTATTGCAATTGGATCATATTTTCCAAAAGGAAGGAGAGTCAGTTTCTGTCTTTTCAGTGAGGAATGAAGCCTTGTTCATCAAATATCAATAAGCTGCTTTACATGTTGTTGCTTCTTCTTTTTCACCTTCTATGGGAGATTCAAAGAGTTCTTTAGCAATGGAGCACCTTAAGATAAGTAAGTTTATCATGGCTTTGGATCCCCGCTTGCATGGAAAAGTTCTTAGCAAAGATCCCACTAATTTTAAAGAGGCTCTTTGTATTGCTTTGAAGGAGGCCACTCTTCATATATTGAGTCCACATTCCAATCTTCTCCTCTGAGTGTGTGCCGACCCCACCACGAGTAGAGATAGCCTCAACATCTCAGGTACAAGCTCCATCCTTGGATCATAACATTGCACAACTTATGGCAGAATTTGCTGATTTGAAGTTACACTTAATCAACTCAAGGCCACCTAGGGTTCCACGAGTTGAGGATAAACCTAGGGATAGAAGTAGTGTCACATGCTATGAATGTCAAGAGAGGGGGACTATCGCACACTGAGTGTCCAAAATTGAGAAAAAGAGAGGATAAAAGTTTAGCACTTTTAGAGAAAACATGCTCAGAAGAAGAAGAGGAAACATTAATGCCATTAATGGCAAAAAGGGGTCGTAAAACTAGGAGCCAAGAAGAAGAAAAACAAGAAGATAAATCTGAAGAAGAGGAGAAAAATAAGAAGAAGAAGAAGTCGTCTAGGAGAAAAATTGGACAATCTGACTTTCCTCTTGGACAAGGATCTCTTAGTTATGACCTCTTAACAGATCTTAGGGAGAAAACGGCACAAATCACATTTGGGCAGCTTTTGGCACTCTCTCCAAAGCTCAGAAAGGAATGGGGTAAGCTGGCTAGCACAAGGGAATCTAAGAAAAAGAAGAAGAGGGATAATGGGACTCTTATGGCTCAAAAGGTGGATATTGATGTAGGAGATGATGTGCCTATGATTGATGTCATCATTGAGGGGCAAACAATTTCTAATGCATACGTTGATGGAGGTGTGTCAATCAATGTCATGAGTGAAAAAACAATGAAAGATGCCAATTTAAAGTTGTATTCTACTAACTCTCCCTATTGCATTAAACTTGCTAATAATACTAGGGTGAAAACCTTAGGAATTGTCAGGAATTTGGGAGTGGATGTATGTGGTATTTCTATGCCTACAACTTTCCAAGTCATTCCTACAAAGCCTGATGCTAGGGCTTTACCCATTGATATTGGGTAGGCCATGGCTTTGCCAAGTGAAGGCAATTCAAAAGTGGGAGACAAGTGATCTTATTCTACAAGGTGAGAATAAGAAGATCCACTACAACATCAAGAGTCGTCACAAGAAAGTGGTAAGAGGTGAACCTTCAACTTCCAAAAGTTCAGAGTCAGAGTCATCCGATGAAGAGGAGACAAGTGGTAGCTCCGAGGATTCCATCTCAGAAGGGAAGGTGGAGTTGCATTTGGTCTTTCCCTGGAAAGGGATCGAGGGGATGCTGAAGACAATGGAGCCTTGGAAGGGGAAGCTTCTTCAACCATGTTCAAGAAAGGAGATGTGGACCTCACTAGTCTTCACCACCAACAGAATGAACTTCTTCTTGATGAGTCCATAGCAGGTACTGAAAGGGAGAATTACTTAAAAATGTTGGATGGATTTCCTAACCTTTTTGCAAACAGCTACTCACAAGAACGCCAAGTTACCCTAGTAGAGCACAAGATTTATCTCAAGGCCCCAAAGTAAGCCAGTGGTACAGCGGCTAAGGCGTTTGGGAGTAGTGCAAGCGGAGGTGATTAAGAATGAGGTAACTAATTTGCTTGAAGCTGGATTTATTTTTCCAGTAGAGAATTCAGAGTGGATTTCCCCAGTTGTAGTCACTCCCAAAAAGGGTGGAAAATAGCGTGTGTGTAGACTTTCACCCTCTTAATGCATGCACAAATAGGGATTATTATCCTCTATCCTTTCAGGATGAGATTTTGGATCAAGTTGCAAGTCATGAGTTGTATTCAGTGTGTGATGGATACTCTGGATACTTTCAAATCCGGATTTGTAAAGAAGATAAAAGGAAAACCTCATTTATCACCCCTTGGGGAGTGTATGCCTATAGGGTGATGCCATTTGGCTTGACCAATGCACCAGCAACTTTTTAACGCTTCATGAGTTAGGTATTTGCACCTTACTTGGGAAAGTTTATAAGGGTCTTTTTGGATGATTTTTGTATTTATTCAAGCCGCATGGATCACTTGGAAAAGTTGAGGTTGGCCTTGCAAAGTATTGATGATGCAAAGGTGTCAATCTTGGAAAATGCCGCTTGGCACGAAGGAATGTGGTTCTCTTGGGACATGTTATCTCAAAAGAAGGCATAGAGATGGATTATGAGAAGGTGCAGGCAATTGTGGCCCTCCCACCGCTACCAATGTAAGGGAGGTAGTAAGGAGGATTTTGGGTAAAACAAAATATTACCAATGCTTTGTTGACATGTTCTCTGAGAAGATGTATCCTATAAATCTGTTGACAAAGAAGAATGTTTCTTTCCAATGGGGACCCGATTAAATTCAATCTTTTTGTTTGCTCAAGGAATGCATGAGTCAAAGTCCAATTGTGCAGCCTCCTAGGTGGGGGGAGGATTTTTATGTGGACCCAAGTGTCTCATAACATTCAATGGGTGCTATAATCTTGCAAAAGGGAGAGCAAGGGCGTATGCAACCGGTGTATTATGCAAGCCGACAACTCACTAATGCCGAGAGGAGAGGTATGGTGAAATGGAGAAAGGTGGTTTGTCTCTTGTTTTTGCAGTAAAGAAGTTCAGGTCATACTTGTTACCTCGCCCTTTTTCTTCCTCACATCTCAACCTTCTTTATAATTCTTGGTCCGCAAACCCAATCCTGCAGGAGGAAAGTTTGCAAAGTGGATTTGTGAGATTCAAGAATTCTCTTTCACTTTTATTACAGAAAACACCACTAGGGCCTCTCTTTGCTTACAAGGAAGGAAGAGGAAGAAGAGACAGGAACAAAGGAAGAAGTATATGAAGATTTGGAGGCACCACCAACTGCTTTCACTATGTATTTTGATGGAGCCTTTAGCTCTTCTAGTAGGAAGGCAATGTGGGGCTGGGGGGATAGTTTTATTTGATCCAGAAGGAAAAGAGGTATGGGCCAAGGGTAGGGAATTTCCAAAGGCTATATCAAGTAATGTGGCTGAGTACAATGCATTAATTTGGGGATTATAAGATTGCATAGAAGATGGAATTAAAGAGGTAGAGGTTAAAGGAGATTCGCAATTGGTCATCCGACAAATGAAAGGAGAATATAAGGCAAGGAGTCCTAATCTCCAAGAATTGTATAAAAGGGCAATGGAGTTAAAAGAAGCTTTTGAGTTTTGTAAATTTGTGCACGTTAACAAGAAGGATAATCAAAAGGCTGATGAATTGGCTACTAAAACTTTGGCTTCTTTCAAAGTAGCTATTCTTGCATTAATGGATACACGTTGGCCTGAGCTCCAAGATGTTCAACGCTATTTAGATACAGGATACTTCCCTCCTGGATTGAATCCTCAACAGAAGCAAAGGCTTACAAGGAAAGATCATCCTTACACAATTCTAGGGGATGTTCTTTACAAGCAAGGTAAGGATAAGATTCTTAGGAGGGTAGTGAGCCTGGAAGAATCTAAAAGGATTATGGAATTATGTCATGAATGTTCAGGTCACTTTGCCTCACCCACCACCAGCACAACTCGGAGGATCCTTAACACAGGTTATTATTGGCCTCGACTCAACAAGGATGTCTATAAGTGGTGCAGAAGCTGTGAAGTATGCCAGGCATATGGGCATAAGCAATTGGTTCCCGGACCCTTAAACCCTATCCCAGCATATGGTTCATTTGAAAGGTGGGGATTAGATTTTGTGGGCCCACTTTCTCGTTCCTCACATGGAAAGTATTAGGAGATACATCATCCACCACCACCACTTGCACATCGGGACCCAAGTAAGCCTTCAAATTTGATACATGGAAAACATCATGTAGCCTAGTAGTAGGAAGAAGCAACAATTGATTTCCTCAACACTTTGAATGGTCTATAATAATGATAAGCAATCTTCGTGCATGTATTGCCTTTGAGTGAACTATATCTACACTTGGTAATTCTCAAAAAGACCAATTCCCCCTCATTTAAATAATGGCCTTCTTTTATGAACATCCTCATAGTACTTGGAGAATATTTGTGCAAGCTTTTGTGTGCGAGCTTTTATTGAACTCTAGATCATTGGGGGTTTTTGCGATCTTGGATATGGGTCAAAGCAATGGAGGAAGCACTAAAAAAGCATTATCTAGGACAACATGCTAAAAGCACCTCACTTATGCTTTGAAGGGATTTTCTTATGTTCCAAAAAGTGCATATAGGTTATTTTTTGTTGTTTGTTATTCCAACCGTTTTATAACAAAAGAGGAGTGGATTGTTAAAAACGGAAAAGCATGGGACATTTCATGTCCCTCTCTCTTTATCACAGTATACTCTCCAGCATAGTGATCTCTTTGAGCAATTAGGAAATTTCTTCTCTCCACTATGAGCAGAGCTCTCTCTCTCTCTCTCTCTCTCTCTCTCTCTCTCTCTCTCTCTCTCTCACACACACACACACACACACACACACAAAGCAATTATGCCTAATCTCTGTCTTTCACTCTCTCTTCATCTTTCACACACATGCACACAAAGAAATTATGCCTAATCTCTGTATCTACCCAATCTTATTTGAGGATCTATTGTTCTCTCTCTCTCTCATATGGAGAGTGTTGAAGTAATAAGGCTAGAGCATATTGAAGGAGAACCGATTTCAGATTTACAAATGCAAGGGCAACCACAGAGAAGAGCATAATTAGATCCTGGGAGGCTTTTTGAAGAAGAGAGCAAAGAGCCGCGGCCAAACATAAGACCAAAATGATAATGGTATCAGATGAAGATCGAAGGAATGTAGCAAAAGAGAGAATTTGTGTTTACTTGGTTAAGCAATTGTCATCTTTTGGGAAGAATATGGGCTCTGAAGTTATGGATGAGGTCTTACAGGATGCACATATTGCAAAATACGTTGAGGGATGGCATGCCAACTCAGATATGGTTCATGTATTCAAAGAGTCTATGTACTTGATTAAGGCTCCAAAATCAAGTGATGAACTTTTTGTAAAGCGAGGTGCGTTGACTTGTTTGACAAGTGCAATAAATTGTTACGAAGATATTACCATTACACGCGCTGCAAAGCTAGCAGATATATATCCTAGAAATTTATTTGAAGCCCAAAGAGGCTTTGTTCCAATGAAGGTGAAAGTTCATTACGACTAGATCTGTGTAAGAGAGCCAACGCCCTTTAAGCAAGCTTGATGAGGTCAAAGATTTGGTTCGTGCCTTTTGGACCAAAAACACCCGTGTTTCTCCAAACAAGAAGGATATCTGTCGTCAACGGATTGGAAGATGCACCTATAAAAAACATCCAATCCACTTTCTTGATGAGACACAGGTAAGTTTCCTATGCAAACTATATAGATGCAAAAATGTTTATTTTTTAGTATCAATTTTTTCTTATGTGAATATTTCAGCATTTGTATGAGTTATACTTCTCTAAACCTAAAAATTCAACATGCCTTTGTGCTTATGTTGCTCTTGAAAGCATAGAAGCATGCTTGAGCTTGACTCAATCTACATGGTGCTTTGTAGTACTGCATATATGCTTGATTCAATGTGTGGTGCTTTGAAGCTTTGCATATGCAAGATGATGTGCTAGACTCAATATGCATGGTGCTTTGAATCACTACACAAATGCATGATGCTTTGACGTACTGCACATGAGCTCAATGTTGTGCTTGACTCAATCTACAAGTGCTTTAAAGCACTGCACATATGCTTGATTCTTTTTGCATGGTGCTTTTACTCACTACACATGTTCTCATGAAAGAAGTTGAATATTTTAAAAGCTCAATAATAAGATTAACTCAATCTGGGTGGTGCATTGAAGCACTGTAGAAATGCTTAATTCAATGTGCATGATGCTTTGAAGCATAACATAGGTGTGCTTGACTCAATCTATAATAGGGTGCTTTGCAACATTGCACATATGGTTGATTCATTCTGAATGGTGCTTTGAAGCACTGCAGATATGCTTTAAAGGACTACACATATGCTTCATTCATTCTGAATGGTGCTTTGAAGCACTGCACATGTGCTTGATTCATTTTGAATGGTGTTTTGGAGCTTTGCATGTGTGGTTGATTCATTCTGAATGTGCATACATATTTCATGCTTTTTTTTATTATGATTCATTTCATAAAAGTAATAAATTTGCTACTTCTTATGTATGCAGACAGATTTATTTTTGAGATTCAAAGCTGCAAACCCACAATTGGTTATTAGTCAGCGTAATTTTGAAAAGTTCAAGCCATTCTTTGTGCGCAAGCTAAAAGACAGAAACACTTGTTTTACATCAAGCATATGCAGATGATATATTTCAAGGAGGCAGCCAATCACATTCGGACATCCTTGTATGGACAGACCATCGCGTGGATGCAATTGTAGAATTTACTTTAAAGTTGACATGGTTGGGAAGTGTGCTACCGAGAATGTGTTTAGTGGGGTCATTCTGTGTGTCCCAAACCCTATGATTTTGCATTTCACAAGCTAGGATGCCTAATGGGTGAGTGCAAATTGTGTGGACTAGAAAGGAAGCTAGATATTTGTCCAACTGAGCAAGAAAATTCCATGAAAGTATGCAATGTAAAAATCTTTGAGGACATTATTGTGGGTGCTGACGAGATGAGGGTAAAGCAAAAGTAAGAAAGGTCCTCTCTCAAAAGGACATGCTTGTTCTGATGTATGGAAGATGTTGAAAGTTCACACTAAATAGTTCATTGCACATAATTTTGTGTACAGGTGGCAAGCTGAGCAATTTCGATAGTGCATAAAGAACTTTCCGCAAGATGTAATTATGTGAGTTGTGGATTTTGTAGAGAATTACTCGTTTAAGGACCAAAATGAGATATAGTCCATGCATTGGCACACCGATCAAGTCATGCTGTTTGTACACATAACCTATCGTCTCGCAAGGCTGAAGATGACACAGTGATTCAAGAGGTGCACTTTTATGTCTCAGATGATAAAGTTCATGATACACTCTTTGTGCAACATTGCTTCTTGAGGCATTCACAGTGGTTATAGAAATAAGGCTTGGAATTCAAGAAGCATTGGGTATGGTCTGCTGACAGATGTGCTGCTCAATTCAAGGCTAAATGTCCATTTTATTTTGTGAGAAAGTACTATGCCATTACCAATATGGAGATGACATGGAACTTTTTTGAGTCTGGCCATGGTAAAGGTGAGCATGATGGAGCAGGTGTGCGGTAGTCAAAAGGGCACTTACTCATGAGCAACTCAAGACAGATGGTGTGGATTTGAAGTGTGCGGCTAATGTGGTGGCATTCTTGAAAGACACCATGAGCACTGCGGCAATACTAGCTAGTAGGGGATAATTTTTTTGTACCTACAGAAAAGGATAATGAAGAGGGTGTGGACTTTTACATGCTAAGGTGTTGCCATGAGATGCAAGAAGCTACACGCAAAATGTTGTTGGATCAAGAGCCTGAAGCTATCATCCAATCCCATCTTGTTAGGTGCACCAAGTTTGAACTGCCCCTAAAAGATGAGACAAGTAATATCTACTTCTTGTCCATCGAGCGTGCATGAGGCTATATACTGTTCACTACCTTATGTAGATGAAAACACTATGCAGCTTTGAAGTTCCATGAACTGCCATTAAAATTAATGCAGCTTTAAAGAATCTTTAGTTTGACAAGCTTTTTGTGTGTGTGTTGTGTGTGTGTGTGTGTGTGTGTGTGTAAATGGATGTGTAATTCTATGTGTGTGTAACTATTTGTGTGTATAACTCTGTGTGTGTAACTTTGTGTTTGTTGTAAATCTATAGGTGTAACTGTGTAAGTGTGTGTGTGCCGTCTAACTATGTGTAACTATGAGTGAGTGAGTGAGTGTGTGTGTGTCTCTAACTGTGTGTGTGTGTCCCTCTAACTTTGTGTCTAATTGTGTGTGTGTAGCTCTGCAGGTGTAACTGTGTGTCAAACTGTGTGTGTAACTGTGTGCGTCTAACTATGTGTAACTATGCATGTGTGTGACTGTGTAGCTATGTGTCTAAATCACCATATGCTGCCAAGTTTGAATTGCGCCTAAAAGATGAGACAAGTAATATCTACTTCTTGTCATCGAGCATGCATGAGGCTATATATTGTTCACTACCTTATGTAGATGAAAACACTATGCAGCTTTGAAGTTCCATGAACTACCATTAAAATTAATGCAGCTTTAAAGCACCTTTGTGTTTGACAAGGTGTGTGTGTGTGTAAATGGATGTGTAATTCTATGTGTGTGTAACTATTTATGTGTATAGCTCTGTGTGTCTAACTTTGTGTTTGTAAATCTACAGGTGTAACTCTGTGTGTCTAACTTTGTGTTTGTAAATGTACAGGTGTAACTATGTGTCTAACTGTGTGTAACTATGTGTGAGTGTGTGTGTGTGTGTGTGTGTGTGTGTGTGTGTGTGTGTGTGTGTGTCTAACTGTGTGTAACTGAGTGAGTGAGTGAGTGAGTGTGTGTGTGTGTGTGTGTGTGTGTGTGTGTGTGTGTGTCTAACTGTGTGTGTGTCCATCTAACTTTGTGTCTAACTGTGTGTGTGTGTGTGTGTGTGTGTGTGTGTGTGTGTAGCTCTGCAGGTGTAATTGTGTGTCAAATTGTGTGTAACTATGCGCGTGTGTGTCAAATTGTGTGTAACTATGCGCGTGTGTGACTGTGTAGCTATGTGTCTAAATCACCATATGCTACCACTACATAGGCTGCAGCCCTTCAAAAAGAACCCACCCTACTGTGCTTTGGCGCACCAAAACAGGTGCTTAAAAGCATCATGGTCAATATAAAGACATCAATATTCAAAAAAGATTTTGCACATGTAAATATAGATATGTTTTGCATTATAAAAAATTTTGCACATCCTCACCCATGAGAGACAATATCGATGATTTTTACATAATACCATTTTTACAAAAAATTTGGACAAAAGGGTGTCTCAAAACTTTTGGACAAAAGGGGATTCATTGGCAACTAAGATCTGTCGATTTTACTATAGTCAATTACAAGTTAACTGATGTGATCTCGACGGTCCTGTATGGGATTGAAAAAGAGCCACATCTTTGGGAATGACGATTGTGCCCATCTACTTAACCAAGGCAACAAGGTTTTGGTCAAGTACTTTGGATCTTGTGCATCATCTTCGGGAGCAAACTCCTCTGGACAAACGTAAGTGTTGTTCGGATTCCACTGACTCTTGTATCTATTGTCATCCACCAACAGGGTGTTGTTGCTGTCGTATTGCGGTAGCTTATGCCAAACAGTCGATAAGTTCTTCAAAAACACTGGCTTCTGCCAAAAGTTTTGAGGAGCACTAGGCACACACTTGAAGTTTGGCAATAACATCTCATAATCCTCTTGCAACAGCACTGCTGTAGCAACACAATATGAAATTAGCCATTACATTGCAAGACATAATTAAGAGGCTAGATTAAGTACAATCTACTAAAAATTTAGAGTCCATACCTTTTAAAAAACCATTTTCATTCCATAAAGTTGATAAGCAGCAGGTCGTCATAGCAGATGTAATATTGTGGTATGTGCAAGTGCTCCACAAAACAATATCCCCTAACTCTTTTAAGCCTTTTAGAAAACTCCCTGAATCCACCCTTGAGATTATATGAGAGACACCTTGCATTCCAGCAAGCAATGATTGGATCTCCTCGAAATTTCTCTTTTGGCTGAGTGAACCTTTTGCCAAGCGTAAGGCATTGTTTGCCTCTTGTAGTGATCCTCCCGCTTCTTCGATCTCTAACACCAAATCCGATATCTTCTGGCCCATGAAGACCACCATTTCATTAGGGGGATCTTATTCTTCCTTGGTAAGGCACACTTTTGTAGAGCAACCACCATAACTTGCACTTGGTTGCTGTAGGTAGTCGGAGCGAGGAATTGACCCCATGGTAGAAGTACCCTGCAATCTTTTCAGAACCCTGTTCTCCTTGAGCTGCCACCTGTCCATCTTGCCTTCCAACTGATTGTGCTTCTGTAACCAATTCATTGCTTCCTCTGCAAAGTGAGCCCAATTGATTTGTTCTAGTGCAACCTTCGATCGCTCAAGTGTAAACCCCTCTGCAAAGTGAGCCCAATTGATTTATTCTGGTGCAACCTTCGACCGCTCAATTGATTTGTTCTGGTGCAACCTTCGACCGCTCAATTGATTTGTTCTGGTGCAACCTTCGACCGCTCAAGTGCAAACCCCTTTGCAAAGTAGACACCCAACTCACCATTCTTAGTAGGAAGCTCATGGTAGACATTCCAATGGAGGAGCATTAAATCCTCGTGGTACTCTTCCCTAATTTCATCATGCTTGATTTTTTGTCGAGGGCTGGGCATTGGACATGCAAACACATTGGTCCAATCAGCTTGTGAAATCTCCCGAATCTGTCGTGGGTCCTTACCGACACTTGACAGACCATGGATAGCTGCAAAATCTGTAGCTGTCTTGCAAAATGTTCTTTGCAATGGCTCAGCAATGGGAAGCCGCCTGAGATGACTTAGTAGGCTTAGGCATCTTCTAAAAGAGGTATCCCCTACTAAGTAACCCTTGTGGTGCCTCTATCTCTAGATTAAAAAACAGAGTGCATGGAGGAGAAATGACCTGAAATGTCTAGAGGGAGCTTGAAAGGAAGCATGCAAGGAGGGAAAAGCTTACCTCTACAACAAAGCATGCAAACAACAAAGCATGCAGAACCGAGTGGCACCCTATTCCAGTGTCATGACAGTTACAAAGGTTCAAAGGCACCCACATCTTCAAATGAATGCCCCATCACTTTTTCCTAAACCTAAAAGGCTTTTTTAAAATGTATCCTATAGTCTTAAAAAATGGCCTTTGTAAAAAAAACAAATTTTATCAGCCTTTTAAAAGGAAAAATAAAACCTTCAAAAGGTGTTGGATTTCCATTCTTGAAAGCCAAAATAGCATGACACCTTCCCATACTTTGACCCATATGCAATCTTTTTTTACATTTTTGCATGCTTTTTTGTATCCAAGATTTATAACAAATTCCTTGAATAAAGCATTAGAAAGAACATGAGCTACACATGGAGAAATATAGGGTAGCCTAATCTACACTAACAATATGGGGTAGCTATTCTACAATACCAATGTATAAAGAAACTCTAGCTTCAACAACATCCTATGCTTATTTGCTTTCAAGCCAACAGGCACTTCGCTTTGCGGCTAATTTTCTTTGCTTTCCTAGACTCCTGAACTCTAAGAGTAGCTTGCACGGTTCTCTGAATTTGGTCATGATCGAAGTCTGAAGATGCGTCACTCCTCTTCTTGCGGGATAACCTATCCTCTAGATCCATTCTCAACTCCTTCTCAACTAGAATCTAATTTTGGAGAGTGACTCAATTTGCTCGTGAATGGTTGGGGTTAGAGGTTCATGTGATGAAAGAGAGATGTGGAAAGATAAAGGATGTAGATTTTGAATGTAAAAATGAAAATTGATGAAATAATGATAATACTTAGCTCATTTGATGCACGGTTGAATAATAAAATGTTGTCGATGTGCTTGAATTTGAGGAGTTGGCAAAATATTTAAAGTAGAACTTGTATGTTGAAAGATAAGTGGATGAAATAATTTTGTTGATATTGAATAATCAACAAAAAACCATGGTTCTGGAAGTCTTCAAAAGCTCGAGAATATTGCCCAAGAAATACATCTGACATAAAAGATAACTAGCAAAATAACTCGTTAATGCCAAAATAATCCAAATAATAACGCGCTGGAAGAAGTCTTGAAAGGTCTGTAAAATTTTATAGAAGAACCCACTATCAAGTTTTTTTTATCCACTTACTGAGAGTTTTCTTTTGTAGGGCTCCCTCTCTTTTCTTTTCTTCTTGGTGGCCAAAGAGGGCTTTGAGCTTGTGGCAATATAAGCTTTTTAAAGCTTATGAAATAGGTAAGTGTTGAAGGTCATAAGATTTTTTTTATAAAGCTTATAATAATATAAAGCTTTAAAGCTTAAGATTTAAAAAAATATATAAAAGAAGACGTTTCCTCACAAATAGGAGATCCACGTTGTAGGCAGCTAAGAGAGAAGAAAAGAAAAAGATGCCTCAACCAGTTTTTCATGAATGTCTTCCTGTCCCACTGCCGCCACCAATTGTGAGTGGACAGAAAAGAATGAGAAAATATTAAGCTTGATTCAAGGATTTAAAAGCCAATAAGCAATTTCTTCAAATTGATTTATGGGCAACTCTCCACCTTCCATTATAGATTTCTATTGAGCAAGGGTTTAGCAATCTGGCAGTGGACTTGTATGCCGATTTCATATGTACAGATGGATCAACAAGAGGTTAAGAGATGAGGAAAACCATTTTTATTAAGAAGGGTGTTTTTGGCTTCACAAAAGTGGTTTTAGGATAAAAGGTGACATGAATTGCTAACCTTTGATCTAGTTCGTCATCCTATGGCTCAAAAAATTTCCATAAACCTTCCAAACTTTGTCTACTTTATCCCATGGATTTTTGTGAGCTTTTCCCTATTCTTCAAGTGCAAGTACCCATAGCTCTGATACCACTATCATGGGACCTCATGTACTTCTTGAAGAATTAATCAAAACTCACATACACATCAATGAACCAAGCATATACTTGAATCAATGGGACAAAATTAAAGTATAGAACATGAGATAGAGTAAACATCACCTTCAACACACTATTGGGTGCAATCTCCTCCCCCCCCCCCCATGTATGCATCTCCTCCTTACATGATATGAGTCTTTTGAGAATTGTATTCAAAATATAGCCCAAGGAGCTAATGATAGTTGTGCATACAAACTAGGGCTTGCTTTTCCACTTTTACAAAAATAACTCAAGCACTAGAGCTTGTTCACATACTAAGTGTAAAATAACCAAGACTCTTCTAACATATGTGCTAGTAATATAGCAATGCCACGCACAAGTGCACATAAATAATATGTACAATCATTTGGCACATGGCCAGCAAAATAACTCATACAAAATAATAATAATCCAAGATGATATTGACAAGATCCTCCATGTGTGACACATGTATTGCTCATCACCTATCTCACAAATGTAAACACATTAGCTGGTCCAACTAATTGCTATCACAACAATCAAATATTAATTTAAGAACAAACACAATATACACTCACCATTTGTTACACTTTGATGAGAGTATCATTATACACCTCATCTAGCATGGCGTGTCTTACCACTTGTTATACTTCAATGAGCATATCACTATACACATCATCTAGCATGGTACGTTATTTGTATAAACCACTTGTTACGCTTTGACTATGTGTAGTTGTTTAGCATAGTCCACTTGTTTCACTTCGACTAGTCATCAAGCATGGCACTACTTGTTACACTTCAACAACATACACTCATCAATCATGGTGTCAAGCTATACTAATAACACTAGGTAGCTAGTATTCAATGTGGGGTCACCCATAATACCAATTCACTAGCATGGCATACTAACGTACATGCATCCCCGTTCAGCTAAAGGGTGGACATTATATGGGTTGTAGTTTCAGATTTTGCAAGGATTTAATGTTGACAAAACTATGCATACTCCCACTATCCAAAAGGATATGTGCCACTATACCCTTGACGTAAGCTTTAAGCCTCAAAGTTTGAGCATTTTTGCACCCCATGTAGACATCATGTGACAATATACATAAAGTGGCTTCCTTACATGAATCATCCAAAGTACACATAGCCAGGAATCCATCATCATAATTCTCCAAATCTTTACCAAAAGAACCATCGAGATCAAAGGGAAATTCCCCATCAAGTTCATGATCTCCTCTTCTCCCATTGATTCATTGCATTCCACAAACTCTTCCATTTCTTTACCATCCATCTCTTCCCCATCCATCTCTATGAGTATAAAATTGAGAGTAGCATTTCTAACCTAGCATGACTTTGCATGGTCTTTATGCCACTTCTTGCCACATTTGAAACACAATCCTTTGCAACCTAAGCTCATTGAGGCGGTCCTCTTCGACATACTTTGTCTTGGTCCTAGCATTAGAAGCCTTTCCATCCTCACTTGAAGCCTTTCAAGCACCACTACCAAATCTGAAATTTATGTTTCCATCCTTTCCATAAATGGTAGGGTACCTAGAAATGGTCACATTTGAAGGAGCATTTCTTATGGGTCTCGCAAAGGAAGATGGAGGAACTTCAATCCACCTAAAGCTTATAACCACACTGTAGAGAATATATCTACCGTTTAGCATAATAGCCTCTTCAAGAGTGGTTAACCTTTGAGCATTCACATTAGCCCTTATGTTCTTCACAACAACAAG
Source organism: Cibotium barometz (assembly GCF_041138505.1). NCBI lineage: Eukaryota > Viridiplantae > Streptophyta > Polypodiopsida > Cyatheales > Cibotiaceae > Cibotium > Cibotium barometz. Next base: position 31,928,693 of record NC_141067.1, read on the forward strand.
AACTTTTATGTTTTTTCTCACCTTGAAATCATCACTAATATCTTTGACATAGAGCATGAGTTTGAGAAATTTATCTCTCATCACAGTTTTTGTTTGTGTCAAATCATCCCACTCAAGCATGTTGTTACCCTCATCCTCAGCTACTACTACCCCAATTTCCTACTCCAAGGTAGCCTTTAGTACCAACACCACCTAGTCCTACAAATAGCGTAGTGACCTATGTGCAACATAATGTGTAAAACCTACCTATACCACTAGTAGGTCTTACCACCACAACCACCTCCAATCTTGTGAGGAGAACCATGTAAACAAACGCATATTTTGTTCTTGAATTCCAACCAAGTAGTCATAGCATAACCATCTTCTTGTACATGCTGCCCCACCACAAATGCGCATACCCTTCCAATTGTAGGGTAGTAAAGTACACCTTAGCCACTTCTAAGATTGAGCTCAAAGTGTAAGTCAAGCTTATTTACTCATTCCTCAAACTCCTGACTGTTGGTGTTGGTGTTCTCTCCCTTGAACTTTGTAAACACCACCTTTTCACTTGAACTCATCATGAGTATCTCCAACATGCCCTCTTGGTGTAGAGCTATCAGACCTTTTATTAACAAGCATGTCATCAAATACCACTTGCTTGCCTCTTCCAAAATCTCTACATGAAGATCCAAATCTCCATTGAGGATGTTGATTCTCCTTCTTCACAATGTCATGACCATCTTCAATGGAATAGTTATCTTTATCATTATCCATATGCACTCTGGTATTGGTTGACTTCAAGTTGCCACTAGGTTATTTTGAAGACCCACCAATGTGTAATTTCTTCCTCTCTTCAACATGAACACTCCTCTCAATCTTTTCCCCAAGAGAAGAAAATTCACCTTTGATCTCTTTAAGCATCTATGTTCATTAGGCACATTTGCAACATCCTCATCCGCATCTGACATTCACTTAAACTTGTTTCGCATGTGTCATGGCACTTTGAGCCTTCAAATTGACATTCTCTCCTTGGGTATTATCCAATGATGTATCATTTGCATGCTCATCTTCCACATTTTCCATTGCCTCTTTCCTAAGTGATGACAAAAGAGGGTCTGATACCTTTCGTGGCAGGGAAATATGTAATTTCACCAGGAAAATGACCTCCAATTGTAGTGTCCAATAGATCCTTAAGAAGCTCTTGAGATGAGCTTCACAAATGTGTTCATAAATGAACCTCCATTTACTCTTTGTTTTTTTGAATTTGTGACACCAAATTGGCCGTATCTCCTTCACCAAAAGTTTGATTTAAGATGTCTTTAGCTTGTTGGAGAGGTAATGGAATGGGGAACACAATAACATAATCAATTTATGTTCAATCCAATGCTTCTGTTCTCTCTCTCTCTCTCTCTCTCTCTCTCTCTCTCTCTCTCTCTCTCTCTCTCTCTCTCTCTCTCTCTCTCTCTCTCTCTCTCATATCCCCATGTGGCTGAATTTTGGCAATTTGACCGTGGACCACCAAAAAGTTGTTGACGCTTGTTAGAAATCTTCTAACATAGCCTTCCCAAGCATGTGATCAAATTAGGTTCAATTCGGAGCATTTATGATTGAATTGACTTCTTAGATTTGATCAAAACTAGCTCCAGAGTATTGCATGAGCCACTTTTATTCCCAACTATTCAATTGAATATGTTTCCAACATTAAGAAGCATCACATGTACACATTCCCTTGGAAACCATTAACTATACATCAATCCCTTGATTCCATTTCTATGTATTTGCTTACTACTTCAATCATTCTGCATGGTACCTACTCCTCCCACTTCAACCTTTTCCAAGGCACTCAATGGTAGTTGAATTCAAGAAGACTCTCTCCTTTGGCCCCTTCTGCCTCCTCTTGCCATGGGTACTCCTCACAGACAAACTAGATTCTATAAACTTAAATTGCAATTGTTAAAGATTTACAATAGGAAGTGTTTATATATTTCCACTTAGCATGGACTCATGCTATAATATATTTCCACTTAGCATGGACTCATGCTATAATATTCCCATCACCATTGCATCACCATTAGCTTCAAACTTTTCTTTCTTCATCATAAGATCTCATGTGCCTCTTACCAAGACTTGCAATACTAATAGGTGAGTGTTTATATATTTCCACTTACCAAGACTTGCAATACTAAGTGAGTGTTTATATATTTCCACTTAGTATGGACTCATGCTATAATATTCCCATCACCATTGCAATCAGTATTGCATCACGATTAGCTTCAAACTTTTCCTTCTTCATCATAAGATCTCATGTGCTTCTTACCAAGACTTGCAAGACAACAAAGATGTCTCCAAATGCACCCAAGTCACATGAATCTTCATCATTGTGTAAGAACATGCCAATGCCATCAATTTTTACAAGAATGCATTGAGATTTGCATTCATGACATGAAATCATTTGTCTCTCATGCCACTGACAGCTTTCTTTACACAAAAACAAGTGTTCTTTGCATGGATTAATGACCTCACAAAGGCCTCAAGAAATGAGAATACGACGCAAAATGGCTTCAAGCAAGCCTCTCCTAAGTAATTAAAAGCTCTCTTAATGTGGTAAAGCATTGAAGCCCCATGCCAATGCAAAGAGTTTATTTAATTTATTATGAATGAAGCAAAACCCTCTCAATGTTCCACTCAAGCTCGATTTATGTAAGATTGTTTAGAAATGAGCAAGATAGATGGAAATGTTTACAAGATATGGATGAATCTAGAAAAACCTCTTCTCAATGCCTACTAATGTCATGTATGACCGGGATTTACAACTAATGGAAGAGGACTTCAAATCTTGGTGAGAGATCTTAAAATCTTGATGAAAATTTTCCAAAACTTTTAAGCATTCACCATGGCACTCACCATATATCTAGATCTCTGTTATTAATGACCTTCCCCTAATGGTTGTGGCTACACAAGTATGAAAGCACAAGCATATCTAGATATCCATTATTAATGACCTTCCCCTAATGGTCTTGGTTGCACAAGCATGAAGGCACAAGCTGCCTCTAAGAAAAGGTTGTACCCTAACAAAGCTGAACGCTACCTTTGAGAAAATGCTACCTGTGAGATGGCGTTGCCTATTGCCACCTCTAATCTGCACTATATGGCTACCTAATCTACACCAATTACTATTGCCACCAACAATTCACCATTCACAATTTATTGTTACATTCTGGCGTTGCCTATTGCCACCTCTAATCTGCCTATTGCCACCTCTAATCTGCACTATATGGCTACCTAATCTACACCAATTACTATTGCCACCAACAATTCACCATTCACAATTTATTGTTACATTCTTCCTTCGTCTCCTTGATGTAGATGATATACATCATATCTAAGAAACCATAATAATGCTCTCTACACTCATACAAAGGCTAACTAAGCAAGATACACTTGAAGTTTTAGGGTTCAACAAACACGTTAAGAATATTTTTTAATAGGGAAATATTTTTTTGATTTTTTTTATAGTTTTGAGCAAGAAAAGGGATCAAAGCAAGAGCTCTAATACCAATGCAAGAGAGGAGGTGGCATTAGAGCTTGAGTGGGTGCACGAGAAAAAACCTTACTTCTACACATCCAAGGTTCCATGGAATCTTGTACAAGCAGTCCAAAAAGATGTATTAGTAAAATGATTAGTATAATAATTAACCTTTGATTAGGCCTAATAATTATCTTATATACTTGGCCCTCCTTTCACAATCCCCAATGTCTAATCCTCATCCGTCGAGGGTCAAACACCTATCTATTCTCGTTAGTTGATCTCAGCTCACCTACAAACAGATGTGTGGAGGGAGGAAGAAGAAGAAAAAGGAGGAGGGATCTCTCAAGGAAGTGTCTGTGGCCTATAAACCCTTTCCTTGCACCTTGCATTGCATAACCTCTCAAGGCTCACATCTCACATCACAGCTCTCAAGTTAGCCCCTCTTACACTAACATTGCACCTCTCTAACATCTCGTAGAGCAAGAAGAGACAAGCAACACGATATTCATTAAACTATGAATGTGTATAATAGCTTCCTCATAACTCAGAGAGGAGAGGTACTCTTACAAGGTGTGCACACCACACAATACTCTAAACTTTGCACACATAGTACACACACTATACTCCTTATAGGTTACAGTCCTCTAGGTAACATGATTCCATCAAGGAGAGGTGAGGATAGTGATAAAGAGAGATTGCAACTCACCTTGGGGAAGGAAGGGAGATGTGCGAGCCATGAGTATCACTTACCCCAAGGTTGACATGCATGTCAACAAATCAATGGGCTTAGTAGTCAGAGAAGTTAAAGGAAGCACCTGCAGGGATGAGCGATAGCCATAGAGAGATCTTGGAGGGCTCAATGAGCACGGAGGGGTGAGAGGAGGCATAAAAGTGGAGACAATGAAGATGGAGGTGACAACCTGTTGGAGCTTGGTGGAGATGCTAGAGACAAGAGCTTGGTGGAGATGCTAGAGACAAGAGATGGAGTGTGGAGGACCAAGCAAGCCATCTACAACAACTACCCATAGATCTTGGGTCATATAGGTTGGAGTCTTCCAAGGTCATTCCACTATAACCTTCCTTGACACTTTAATCTACTACCAGTAAATGTTTTCCTCCTTGAGGTGTCAGTGTGCATTATGGTTTTGTGAATTTTCCTCCTTTTCCTAAATGTATTAGTCTTATGCATAGGGCTAGCTTATTGCATAAGGTCTAATGCATAAACCATAATGCTCGCACTCGCATGATACAGGTGTGTTTGCACGTGCGAGCATGTGAATGTGGAGGGAAGAAGGGGCAAGGTGTGCGCGTTGTTGGGAGGGGTGTGTGTGTGTGTGCACGCACACATGCATGAGAGAGAGAGAGAGAGAGAGAGAGGAGAGGAGAGGAGAGGAGAGGCAGAATAAGACCACCATCACACACACACACACACACACACACACACACACACAAAAAGTTCACTTTTGAGGCGTCACATAAGTGATAATCTTCTTCCACTTCTAAAGGCATTCATGACGATACATGAGAATTTGGATAGCCAAAATCAAGGTCATGTGAAGAAATTTAGCGAGTCCACGTGTCATCCAAGTCAGTGCCATCGGAGAAGTAGGAACCTTGCTGGAGCCATTCGATGGAGGTTTCGCTCCAAGAGCGGGGAGCGACGCCCCAGGTGGCGAAGATGAACCGTTCAAGCCTGGCGAAAAAGTTCGCACGGTCAAGCAAGGGGTTCTAGAGGCCACAGTAGTTGACGTTGTAGGGGGACCTGTGATGGGCACCATGCATTTTCCTCGCAACGAGGACGCCCATGTCCTGCAATTTGATCACAATGGCCGGCAAATCGGTCTTCTTCGTGTGAGCCTACGCATGGAACTGCTGGCTGAACACCACGCACGCAGCGGTCCACGTAGGCATTGTTGGGCATAGTTAAAAATGAGTGTTTTTTTCCCATTTTTGCAGGCTACCCGCAAGCGTGCTGTTGGAATTCTGTTTAAAAACAGAATTTCGAGGGGGTGTGCAACGCTATTGCCGCTATGTGATATACCAGGAAGCTAACCCAGTCTAGGGTTAGGCTAAACCCACCTAGGGTTTAGGCCATGGCATACCAAAGGTCACATGCACTAGGGAGCAAGGATTTGGGATTGTAATCCCATAGAGTGTGAGAGTGGGTAGCACCCCTCTTGCCAAATCCTATATAAGTGGGATGTGGCACACACTCTAGGTATCCACTCTTGGATGAGCCTTGGTCTACACTCTAGCCTCATTTCTATTCTATAGCCTCGTGCTACTGCGAGAGAGATACCTCTTGGTGGTATGGGACACCAAGGTTAAGGTATGGTTGCTTCTCTAGTGCCCTTGGGCTCGGGGGTGGTTGGGTGGATTGAGCATATGCCTATTTTTGTATTGTTTATGCATTGTTCAAGCTTTGTTTTCTAGTTAGAGAGATTCATGGGTTTTAACATTTCTTAGACCAATGATTTCCCCACCTTCATGGAAAGTTGGTTGAGTGATGAGATCATAGCAATTTCATGGTCAGAAGGTAGCCCAATCTAGGAAAGTGGTTTGTAGGAAACTAGTAACTCCCTAGCCAAAAGGTAGCCAAGAACTGCTACCTTAGGATAGCTCAATCCAAGAAGTGGTTGTTACCACCAATCTCTTTCTTGGCAAGAAATTGCCTCTACCACCAGTCTATACTTTCTACCAACATAGTCAAGAACAAGACTAGATGCGCATCATCTCAGCTAAGCCCCCGAGAGTCACACACCATGAGAAACTATCTGTTCTCGTCACTTGATCTCAGCTCACCTACAAATAGATGTGTGGAGGGAGGAAGAAGAAGAAGATGGAGGAGGGATCTCCCAAGGAAGTATCTATGACCTACCCTAAAGAGAGGATTAGATGATCACTAACTTTGGCCTAGCCTTTATATAGGCCCTAAAAAGTACCCTGCAAGCCCTTTACTTAACACCACTTCTGTGTTATCTGATTGCGTAGTAGTAGCCCTTTGCTTGACACTGTCTACTAGTGTGCTATTTGACTGCACACAACAGTAGACCTATAACATCATCTCATAGTAGTAGCCCTTTGCTTGACACTAGCTGCATAGTAGTAGCCCTTTGCTTGATACTATCTAATAATGTGATATCTGACGGCACACAATAATAGACCTATAAACCCTTTGCTTAACACCATCTACTTTTGTGCTATATGATAGCATAGTAGTAGCCCTTTGCTTGACACTATCTACTAGTGTGCTATCTGATTGCACACAACAGTACACTTATAAACCCTTTGCTTGCACCTTACATTGCATAATCTCTCAAGTTAGCCTCTCTCACTTCTCACATCACACCTCTCAAGTTAGCCTCTCATACACTCACATCGTAACACCTCGTAGAGCAAGAATAGACAAGAAACACGATATCCAATAGACTATGAATGTGTACAACAGCTTTCTCATAGCTCAGAGAGGAGAGGTACTCTTACAAGGTGTGCACACCACACAATACTCTACACTTCGCACACATAGTACACACACTGTACTCCTTATAGGTTACAGTCCTCTTGGTAACATGATTCCATCAAGGAGAGGGGGAGATAGTGATCAAGAGAGATTGCAACTCACCTTGGGGAAGGCAAGGAGATGTACAAGCCATGAGTACCACTTAGCCCAAGCTTCATATGCATGTTGACCAATCAACAATTAGAGAAGTTAGAGGGAGCACCTGTGAACGTGCGAAAGCCATAGAGAGAGCTTGGAGGGCTCAAAGAGCACGGAGGGGTCGGAGTAGGCATAAAGGTGGAGACATTGAAATGGAGATGACAACCTGTTAGAGCTTGGTGGAGATATTAGAGACAAGAGATGGAGTGTGGAGGACCAAGCAAGCCATCTACAATATCTACCCTCAGACCTTGGGTCTTGTAAGTTGGGAGTCTTCCAAGGTCATTCCACTATAGCCTTCCTTGACACTTTAATCTACTACCAATAAATGGTCCTTGAGGTGTCAGGGTGCATTATGGTTTTGTAAATTTTCATTCTTTTCCTTAATGTATTACTCTTCTACATAGGGCTAGCTTATTGCATATGGTCTAATGCATAAGCCATAATGCTTGCACTTGCATGTAGGTGTGTTTGCACGTGCAAGCATGTGAGTGGGGAGGGAAGAAGGGGCGAGGTGGTGCATTGCTGGGAGAGGTGTGCGTGTGTGTGCACACACACATGCATGAGAGAGGGGGGGAGAGAGAGAGAGAGAGAGAGAGAGAGAGAGGAGAGGTAGAATAAGACCACCATCACACAATCAAAAAAGTTCACTTTTGAGGCGTTCATCATGTCACATAGGTGATAAAGAAATGATGTCACACAAAAAGAGGAATTAAAGAGTCCATATGTGATATATGTGATGAGAGTGAAAAGGCATTTATTCATATGTAGCCCTAGCCAGTGCCATGTGAGAAGTGAGAATCTTCTTCCACTTTAAAGGCATCCATGACGATACATGAGAATTTGGATAGCCATAAAAGGTAGAAAGCGACGAGGCATTTAGCGAATCCACGTGTCATCCAAGTCAATGCCATCGGAGAAGTCATGAGAGAGAGGGAGAGTGAGAGAGGAGAGGCAAAATAAGACCACCACCACACAAACAAAAAAGTTCACTTTTGAGGCGTTCATTATGTCACATAGGTGATAAAGAAATGATGTTTCACACGGAAAGAGGAATTGAAGAGTCCATATGTGATAAATGTGATTATTCATATGAAGCCCTAGCCAGTGCCATGCAGAATCTTCTTCCACTTTAAAGGCATTCATGACGATACATGAGAATTTGGATAACCATAAAAGGTAGAAAATCAAGGTCAAGTGATGAGGCATTCAGCGAATCCACGTGTCATCCAAGTCAGTGCCATCGGAGAAGTAGGAACCTTGCTGGAGCCATTCGATGGAGGTTTCGCTCCAAGACCGGGGAGCGACGCCCCAGGTGGCGAAGATGAACCTTTCAAGCCTGGCGAAAAAGTTCGCACGGTCAAGCAAGGGGTTCCAGAGGCCACTCACGATGCAGTAGTTGACGTTGTAGGGGGACCTGTGATGAGCACCATGCATTTTCCTCGCAACGAGGACGCCCATGTCCTGCAATTTGATCACAATGGCCGGCAAATCGGTCTTCTTCGTGTGAGCCCACGCGTGGAACTGCTGGCTGAACACCACGCACCCCATGAAGACCCCTACAAAGGAGTCCACGTAGGCATTGTTGGGCAGCAGCAAAAATGGCACCAGAGCAAACGTGGCCGGACGGGCCAATGCATGGATGTTGTTGGCGAATTGCCTTTTGGTTATCGTCCACGGCCTCTTGTGGTGCCCTTGGAATGCATCGATCTGAGGGCCAAACACTGGCGTTCTTGCATCCCCATAGTTATCCACCCCCCAATGATACACCCCTGTGCCCAGATCCGCCATCACATATGCTGCCAACGCAGCCACCATGGCACCCATGCCTGCCTCTGCTGAATCCACTGCTTGAATTGCCTTCATCACCATCCCCCCCATCGCCCAACACCCTGCAGTTACCCAAACCCTATGAACCCATGTTGATTCTACAGATGTATCTGTCAAACCCATATCATCTTGCCGTGTAGAGACCTCCACACTCCGGGTCTTCAACGATGGCCCCGAGCCACCCGCGCCCTCTGAGGTAATCTTATTCTTTCGAGACTCGGCAAGGTTATGTTGCTCTGGTGCAGCGCTGGGTGTGTCAGCCAAGACGGCTTTGATGAGGAAGCTGTTAGGGTAGGAAGCTTTGAGCTTGCCATAGCCATAGCTAGATGGCACGACGACAAGTACAGCAATGGGCTTGACATGAGAGGAATGGGCATGTTTAGGGTGGGGGAAGGGGAGGGAGGAGGTAAGTTGAATGTGGCTAAGGTGCTGTGGCGCCATAGAACAAGATTGGAGGTGGGGAGGAAGAAGTTTGATTACAGGAGAGAGCTCTTGCTAAGTAATCTCTCTTCTTTCTCTTTTTGGCAAAGCTCCTGTAGCGTGGGTAGAAATTAATGCGCAGCGTTATAAATGTATATATCCAAGCAAGTCATGGAAGTGGGTGGCGGAGGAAGGGACGCATGTAATTGTGAGAAAAATGACTATGGTGCGTTTCTTTACGTAGAAAAAGAAAAAGAAAAAGTGCCTTGGGGGCCTTGGGCATCCCCTTTCTCAGCCACCAATAAGCTATCTTTTCCTCTCTTCTTCTTATGGCCCTCCTTTCTCTACGAACCCCGTGTGTTCTCCACCTCATAATTTAAGAGCCTTCAAGGCTCTCGCCCAATGGCCCTTGGAAGTTGGATCGCACCGTCCTTTTTATGATCAATACGGGTGGCAGTCCATCCTATATATATATATATATATATATATATATATATACATTATATATATATACATATATATACATATATATACATATATACATATACATATATATTTATACACACACACCCCTTGAACAATATGACTTCAAGTGGCACCAACCAGTAACCACCAAATTTAGAGAAGTCTTGTCGAAACACTCAAAACTATGCCAAGTCTGTGCTAGACTTCAATACTAGAAAAAGTAAACAAGTGAAAAGTGTGTATCATTATTAGGAGATATATATATATGTATGTGTAAGTGTGTGTATGTACATGCATATGTGTGTACATACTTATTTACTTATTTATATATGTGTATATATATATATATATACATATATATATATACATATGTATGTATGTATGTATGTATATACACACATAAACACACACACACACACTATACATACATATGTATGTATGTGTATGTATATACATATACACCTCTTACATGAGAACTAAAATCTTCAAGAAAATACTGCAATACTCTATGATCACTTCTCACATAAAAGTGCCTCCTGTAGAGATAGTGATGCCACTTCGTAATAACATGTAAGATAGCAACCATCACTTGATTATACACATGCATTTGCATTTCCTTCTCATTCAACTTACGGTTGTCATAAGAAATCACACCATGAACTTGGTATAAAACTGTCCCAATTCCTTTTCCACATACATCGGCCCTCATGGTAAATGGTTTAGAGAAGTCCACACAAACCAAAATAGGAGCTATGAATTGAGTATCCTTTTGAGCTTCTGAAAGCTCTTGTTTGCTATTACATTCCAAAACAAGGCTTCCTTTTTAAGCTTCTCGGTAAGAGGGGCTACATACCTCTTAGTAAACCTTCTATGGAAAGAAGATAAGCCCAAAAATCCTCTTAGTTGAGTCACATTAGTGGGTGTAGACCACTTCTTTACATATTCAATTTTGAACTTAGAATCCCCTCCTTGATGCCCTCTTTGCTCACAATGTGACCAAGATACTCCACTTCTTAAGCCATAAAAGTACATTTGCTATCATTTGATAGAAATAACAAAGATGTTTCTAATACATGTGATTCTAGAGAGTGTAGAGTTAACTCAATATATGGTGCAATTGACTAATACAAAAGCCTTTTGTGAAAAGAAATGAGTACTATTACCACATGCTAAACAATGACCACCTTTCCATTATTAAAACTTTCTATTTGCTTATAAAGTTTGACTAAAGATTCCAAAATGATATGTGAAAGTAAATTTTGTCCATGATAGTAAGAATAATGTAATAATAAATAAATTTTTAAGTATATAAAAATAAAGAAAAAGGAAATATATATCTTATCTTGCTCTTTGAATGATTTGTGATTACACTTATAATGTAAAGTGGTTGTCTAATTAGTTGGCATCCATTTGTTGAATCTCATTGAGTCATCACTATAAAAAGCATACATGTAGAAACTATCCCATTGAAAGATTTACTTATCAAATCATGGTTAGTTAGTTAAACTTTACTTCTGCTTTGATACTATTCCATGCAATAGCCACGGCTGACGATCTCATAGTTACAAAATTATTTATACCATAACATGGCAATAGGATATGGAAATAAAAAGGAAAAAAGAAACTCCATGATAATATCATAATTGTTCAATATCATGCCGAACTACAAAGCCTCCTTCACAATATCCTTTTCACTAAGAAATATAGCCTTTTGGTTTTTATAAATACTTGTCTACAATTGCATTTGCGAGTTAATGTGTTATAAAAGTTACGTGTTTGATTCAAATAAATGCACAGATAAATTTCTCTCCAAGTCCTTTGACTTCATAGTATATGAACTGTCCAAGTCCTTTAACTTCATATAGCATATGCTCTCCCTTGTAGCCACCTTCAGACTTTGTTACATGCACCATTACAATGCTCACATAACTTGGTTTGTAGTGTAATTTTCCTGGTTGAAATTCAAAAATCCCAGTCAGAATTTGATGTTGCCTTTAATTTTAAGGGATAAAATTTGTACATTTTAGTTATAAATCCTGGCATTTGTATGATTTCTAGTGATTTTCAAGTCTAAATCCCGGTTAAGCCTAAGCATTGGGTTCAATTTTAAGAACATTTTTTGGAGCATTGCACCACTGCATGTGAAATATTGGTAGTCAAAGGCTCCTTGACAACTTGCTGAAGGTAATGATGATGGCTCGGTAAGACTAGACCATCTTGAATGCTAACAAAAATAGGGAAATAGGGGCATTGATTAACCCCAATTTGACTACTTATTAGTGGCAACTAGATAAACTCACCACTTGCTTGTGCAGGTGATTTTGGTTAAGAGCTCATTAGGGTTAATGATTGTTGATTTGTGCAGAGATGAATGAGCGAGCGTGGACATTAGGGTTCATGATTGTTGTTCCTGAGTAGGCAATGCTTGTATAGCATCTTTGTATTTACTTGCCTCTCTACAAGACCCTCTACAACAATATATCAACAATGAGCTCTTTCATTGGATAATCCAATCGCCACTCAAAGAGAGGTTAAATTTTCAACCTCATTACTAAAAGCACACACTTAAAAGGGGAGATAATTTTTGGCATGTCTTATAAAGGCATACACTCACAGAACCTTCATGAAAAAGATTGTCAAATTTATTATTAAACACTTCACACAACAACCTCAACGTTACAAGGGAAATGTTTACTCTAAATAACCTAAGTAAGACAATGTCTACTCTGAGCAACCTAAGCTCTAATTACTCTCTAAGAAAAAGAATTCACCAAACTTTCACTTTCTAGCAATGTCTGCTCTTAGCAACTTAAGTTCTAACTACTCTCTAAGAAAAATAATTCAACAAACACTATGATTCTCCACTTTCACTTTTTAATTTGAACAAGTGCTACAAGAATTAACTTTGATTATGCTTCCACATGTAAAGTTCTTATAAAAATTATGCAAGTTTCAACTCACATGAGACACTCCCATCACCATTGGGACATGACTTTCTAGTGTATAAGTCACCAATAGGTGAGAACAAGATATATAACATGTCTATTTACTCTGCACACATAATAGACATTACTATTATAATCCTTATTATGCCTGTCACCTAAAGAATGTGATTGACAATCTTAACAACCAAAGATTATAAAACTACGGTTCTCTACAAAACTCAAATCCAACAAGATTAAGAATAATGATTACCACCAAAAGGTAATCTTCTATATAGACAACCTATATTAAGAAGTTAGAACAATGCTTGCCAAAACCCTAATTCCAAAACATTACAATCATTGCTCTCTTATCTCTAATCATGCTTATGCCTCTACTTGGAACTCATGCCTACTTTTATACCAGCTTAAGGTAGATCCATTTGTTTTGAGTTTTATACCCCCTCCATAACTTTCATACAGCCACCCAACAATGAAGCCACATGCCATCTTATCTACAATGCATTATCATGAACTAAGTGCATATATGATTGTTTCTAAATTTGGCAGTTTCAATTGAGAGTGCATATATGATTGTTTCTGAACAAACTGAGTGCATATATGATTGTTTGTGAATTTGGCAGTTTCAATTGAGAGGGCTGGCTGTGGACATATGCATCAGAGAGAGGGTTGGATAGGGGCACATATAGTATAAGCAAAAATGTAGAGGGTGAACTCTGGACTTATGTAACATAGAGAGGGTTAGCTATGTAAATCTACAGCATGGGCATAGAGACAAGGCTAGATCTATAATGCAGCATGATTGATGTGTAACAAAGCAAGCTGTGGCCTTCAAAGGAAGAGAGGTGTTGTACTAGAAAACTACCTTTTAGCTTTGAGTGTCCTCTTTAATGATGCTAAAAGAGACGATCTACACACAACACAATGTGTTATGTAAGTTCATATGGATAAAACAACGTACCAAATTATCATGATAATGTATAAACTTTAATAGCAAAGAATTCGCCATGTTACCGTATAAGGCTTGCAACATAGATGACATATGCAACAAAGCCCATGGTAAGGTTTATGAAAATGCACCAGCCCCCCATGGGCCCCACTTTGCATGCGCACTTTCAGCACATCTTACAAAAAAACTTTGAACCTTTAGTTTGAATGATCTAAGATGTGAACTAATTTTCATGCATACTTGACTTAGAATTTAATTAAATAGAAAGGTCCACTATCGAGAATTGACAATGAAAACATAGCAAGAGAATTTACCATTGATATATTAAATAGCTAAATAAACAAGCAAGCTGATATACTTTCCCTTTGTAGTACTCTAAATCTATCTCTATCGCAAGTATATTATGATCTACTAACAAAATAATAGAGAATAACTTGAGTATACTGCAAAACAAGCCTATAAATGTAAACTACATCAAAATGTAAAAAACACATACAAGAGACCATTTTGAAGCTTAAAATGGGGCAAGTTTCCTTATAATACAAGAGACCATTTTGAAGCTTAAAATGGGGCAAGTTTCATAAGAACCTTGCCATAATTTCTACACCATTTGTGACACTTCCTCATCTAAGAGATACTCCACTTGAATATAAGATGGCCAATAAAGAGCATGCCCACATTCTAGATAGAGCATCGGCAATCACATTATCTTTGCCCTTTATGTATGTGATCTCAAAAATATAATTTTGTAATTATGTGGCAAACCACCATCTTTTCCCAACTATCCTGCCAAGCATACTATCTAGGATGGTTCTTGAACTTCAATGAATACAAGGTGTAATGTTGACTATGAATATCTAATCATGATGTCTAACATTATTATGTAAGTAAAAAAGAACTTGGGAACTAATTGTTATGGAAATGTGAATTGTGAAATTATTTGATATTTTATGTGATATTTATGTATGCTCATTTGCCACACAGTTGTGACTGGCTACGCACGAGAGCATGGAGCAGGCAATAGTTGCATGACCACGATAAGCACCGCAACAGTCAATGCCAACTCGCAGTCGTGGACGAGGAGAAATACACACAACATTCCCATGAACAACAGTGCAGTGGCTAGCCCAGCCACAACAGCGGCACCAACAATTGCTAAGAAACGGTGCCATCAACCCACAGCCAACCGTTTATGCGTCCACTGTCACGGAGCGGTGATCTAGGGTCGCGGTCTGGGCACGAGTTCCCGCTCGGGGCTAGAAAATCCAGTACAAAAGTGAAAACAGAGAGTACTTGCTGAATGCTATAGACTAAGACCTATAGCTGGTCTTGAAGAGGACGACGAGCTGGTCGTTTTGAGTACTAGAACTTCGAAATTGGACTCCGTATGAAGGAGTTATGACCAAAAACGTACAAACGGCGATGAGATTACAATGGGATCACGAATGATGAGAGAAAGTGACTTGCGGGTATCCGAGGCGCGGGATCCCTTGCCCACAAGCCGTCTTGTGTATAAGCCGTCTTGTATCTAAACGAAGGTAGGAGAGGTCGGGCTAGGCTACATTACTCCACCTCAAGGTACTCCCATGTAGATGCAAAGAATTCGGGGTGTCCAAGCATACCTTGAGAGCACCACGTGAGGCCGAATAGAAATCCCAAAAATCCCACGCCTCACATACACCCCCCTTTTGAAGAGCTTGAAGTCCCTTTCAAGCCATTATTCTGGATGTACATCATCCTCAACGGGCACTATGTTGTAAAACTGCAGAACCAACGGACATGCCATTTGAATCATTTTCCCTTCTGGCACCCATGTGCAATCTGTCATGGGGCGATGTTTCCATTTCATATAGAATTCTGGCGTTCCCTGCCGGAACCGTGATTTCAATATCAGTTCTGGCTCAAAAGTCATAATGACGGGTGTTGCACCATCTGCAAGCATCGGTACATGGCGACCAAACCTGGTATTGGGGACAAACCTCTTGAGTAGGCTTATATGAAATGCATTATGTATGTGTACTGTTGCGGGCAGATCTATTTTGTAGGTGACTCCATTGTAAGATTTGAGCACTTTGTATGGGCCATAGAAGACGTGGTTGAATTTCGGTGTGAGGTTGGTAGGTAGTGCAATGTTTTGGGAACTAACCAGGACCAAGTCTCCCTCATTAAATTCGTCATCACGTCTCTTCTTGTTGGCATGTTTGACATATATGACTTTGCTTTGTTCTAGATTTTGCTTTGCAACCCGCATTCTCTTCTGCCATTTCTGCAAAAAATTCCTCTACATCTGCATCTTCGGCATGCACATCTCCTGTGGCAATGGCGAGAGGTGTAATGACCTCTTTACCGGTGGCCAACTCAAACGGCGTGTACCCGGTAGCACTGTGCACAGAGTTGTTATAATGGAATTCTAAAATTTATAGGTAGTTCGTCCAATCCTTCTGATTGACACGAACGTAATTGCGAGTGCCTTGATTGATTCGCTCCGTTTGACCATCTGTTTGTGGGTGATATGCTAAAGACATACACAACTGTGTCCATTAACTTGAACAGTTCTCTCCATATGTTGCTCATGAATCTGTTGTCCCTGTCTAATACAATAGCCGTTTTGGCAGCCCATGGTATTTGAACACCTGACTAAGATAGAGCTTTGTAGTCTGATACGCCGTGAGAGGTGGTTTTGATGGAATGAAGTGTGCCTGCTTCAAAAAATAATCCACTACCACAAATATGGTATTGTATCCATGGGACTGCGGGATACCCACAATAAAGTCCATACTGACAATGTCCCATGACCTTGACGGGACGGGCATGGTTTGCAGTAAACCAGCCGGTTTGACTCACTGTGCCTTCATGAGTTGACAACTTGGGCATGTATGAACATATTTGATGACATCCTCAGTCATGCGTGCCCAAAGAAATGACGTCGAAGCTGCTCGAGCGAGCGCTTCTGCCCACCATGCCCGGCCAGTTTACAGTCATGGGTTTCCCAAAGTAGCATGGCTTTGAGGTCCGGGTCATTGGGCACATACACCTTTTGGTGGGCGTAGAATATTCCATCTTTGAATTCAAATAAACCCACGACTGATGTACCATTGTACAACTCTGTGGCCATGCGAATGATTGGTGCATCTAACTTCTAAGCATCTCTGATCTTGTCTAACAGTGCCTGTTGGAATTAGGGTTGCAAGAAAGCACACAAAGCTTGGAGAAGAAGAAGCAAGAATGCACACAACACACAATGTATTAGATTGTGTCAATGTACAAAAGATAAGTTAGCCCTAGAAGGATGGGTGTATATACAAGCCGGGGGAAAAAACCTCCTAAAGAGGGAAAAAGTGCCCCAGCGGTCCTAAGTGTGTTCACACACATCACTGCCTATATATATATGGCAACAAATCTCCCCTGGGAGTGATGGTGTGAACGAGAGCTGGCACTCATGTATAGGGGAGTGCCATGCCCGAAGTAGATCAGTCCACAAAGGGGAGCAAGCCCAAAGCTTTGCGGAAAGCTTCGAACTTCTCACGAGGAAGCGCCTTTGTGAAAAGATCGGCGAGGTTGTCCTGTGTTGGCACATAGGCCAAGTTAATCTCTCCTGTTGAGAGTCTCTCCTTGACATAGTGATAATGCACCTCAATGTGCTTTGTGCGAGCATGAAAAACTGGGTTTCTCGCAACTGCCAATGCACTCTGACTGTCAATGAAGATAGAGGTGGCAGACTCCTGTCCAACACCCAAGTCAGCCACCATAAGCCGTCTGAGCCACACACACTCAACCGTAGCTGTGAAAGCTGCCCTGTACTCAGCTTTACAACTAGAAGTGGCCACAGTAGGTTGCTTCTTGCTCAACCAAGATATGCATGAGCTACCGAGCATGAAACAAAAACCACTCGTGGACACTCTTGTGTCATAGCAACCAGCCCAATCTGAGTCCAAAAAAGCATGTAAATCTGGCGGCAACGATCCCCCCTTGGGATAAAACAACCCAAGATGTATGGTGCCACTCAAGTAGCGAAAGATGCGTTTAACTGCCTTCCAATGCTGAGACCCTGGGCTATGCATAAACCTGCTCACCTGTGAGACTGCAAACTGAATGTCCGGTGTCGTAATGCATACATAAATGAGGCAACCAACAGCTGTCTGATAGAGTGTGACATCAAAGTGATCTCCAGCATCATGAAGACTCAACTTCAAACCTGTCTCCATTGGAGTAGCGATAGGCTTGCAGTCTTCAAGGCCAAATCTCCGCAACAATGTCTCAATATACTTTGTCTGACACAAAGCAATACCTCCATCACACTGCTTAAATTGTATCCCCAAATAATGATACAAATGCCCCAAATCTCAAAAGAGGCATTCAAATCAGCCTTAAAATCAGCAATATGACTTTCATTTGGTCCTATGAGCAGCATGTCATCGACATAGAGAGCAATGATTAGATGTACATCATCCACACATTTAACATATAAAGTGCTTTCTGTTGGACTATTCTGAAAACCATGTGCAGTCAAATATGCATGTATCTTTTCATACCAAGCTCGTGGAGCTTGCTTTAAACCATATAAAGCCTTTTTCAACCTGCACACTTTGTTTTCCTGCCCTTTTTGAACAAAACCACGAGGCTGCGATACATACACCTCCTCATGCAAATCTCCATTCAAGAACGCAGTCTTTATGTCCAACTAATGTACATTCCAACCATTATGAGCTGCCAATGCACAAATGCTACGAATGGTAGTCATACGACAAGTGGGAGCAAAGGTCTCATCAAAATCAATGCCCTTTTCTTGAGCATAACCCTTTGCAACAAGTCTAGCCTTATAGCGATCAACACTGCAATCTGGCTTTCGTTTCAACTTAAAAACCCACTTACATCCAATGGCCTTTTTACCAATAGGCAAATCACACAAAGACCATGTACCATTCTTCATTATAGCATCATATTCACTTTACATTGTAGCCAACCAATTTTCTGATTTTTGTGCCTCATCAAATGAAAGAGGTTCTTCCTCTTCACACATACTAGACACAGCCAAAGCATAACAATCTGATGCATAAGAGGCATGCTGAAAACCTAAATGAGTACGACTAGATATAGGTGCATCAATTTTACTATCACGCAAGGTTTGCACCAGCCATTTAGGCATACCTCTAGCCTGCTCATTTTCAGCCCTATCCTCAGAAATTACATCCTGTAAATCTGCATCAGAAATAGGCTGATCTATGATGTCGTTTGAAATCTGCATAGGCTGAATATTTGCCTCATTAGGACTTACATTTGAATTCCCACCTGTAAACAGAGGCAACAATGTATCAAATACATCCCATGAGCTCACACCTGTCTCTTTGGTACATGATAACAAAGACTGCACAACATCTTCCACAAAAACAACATCTCGACTAATCAAGATACGCTTTGACTATGGATGATACAATTTGTAACCCTTGCTCTCAGCACTGTAGCCAACAAAAATGCATTTGACACCCTTATCATCCAATTTTCTGCGTTGTTGCACAGGCACTAAAGCATAGGCCAAGCAACCAAAGACACGCAAGTGACCAATAGAAGGCTTCCTGCCATGCCAAGCTTCGTATGGAGTAATAGACTGCAAGGCCTTAATGGGACACCTATTGAGTACATATGCAGCACACATGATAGCCTCAAGCCAAAATGCATGTGGCAAAGCTTGGCTCTTGACCATACATCATGCCATCTCCATAAGTGACCTGTTTTTCCTCTCAGCAACACCATTTTGCTGAGGGGTATACGGCACTGTACATTGGTGTTTTATCCCCCACGACTAGCCAGAAATGCATCAAACTCTTTAGACAAGTACTCCCCCCCTCGATCAGAATGGAGGGTGCCCACAGTACAATTGGATACATTTTCAACCATAAGAAAAAACTGTTTGAAGCACAAAAACACTTCGGACTTTGCCTTCAGTGGATGCATGCCTTGAGTAACTACAATGAAAGTCACGAAGTACAAGTGTTTACCAAATGACGGAGTTTGCATAGGCCCACATACATCACTATGTACAAGTTGCAATTTGCGAGTGGCCCGCACAGAACCATCCTTTGGAAACGCAGAACGCTGCATTTTGCCCAAAATACATCCTTCACAAACATGTTTCAATGGTGCCTCAAGAGGGGGCAATGAAGCAACCATATCAAATTTCTACAAACGCAGCAAACTAGCAAAGTTCAGATGACCAAAACGAGCATGCCATAGTTTTGCATCTGAAACTGCCTTTTCATCAGAAACTGCATTTGCTGAATCTTCCACACACTTGTCATAAGAATTGAGCCTATACAGCCCACGAAACAAGGTGCCAGATGCAATGATCGTATCACCAGAAGTCAAATCATGAACAGTACATCTGTCATCCACAAATTTGACTACAAGTCCAAGTCTAGCAAGCACAGAGACAGACAATAGATTCTTCTTTATCCCTAGCACATACAAAGCATCTGAAAGTGTGAAAGCGCTGCCATTTGCAGCAGTAAGCATAATTCTACCAACGCCCTTCACTGGGTAAGAAGCATTATTGGCACATGTGACAGTATTCCCATTAGAGACAGCCTCAAGACAAGTGAACATATCGATGCGAGGTAATGTGCTTTGTAGTACCACTGTCAAAATACCATACATTAGAGTCAACAGAAACTGCCAAACATGCATCATGTACAGATGGGTCATACTGGCAATACACGCTAAACGCCCATTCTGTATCCTGCACAACATTTGCAGAATCTACATTTGTAGAAGCATCCGCTATTGTGGCTGCATTTGACTCTTTCTTCTTTGCCTCTTTAGCCTTTAGCTTAGGGCAATTCTTAATGACATGATCATTTGCCTTACAATAGTTGCACCTGGTCTTTTTCTTGCCTTTATTAAGAGCCTTCTCAGACTTATTGTTGCTACCTGTGGAAGGAGAAGAAGTTGCAGACCTACTAATAGGAGAAGAAACAGTGGAAGGGGCTGCCTTACCACTTCTTCTCTGCTGCTGGGCAGCAATAAATGCTTGATCAACTGCACGCTGCCTGGCCCTATTTTGCCTGGACTGCGCTTCTTGCGAGAGCTTGTTGACTAAAGTATCATACTTGACAGCATCAGGTCTGTCCACGTGGAAGCAAAAGTGTGATATGTCTCAGGTAAAGCATCAAGAACAGTCTGCACAAGAGAATGATCAGGAATAATCTCACCTACAGAAATCAACTGTTCTTTGAGATCTTTAATCTCAGCAAGAAAAACATTCATGTCATCATCTTCCTGCATAATCTTCAATTCTGGCTCTTTACGCAGGTAAGAGATTTTTGCTTGTTACGACCTGCATACAAACCAGCTAGAATATCCCAAGCCTGTTTTGCTGTTTTAGCTGAATGAATATGTGGGGTGATGTTATGTTTGACAGAAAGTGCAATCAAGGCATGAGCCTGCGCATCTTTACCATCCCAACGAGCTTGTTCAGCAGTGGGTAAAACAGCAGCAACAGTAGAGCTGCTAGAACCTGCAACATCCTCAACAGATCCTACATCCACAGAACCTGGACGTACATCCATACCCTGCACAATGTTCCACACTCCTTTTACAACCAAAACATGCTGCATCATGTATGCCCAAAGTGAGTAGTTGCTGTCTCCATCCAGTTTGTCTTCAGCAGACAACATGCGAAATACATCATTGCTGTTATCAGCCATGGCCACTGACTGAAACTGATGCAAAAGCTGCCTGTAATGAAGCAAAGACTGAACAGAAAACAACTCGTGCTATGTAGCACGGTCCACAATAGAATACGTATGCCTGTTTTGTAGAAAACTGCACTGTCGAAATTTTTACAGAAAATGACGAAAACACCTGTGCAGAACTTGCAATGCAAAAACAGAGCCCGAAACGACCTCAGATGCGATTTTTGAGAACGTAGAGCCCTGCAGAGTATAGGGACCTGCAAGCGATCGTGAAAGCTCACCTCAATCGGAGAATGTGAGTCGGAGGGTGCTGGCAGTGTAGCCCTGGGAGCCGATGCCTGCTTTGATACCAATTGTTGGAATTAGGGTTGCAGGAAAGCACACAAAGCTTGGAGAAGAAGAAGCAAGAATGCACACAACACACAATGTATTAGATTGTGTCAATGTACAAAAGATAAGTTAGCCCTAGAAGGTTGGGCGTATATACAAGCCGGGGGAAAAAACCTCCTAAAGAGGGAAAAAGTGCCCCGACGATCCTAAGTGTGTTCACACACATCACTGCCTATATATATATGGCAACAGTGCCCCATTTGCAACACTCACTGCATTCAACTGCGCGGCATATGGCTTAGAGCATCTGGCATCAAGTTCTGTTTCCCCAGCTTGTGAATAATGTCTATGTCAAATTTTGCGATGAAATCCTGCCATCTGCCTTGTTTTGGTGACAACTTGGATTGCGTCTGAAAGTACTTGAGAGATATGTTATCTGTAAGAACTTTCGTGTGCTTGTCTTGCACATAATGATGCCACTTCCTAAGAAGGCAAAATGAACCACTGCTTGCAATTCCTTTTCATGTGTGGTCCATCAGCATTCTACATCGCTGAACTTGCGAGACTCATATGCGACAGGGTGCTTGTCTTGTAATAAAACTCCTCCAAGGGCCCCGTCCGATGCGTCCGTGTGGATCTCAAACTCCTTGTTGAACTCTGGGAGCTTAAACACCGGGGTACTGCACATTGCGACTTTCATCTTTTCGAAAGCACTCTTTTCTATATCTGTCCACTTAAAAGGCTTGATGCCTTTTGTTATATCAGTGAGTGGGGTGGCAATTTTGCTAAAATCTTTGATAAACTTTCGACAGAATTGTGTGAAACCTAAGCACTCGCGAACTTCACGCACAGTTCGGGGTGCATCCCATTTCACCACTGCCTCGATCTTCTTGGGGTCTACTTGTACCCCTTTTTGATTGACCACGAAGCCTAGAAACTCCACTTCAGTGACTGCTGCAAATTCACATTTCTCTGGCTTGGCATACAGTTTGTGATGCCGTAATATTTGGAAGACCTTTCTTAAGTGTTCTTTATGCTCACTCAAAGTCTTGCTGTATATGAGCAGATCATCTATATATATGATCAAAAACTCATCTAGATAATCTTTAAAGATATCTATATGATCAAAAACTCATCTAGATAATCTTTAAAGATATCATTCATCATCGTGCAAAAGGTGGCCGCCGCAGGGCGTTGGTTAGCCCAAACGACAACACCAGCCATTCGTATAGCTTCCATACCTTGTGCGAAATGCCGTTTTCTCAATGTCATCTTCGGTGATTCGTATTTGATGATAACCGGATCGTAAGTCGATCCGACTGAAGTACTTCGCTCCCGCCAGTTGGTCTAAGAGTTCCTCCATTACTGGTACAGGGTAGCGGTTCTTGATGGTGATTTTATTGCGGGCTCTGTAATCGGTGCATAACCTAGCTGACCTGTCCTTCTTTGTGACAAACAACACAAGTGCACCATACGGCGACTTGCTGGAGCGCACCATTCCATTTTCGGCCAGTTCGTTTAACTGTACCTTGAGCTCCTTGAGCTTTGTAGCATCCATCCTATATGGAGCTTTAGCCGAAGGACTATTCCCTGGCAAGAGTTTGATTTTGTGATCCACTGATCGTTTTGGCGGTAACCCAGTTGGCAATTTTTCGAGCAAGACATCTTGGAACTCATGTAGCACTTCGTGTATTTCTGCTTCACCAATTTTGCACTTCGTCTGATGTTTGTGCATCCTTGACCTTCATTACGCATAAATGTATTTGGCAGCCCTACTTAGTTGCCCTCTCTGCCTACTTGGCACTGCACCATTCCAGCATCTTGCCGCGGCAATCTGACTGTTCGAGCCTTACTCGACCCTGCTGCATACATTGGGGTGTTTTGGATTTTACTTCCACTATCCTTGTTGACTGTTTTATCCCCCGAGAGTGAGGGATGGTGGATGCATGGCACACTGACTCTTGCATATCCAGTATCATGTTATTTACACCTTTTCCCATAAAGGCGATGAGATATTTGTCGACCCAAGTGAGCCCGACAATCACTTCAAAAGTATCCATGGGCACAACTATGAAATCCAGTCGCGCTTTCCATGAGCCTGCCTGCACCTGCACATTGTATGCCATCTTTACATTGTCATCCTGTCCTTGTGCAAACGACATTGACAGTTTACTGGAGTCGCACACCTTCACTCCTAGCTTCTTAGAGTGGATTTTGGGGTGATGAAATTATGGGTGGCTCCCGTATCCAAGATGATGTTTTGCTTTAGGCCGCCATTCACATGAGCCTCAAAATACACATTTTGCACTATCGAGATAACTGTGCTGCCATGCATTTTGGTATTGCCTGCACGGCACCTACCCTTGGTGGGCTATCGCCTTGTTGAGACGAGGTTTCTACATCCTCAATCTCAGTGATCCTCATTCGATCCATCCGTTCATAATTATCTTCTTGCCCTTGGGCCTGAACGGTGGTGGGCATTCACTGTCATAATGATTGCCTGTGCAACTTCTGCATGGGTGTGTCGGGGGAGGAAGAGGACGCCTTACAGTATTGGAAAATCCCCCTGTATTGGTTGATTGGGGTGTCCCCCTCCCCGGCACAAAGTTTCTATTCCCAAGATCCACTCGACCTTGCCCCGCTTGTACTTGTCCCAAAATTTTCTCCCCAGGTTTCATTGGAGGAGTTATCATTCTTGTTTTGAGGTTTGGCACCATTCCATCCCCTTGTTCCTGTTGCATTGTTTTTACTTTGCCACTTTCTGCTCTCAGTGTCGGATAGCCGTTCTGCCATTGTGAGTGCTGCCTCATAATTTTCAGGCTAGCCGTTCCGCCATTGTGAGTGCCGCCTCATAATTTTTAGGCTCCTGCTTCTCGATCTCTCTGCGAGTCCAGTCACGCAATCCGAACAGGAACCCGTGTAATCTATCTATAGAATGCATATCCATAATCTGCAGCATAAGTTGCCTATATTTGTTGATATAATCTTGCAGTTTTCCATCTGCGTGTTTGAGGTTACGCCATTCATCATGTACCCTGAAGACTTCATTCTGTGTTACAAAATACTCGGCCATGTCCTTGGTAAACTCATCCCACCTTGTCCACGGCCTTTTTGCCTCACCACCTGCCACCAGAAACCATGTGTATGCATCCCCTGATATAGCAGTCGCGACGCCACACGGATCCAGTGTTTACGAGACACTTTGTTCATGGTGAGATAATCCTCTGTCTCACGGATCCACCTTGTCACCACCCACACTCCGGGGGTAACGGTTTGTACCTCCCGTATCCCTCATCTGATGACTCTGAGTCCCTCCTATCATTCCATCTTCTGTGTTGACGTCTGGGAGGGGACCTTGACCTCATCTGTCTTGGCGACGAAGGTCGGCTGCCATCCTTCTTGTGTAATTGCTTGACTAAGGAGGCCAATATGCCTTCTAGCCAGTTCAGTCTGTCATCTTGGTGATCCTGCCAACTCGGCCCTAGATCCCTTGGGTCATCCATTTGGTGTTGTCAAGTATCTATTGCTCTTGACTCGAGATGTCTGTTGTGCCTTTCACATCGAATCCAAGCTGTTACCTCGGTGTCAAGCTCTCCCTCTCTTTCTTGCCTTGCTTCCTCCTCAATTCTCGTGGCTGCTTCCGCGTCTAGGTATCCACCTTCCGTGGTCTTTCCCTTTGGCATAAGTCTTGATCAAACTCACGACCGCGACGTGGCATTTCCTGCTCTGATACCAAGTGTCACGGAGAGCGGTGATCTAGGGTCGCATTCTGGGCGGCGCGAGTTCCCGCTCAGGACTAGAAAATCCAGTACAAAAGTGAAAACAGAGAGTACTTGCTGAATGCTTCACACCAAGACCTATAGCTCGTCTCAAGAGGACGACGAGCCGGTCGTTTTGAGTACTAGAACTTTGAAGTTGGACTCCGTATGGAGTTATGACCAAAAACGTACAAACGGCAATGGAAAACATTGTCACCCAAATGTGGGCTTCCAACCCAAAACTTGTATTGATAAAATGCCGGCACGTGATGAGATTACAATGGGATCACAAGAGTGATGAGAGAAAGTGACTTGCGGGTATCCGAGGCGTGGGATCCCTTGCCCACAAGCCGTCTTGTATCTAAACGAAGGTAGGAGTGGTAGGGCTAGGCCACATTACTCCACCTCAATGTACTCCCATGTAGATGCAAAGAATTTGGGGCGTCCAAGCATACCTCAAGAGCACCATGTGAGGCCGGATAGAAATCCCAAAAATCCCACGCCTCACATGGCCAGTCCAACGTACGATTAACAGCGCGTCCACGACCGTGTTCAGGGGCTCCTCCTCAACCATCCAAGTATCCATCCTCCCTGGTTTCTAGCTACGAAGAGCAAAAACTACTCTCCAAAACCGCTTTTTAGCTTCGGTGGTTTTACTCCCGCCGCGGCCTACTCGCCAACATCGGCATACACGGATGGATCGTGCTGCTGTGAAGCTTCCTAAACCCCCCTCCATCTGGCAATTGGCGGTAGTCGAGCATCCTCTCAATATCAACAACAGTGGTGGCTGAGTGTTCACCTCTACCACAGAAGGTTGTCACTTTCAATTTTTTTCAATGGGTTTTGATAATCTTATTTCACAAGCCTTATAAAGCATTTGATCACCCTTTTAATTGAAGCTTTTGATTAAAAGCATGCCTTTTTATTTTAAGCTTCCCAAAGCTCTAAGCTTCCCAAACCAAACCAAACCTCTGTGCCTTTTTATTTTAAGCTTCCCAAACATGTGTTCCTTGGCCATTCTTCCCAAGCCTTTTATTTATCAAACTCGAATTAAAGCCTATCATATAACTTTTACATTCAGCCCCCCAACACTTTGTATTTCGGCCTATCACACCAAGCCAATGTGGATGTAAATTCAAAATCCCAGCTTAGCCACAATAGCGCTTCCAAAGGACAATCCTTCATCGGCAAAACTCCACTATATTAAAGAGGATAGCACTATTGATGATTTCGACTTCACTCCAGATTGGAATAAAGATTCTCTTCAATCCGAGGTGACCAACATAGAATCTATTGATCTAGGTATGTCTCCCTCACTACATGCTTTATTGCGAATGAAAGGTCATATAAATGGATCAGAGAGAGAGAGAGAGAGATGATCAGAGAGAAAGAGATAGATAAAGAGAGAGAGAGAGAGAGAGAGAGAGAGAGGCGGGGGGGAGCCGAGGGAGAGAGGAGGGTATAACTTCCATCACGCTCTTTGAAGGAGAAAAAATGCTAGCTCCTCCTCCTCATCACTAAGGTGCAATTAAGAAAGTGCTCTATTTTACAATGAAATTAAAGTTCATCATCAACTTGCTCGTCCTCAGCGAGATCCATGGCTCCAAATAAATCTATTTCTAGAAATACTCCATCATTGTTGTTAATTGGTGGAACTAGTTGTCTTGTAGTAGTAGAAGGTAATTCATCCATGTCGTCATCCTCTTCTAGCTCTAGCATGAGAGATGCCAATGCATCATGATCATACTCAGCTTGAATCTCTTCTTCTTCTGGATTATCTCTAGTGTCTGTTTCTCGTTCAAGATGTATTTGCTCAATGAGTACACCTTCATCTGATCCTAATCCCGTGTGAGCCTCACCTACTTCCTCAACTAGTATGTCTTCTTCTTATTCTTCTTGTTGTTCAATAGGTGCTAGTGGTGTATGCTCAACCATCACATGATCTAGGGGGAGTTTCTCAACATCTGGCAAACAGTCAACTGCTATTTTCACCTCTTCAAATATTTATTTTCCACGTGTATTTATTTGGATCACAAACAACCATTTATGATCTATCAGGTCTTCCACAAAGATGACTTGCTCATAGTGCTCTGGTAGCACAAATGTGTCCCTTTGGTCAGTCCATATCTTTGTGCGATCTACTTGAAGAAATCCACACTTGTCTTTGCGTACAGCTACTTGCGCCCCTTGAGTTACCAACTTGAACCATTTCACATAGAAATGAACATATCAAACTTTCTGAATCCAACCTTGATAATATCTTGGATTGTTCCACAATAATCTAGCATGCCTACTTTAGTATTGCCACCATCACTTGCACTTGAACGACTTTCTTGCATGAAATTAGCCTTCACACCACAATCAAATGTTGTTCTCTTTTTATCTATTCCTTCTACTCGAAAGTGATGTCCACGTGACCAAATTACCCCAAACTTACGATACTGCAAGCACAATAAATAAGTACTTTTATTGTATAAATTTACGAAAGCACAACATAAAAGACAATGCGTAGATATCTCTAACTCACATACATGGAAATCACAACCATATGCAAGCTCCTCCTCCTCATTCACTTATTGATTCACCATTGCGTTTAGCTTGTAGTATGGTTTGCTCGAGCCATTTATTAGAAGGAAAGTCTGGAAGAAGTGCAAGTTCTGTTGGGTACGGTAGTGTGCGGGTTGTTCGACTCCTCCTAAAACTCAAACGAGCTTGGTCCCTTTCAGCCTTCACCAAGTTATATCTCTCAATCGATTTCTCCATAGCATGTGAGTTTAAGATGCAAAATTTATTGATCTTCTCACGCAATGCTACATCCATTGTTCCCACAAGGCCTTTCCCTTGTGGCTCTTCCCCAACTAGTCGATCATCTTCTTCTTGTGTTCATAATCTTGGCATATTGGGATCAGACGTACTAAGAAATTCAGTTATATATACAAGTGATTCTTACACAAGCTATCTCGAGCATACTACCTTCAGGATGAGCTCTTTGACGAACAAATCCTTTAAGTGTCTCCATAAATCTCTCCAAGAAAAACATCCATCGGCTATGGACAACCCCAGAGCCACAGCAACTTCATCAACCACATAAACTAGCAAATGCAATTGAATGGTTAAAATACTTGTTGGAAAGTATTTCTCAGCCATTGTAACAGCCTCGATGGAGTTTAATCATGCTGCTTCCAATGTATCTCTACTAATCTCTTTCCTTAATATCCAACGTACCACTGCACCAATTTTATAAATTGTTGCTCTATTGTCATCGTTGAGGCTATCTTTGATGGCTATAGGAAGTACGAATTGCAAGAATTTATGCCAATCATGACTCTTCAAGCCACTAAGCTCATCGTCCTTTGTAAATGCTCCTTTCAAGCAATGCATGCATCTTGTAGGGGTACGAAACTCACTAATGCACTTCTTTACACGCCGTTGCTCATCCTTTGTCATGACCCAAGGTGCTTTTGGTAGCTTCACCTTTCCATCTGCTCTATTTTGGGCCCATAAGTGATGTGTGCGTTGAATCTCTTGTAAATCATCTCGTTGTGCCTTGCTCTCCTTTGCTCCTATGATGGTTTTCCAAAGCACCTCAGCTATATTCTTGAAAACGTGCATTGGGTCAAGAAGATGGTTCACTAGAAGGTCATTCCAGTATGGAAGTTGATGGAAAATGGATAGACGGTTCATTCCTGGAGATGTACAGGTTGGATCCAACTCCCATAAGGTCCTCCAATCACTGCTCTTCCATATGCGAGGAGACCTCCCTAGAAATCCCTCATGCAAAGGATGGTCCACTGGGAGATACTTCTTGTGGCCCTCGTATACTATCTTCTTCATAAACTTTGAGTATCAAGCCTCAAGTTGTGGCCCACATAATGATGATCCACTGGGAGATACTTCTTGTGGCCCTCGTATACTATCTTCTTTATAAACTTTGAGTATCAAGCCTCAAGTTGTGGCCCACATAATGGACATCCATTATACCCTGACACTGAAAGCCCTGTACATAGAACATCAAAAAAGATTGTAGCAGCAGGTAAGTTTGGATGACAATCATGACTTAACATAATATGTTAACAAGCTACAGTATTACCTGAGCACTCTCCATAGCTAGGCCAATCATGCATAGTCCACATAAGTATTCCTCTCAATGTTAGTGCATGTTGTCCAAACCTCTTGGAAATATCATGAACTTCAATGCCCTCCCATAGAACACGAAGCTCCTTTGCACTTGTGTGAATTGTGTACCTACTTTGTAATGTCGAAAACGTTGTAGCACTCTCTCTAACTTTTTCAACAAATTTGCTTCGTTCTTCACATCAGAGTACAGTTGCCTTTGGTACTCTATAAATTTGGCATAATGGTGCATCCACCAGCTACAAGACTGCAGCAGCTGGATGCACCATTATGCCAAAAAAATACCTGCATGCGTCGAAATAAGCGTCGAAGTTTCCTGCATCCATCGAATAGCGTCGAAAGTTTCCTACATCCGTTCGAGAACAGCGTCGAAATGACAGTTAAAATAAGTGTCAAAATACTAGTCGAAATCGCAGTCAAAATAACCGTCGAAATGACAGTTGAAATAAGTGTCAAAATACCAGTCGAAATTGTAGTCGAAATAACCGTCCAAATAGTAGTCGAAATGTCAGTCGAGATAATCGTCGAAAGTAGGGTCGAAAAATATGTGGTAAATTTACTTTTTTCAACTCTGGTTTCGACGCTTATTTTGACGTTTCTATTTCGACACTTTTTTCGATGGGTATTTTGACGTTTAGGAGATTTTAAGCTTAGTTCTAAAGCGTCAAAAAAAGCGTGGATAATGGCCTCGCCTCTCCTAGTGAGAAACTCCAACTTGAAACTTCTCGTTCTGCTTATAAAGGTAAATCTGCTTTTCAAGGTACTAGGTACAATGGCACACGTGAAATAAAAGATCTCAAAATTTCTATTGGTCCTTATAATAAGGAAAAACAAAATTTTCTTATTGCACCTCTACATTCCATAGATGTCATTCTTGGTATGCCATTTAGACACCAACATAATCCACAGATTGATTATCATACACACACTATGTCTTTCAATTTCAATAATCAATCTCTCTCTTTATCTAGTAACTCTTGTCTTGAAATGTTTCCACTCATCTCTCACACACAAGCACGTTGTGCATTAAGGAAATGTGAGAAAGCGTACATGATTTATGTTAATAAAGTGGAAAATAAAGAATCTTCTCTCTCACCACAACAACAAAAATTTCTTGCTTCATTTAACGATCAAGGAAAAAATTAAGGGCTATTTATAGCCCAATGGCTATAAATAGCCCAATGGCTATTTAAAAGGGTTCCTTGCAAGTGCCGGACTATTTATAGCCCAACGGCTATTTTAAAGGGTTCCTTTGCAAGTGCCAGACTATTTTATCAAAGATTTCATTTAGGAAAATAGCCCAACTTTTTCTAATTTTGAGTGAGGTAGGGAGATAAATTCACCAAAATTACACTATCGCCTACCATAAAAGATGGAATTATTTGATATTTTATGTGAATTGTGGAATTATTTGATATTTTATGTGATATTTATGGTACGCTCATTTGCCGCACGATCGTGACTGGCTACGTGCGAGAGCGTGAAGCAGTGGTCGCATCATGATGGGTGGATAAGTGAGATTTAATGTGTCTTGTGTTTTTGGTGAGCAGATCAGTGCACGGAGTAGCGTGGGTGCGATGGATTTTGGGCGGTGCGCAACCATCGGATTTTGGTGTGCGCCGTTGGTCGCTCGTCCATAGTTTCATTTAATTAAATTGCTACAATTTGAATGTAAATAGCCAAGCTTGGGGACCAAGTTACCTTTTTATATTAATGGCCCAAAGTGGAATGTATCAAGCTATTTTTGAGCACTTGCTTTTTAGCTAATAAATAAATACATGCATGAGGAAGCATGCTCACTCATGCATGGGGGGGAGATGGAATCCACTCTCTTTGTCATGCATAGTTTACTATATTTATGGTCTTCTTGTCTAGTTGCAAAGCTTTATGCTATGGTGATGGTGGTTAATCCACAACACTAATAGTGTTGCACAATATATAGTTTTATCTAAGCTAAAGGTCACTTGTTATGGTCAATCTAAGTTTATGCTTGACAAGATTGCGTATGTGTCATCTCACTTTTAGAAGTTTTTGGAGTATTTCTAGCTATCATTTATGGTCTCTCCCTCTTGCTAATCAAGAAGACTGCCTATATAAATGGCCTATATAATTAACATCAATGCTATAGAATTTACCTTCAAGATTTCATGACAATTTTCCTCTTGCTTTGACAAGAGTGTCGTAATTATTTGATTTTTGAAGTTTCGAAGCTATAGCCAAGGGAATACCTACCTCTACAAAATATTTCTCATTTTTTTATCATTTGATGGAAATAACAAAGATGTTTTTAATACATTGGATGTGTAGAGTTAACTCAATATATGGTGCGATTGACTAATACAAAAGCCTTTTCAAAAGAAATGAGTACTATTACCATATGATAAACAATGACCACCTTTCCATTATAAAAAAACTTTCTATTTACTTATAAATTTTGACTAATGATTCTAAAAAGATATGTGAAAGTAATTTTTCTCCATGATGGTAAGACTAATGTAAAAATAAACAACTTTTTTAAGTATATGAAAATAAAGAAAAAGGAAAGATATTTCTTATCTTGCTCTTTGAATGATTTGTGATTGCACTAATCATGTAAAGTGGTTGTCTAATCAGTTGGCATCCATTTGTTGAATCTTGTTGAGTCATCACACTATAAAAAACATACATGTAGAAGCTATCCCATTGAAAGATTCATGGTTAGTTAGTTAAACTTTACTTCTGCTTTGATACTATTCCATGCAATAGCTACGACCGACGATCTCATAGTACAAAATTATTCATACCACAAGATGGCAATAGGATATGGGCATAAAAAGGAAAAAGGGGACTCCATGATAATATCATAATTGTTAAATATCACGCAAAACTATAAAGCCTCCTTCACAAGCTTCTTTTCACCAAGAAATATTGGATTCCATAAATAATTATCTACAATTGCATGTGCGAGTTAATGTGTTGTGAAAGTTGTGTGTTTGATTCAAATAAATGCACACATGAAATTTCTCTCCAAGTCTTGTGGCTCCATAGTATATGAACTCTCCAAGTCCTTTAACTACATAGTATATGAACTCTCCAGATCATTTGACTCCATAGGAGATGAACTCTCCAAGTCCTTTAGCTTTATGGCATATGAACTCTCCCTTGCAGCCACCTTTAAATTTTGCTACATACACCACAGCATGTGAACGGACTGGTAGTGGACAACTTGCTAAAGCTAGTGGGGTAACACTTGACCATCTTGAATGCTAGCAAAAATAGGCAACTACATGTGAAGGGGGGGTTTGATTAACCCCAAATTGGCTATTGATTAGCGGCGACTAGATAAACTTACCACTTGATTTCTGTTGAGAGCTCATTAGGGTTCAGGATGTGTGCAGATGAATGAGAGGGTGTGGACATTAGGGTTCATGATTGGGCAGGCAAAGCCTGTATAGCATCTCTGTGTTAGCTCTTTCATTGGATAATACACTGGGATCAGTTTTGTGGGTCTGTAATGGGTGGGTTCTGTAGCCATGGACGCCGCCTCTCAGTCTCAGTCGAGTGTGAACTATGTGCTACACACGACGTGGGCTCTCTTGGCTGCCATTTTTGGTCACCTCCCCGTGTGAAACCCTTTTCATGAACCACCCATATACTCTCTACACCTACCCATATATTGATAATCCAACCACCCATATATTCATAATCCAACCAACCCTCAAAGAGAGGCTAAATTTTCAACCTCTTTCCTAAATCCACACACTTTAACCTTTGTAAAAAGGCCATTTTCGGTGGGTCTTATAAAGGCATTCACTCACAGATCCTTTATGAAAAAGATTGTCAAACTTATTATCAGACACTTCACATGACAACCTCAATGTTACAAGGGAAATGTTTACTCTAAACTACCTCAATAAGGCAATGTCTTCTCTCTGAGAAACCTAAGTTCTAACTACTCTCTAAGAAAAAGAATTCACCGAGCTTCCACTTTTCAGCAATGTCTACCCTCAAGCAACCTAAGTTCTAACTGCTCTCTCTAAGAAAAAGAATTCACCAAACTTTCACTTTTTAGCTATGTCTACTCTGAGCAACCTAAGTTCTAACTACTCTCTAAGAAAAAGAATTGAACAAACATTATGATTCTCCGCTTTCACTTTTTAATTTGAACAAGTGCTAGAAGAATTAACTTTGATTATGCTTCCGCATATAAAGTTCTTATAAAAATTATGCGAGTTGCAACTCACATGAGACCAATATAATCTTTTTATATGACAAACATATTGACATTCTACGTAAGACTCCCATCACCATTGGGACATGACTTTCTAACGTATAAGTCACCAATAGGTGAGAACAAGATATATGTCTATTTACTTTACACACATAATAGACATTACTATTATAATCCTTATTACACCCTTCACCTAAAGAATGCGATCTTAACAACCAAAGACTATAAAACTACGGTTCTCTACAAAACTCAAATCCAACAAGATTAAGAATAATGATTGCCACCAAAAGGTAATCTTCTAACTTATTAGCAAAAAATTATACATTTTCCTAGGCATTGCATATAGACAACCTATACTAAGAAGTTAGAATAATGCTTGCCAAAATCCTAATTCCAAAATATTACAATCATTACTTTCTTGCCTCTAATCATGTTTATGCCTCTATTTGGAACTCATGCCTACTTTTAGACTAGCTTCAGGCAGATCCATCTATTATGAGTTTTACACCCCCTCCATAACTTTGATATAACTACCCAACAATGGAGCCACATGTCATCTTATTTGTGATGCATTATCATGTACTGAGTGCACATATGATTGTTTTTGAATTTGATAGTTTCAATTGAGAGGGTTGGCTGTGGAATATGTAGCATAGAGAGGGTTGGCTAAGGGCATATGTAGTATGAGCAGAAACATAGAGGGCTAGCTGTGGACATATGTAGCATAGAGAGGGTTGTTGACTAAAGGCGTATGCAGTATGAGTAGAAACCTAGATGGCTAGCTATTGACATACGCAATATACATAGGGTTGGTTATGTAAATCTGCAGCATGGGCATAGAGACAAGGCTGGATCTGTCATGCAACATGATTAATATGTAACAAAGCAAGTTTTGGCCTTCAGAGGAAGAGAGGTGATGTAATCAAAAACTGCCTTTCATCTTTGAGTTCTTCTTTGATGATGTTGAAAGAGATGACCTAAACACAACACAATGTATTTACGTAAGTTCATATGGATAAAACTACTTGCTAAATTATAATGAGAATATATATAATATAATAGCAAAGAATTTGCCATGTTACCTCATAAGGCTTGCATGGCATGACTATAGCGTACACATGCAACAAAGCCCATGGTAAGCCTTAAGAAAATGCACTAGCCCATAGGCCCCACTTCTCATGCGCACTCTCAACATATCTTGCAAAAAAAATTGAACCTCAAGTTTAAATTAACTAAGATGTGAACTAACTTTAGCATGCATACTTGACTTAGAATTTAATTAAATAGAAAGGTTCACTATCGAGAATTGATAATGCAAACATGCAAGACAATTTACCATTGATATATTAGATAGCTAAATGAACGAGCAAGCATATATATTTCTCCTTTGTAGCACTTGAAATCTATCTCTACCGCCAAGTATATTATGATCTACTAACAAAATAATAAAGACTAACTTGAGTATACTACAAAACAACTACAAAACAAGCTTGCAAAAGCAAACTACATCAAAATGTAAAAAACACGTTCTAATTAAAGTTATGAATATTACCATTCATTTTTTTCACAATAAGCATACCGGAGGTAATGTAGCATTACTTGCTATCTTGAATTAAGGGAACCATGTCCATAGTCATGGTACATAGATTAAAGTAACAACCTCTCATGCAGGGCAGAGCTTCCCACTCGAGGCCTCGCCCACGAATGTCCGGACAAGAGACTAATCCGGTGGCTCTTCCAAAACCGAACCCGGATAAAAACTTCCCTCGCCCAGAAAGCATAGGTGATTCCTCCAGGAGAATCTTCTAACGTAGTCAAGAGCCTTAACTATCCTTTGTATTCCGACCGAACCCGCAGGTCACATGGCCAGTTCAAGGGAGAAACTTGCACTTGGTTCAAAGAGACCAACACTTTTTTTGCCATCAAAAGAGGCACAGCCGTTGATTCTTTTCCATAGAATAAGGATTATCCTGTGACTTACTTCAACTATCGTAATTGAATAGAATTGAATTTTATTATAGGGATCCATCAGTCCAGCCTAACCCCATCCAATTCCATGGGTTAGAACCGCCCAACCACTGTAGTGATAGGATCCATTATAAAAATTTGGTTATGTTTTTGTCCCACGTACCAAGGAAAAGTGTTGGTTCAA
Source organism: Cibotium barometz (assembly GCF_041138505.1). NCBI lineage: Eukaryota > Viridiplantae > Streptophyta > Polypodiopsida > Cyatheales > Cibotiaceae > Cibotium > Cibotium barometz. The sequence continues at coordinate 31,964,737 of NC_141067.1, forward strand.
AGAGACCAACACTTTTTTCGCCATCAAAAGAGGCACAGCCATTGATTCTTTTCCATAGAACAAGGATTATCCTGTGACTTACTTCAACTATCGTAACTTGAACACAATTGAATTTTATTATAGAAATCCATCAGTCCAACCTAACCCCATCCAATCCCACCACTATAGTGATAGGATCCATTATAAAAATTTGGTTATGTTTTGTCCCACGTACCAAGGAAAAGAGTTCCCAGGCCGCCTAGCCGGCTCTCATGCAAAACTTAAATAGACACACCACTTACGCACTCGATATGAAATTGCCTTTTCTTAGACTTGGCTAATTCCAAAATAGCATTGCAATAAAACCAAAGTGTTTCCATCTCACAATCCTCAGTATTCCAGTTTCAAGTCCAATTTCCAATCATTCCTTCCTCGACATACCTATGGCATCATTGGCAACCAGACCAGCTCACTCAGGGACCTTTTCAATAGTACCTAGCCCATAGTACCCAGGAATATAATTAGTATTCCATTCATTCCTTCCTCAGCATACCTATGGCATCATTGGCAACCAGAACACTCACCACCTGCTAACTCAGGGACCTTTTCGATAGTTCCTAGCCCATAGTACCTAGGAATATAATCACATAAAACCATATGGACTCTTCATTGATGAAGATCAGCTAGATCAACCCCCAACAAGATCCATGTAAAAGAGCCATGAACTCATTCGTTGAAGACCAACAAGGCCAATCAACCAAATCCATGCCCGTGTTCAGAAAACAACTCCAACTCATTTTCTTCCTGGATGCACGTGTGGGTATCCTGGGAGCGCCGTATGGTCAGCACCCTCTAGGTTCCTTCGTGTCACAGGTGACCTAGTGCTTCACTCATAGGCCGCTTCCTTGGTGCCTCATCCACCGTACCGGAAGCTCACCATTTTAACCAAACCGAGGCTGGTCAAGACCTTGGCTGATCTTGCCACGCGAGACGTCCTTCTTTGACTCTTCGTCAACTTTTGCAACATTTCATTTAGGTCTCCATGACCTCATTTTACAAGATAGTCAAAATGCTTCCCCCAGCATTCTTGACATAAAACAATCTTTAAAAAACAGTTTTCACATACAAATATAATTTCCAAACAAAATTCCCATCTTTCCTCATCTCGTTACACATCCTTTCACATCATTCCTCTTCATTTCTTACCATTCCACTTCATTTCTTACCATTCCATATCATTCCTCTTCATTTCTTATCATTCCACGTCATTTCTCATTATCCTACATTTTTCTATATCAGTTCACCTCACATCATTTCCACATTCACTCACATCTTCCCACATCATTCCCACATTCATTCACATCATCCCACATCATTTCCACATCATCCACACATCAATCCACATCCATTCACATCTTCCCACATCATTTCCACATTCATTCACATCATCCCACATCATTCACATCATCCACCCATCAATCCACATCATCCACACATCCATACATCAATCCACATCATCCACACATCAATCCACACATCACTTCTCATCTCTCCACATCATTCCACACATCCCACACATCACTTCTCATCTCTTCACATCATTTCACACATCCCACACATCAACCAGATCAAAAGTACAATTTCTCTACTTTTTATACTGACAGGACTTTCTAAGTCTCGGCCATTACTTGGCTCAGTTAAAGCAACTTTTTCTCAACTCAATTCAGTTAAATCTAAATTTTCGTTCACTTTAGGATCCTCGATCCTTTCAAGTATTCCAGATTCCTTTCCCAGGGAATCTAGCAATAAATTAGTCACAATTATTTACGTTCATTCAACCACGCATGTTTCTAGTCTTTTTCCAGGGAGTTCCTTTCCCGTTCAGAATGTACCCAAGATTCTGTTTTTCGAGAATCTAGACGTATACCCCATAATTCCAAAAGTTAATGTGTTCATAATTTCTCTTTCTGATTAAAATTTATCCATGTTTTCTCGATGCATTCCTATGAATATTTTCACATTCTTTTCTTAATTTTCACAAAATAAAATATGCTCAATATTCTTCTTTTTGAATAAAAGATTTATGCATACGACCTCATGGGATTTACAAAATCAATTATACCCATATTTCCTCTTTTCAGCATAAAACATTTGTGCTCCCAACTAGTTCATTTTTCTCTAAATGAATCATTTCTATAATTCTCATAAATTGAATAAATCTAGAAAATATGTACATAACCTCCTTTATTTTTCTGACAAATGAATAATACTCAAAACTCCACTTTTAACATAAAATTTATTTTGCATAAATTCATTCTCTAATGATATAAATTTTACCATAACTTCCTCACATTTTCTATGAATTGATAGTGGTTAAAATTCCACTTTTAGCATAAAAATTATTATGCATAATTTCATTTTCTAATGCTATAAATTTTGCCATATCTTCCCCACATTTTCTATAAATTGAGAATGCTTAAAACTCCACTTTTGGTATACAAATTAATTATGCATAAAATTTATTTTTTTAATGATAAAAATTTTGCCCTAGTTTTCCCACATTTTCTATGAAATGAGAATACTCAAAAGTTCACTTTTAGCATAAAATTTAATTTATGCAGAAACCTTCATTTTCTATTGATAAAATTTTTCTATAGTTTTCTCGCATTTACTATGAAATGAGAATGGTTAAAATTACACTTTTAACATAAAAATTAGTTTATGTATAAACCTAAGCTTAAACATAAACATTAATTCATCATAATCAAGAAAAACTTGGTTTTTAAGAGGAAACCCATAAAATAAAATGCTTCCCAAGCATGAGGGAGGTTGGGAAGAAGAATAACATTAAAAAGAGAGCATAAACAACATTGTTTAGGCTTACCCTTGGTTTGCTTGATTCTTTACCTTGCAAAAATTGTGTAGCCCTCATGGAAGAGGCTTGGCCACCAAGGGGGAAGGGTAATCTTTAAGAAAGAAGAGGTTTAGACATCGGAATCCTTGTTTATAGACCTACAACGGACAAGTGAAATTGGTGAGATAGCTTAGTCATATGTTTTGCATCTTAGCAAGTTGTCTGCCATTCCAAATGGAGAACCCGGGGATTTACCTATGGACCCTAATCAATATCAAGCCTTTTGTATCTTCTATATACACCACATGTTGGGAATAAGTTGTTCAATACTGTGCACGTTGTGCATCAATCCTATCATGATAGATCCTCTTTTCATCTAAATGTGAATTTGTGTTACATCGCACAATGTCTTTTCTCACATTACCAATTTGGCAATAATTTCATTGAAACAAGGTGAACCCTATAGTCTTCATTGTTGATGGGTGTTGCTCCTCTAGCCCTTCCATGATAGACCACTAAAGTTGCTACTTTAGCTACCGTCTCCAAACCGGTCCACTATTAATAATCCATGAGGCTCCCCATAATCGCCATGTAGCATTGGTGAGATCGGTTGAGAAATCTAATAACCACCACCACCGTGTAGAGGATAATGTGAAAACAAAACACATTGAGATTCGGTATCACTTTGTGCAGAAAGTGATTATGTGTAAAGAATCGAATTTCATTTAGGCATCTCTCGAGTTTGCACGTGAACACTCTCCATGAGTGTATGTATGCTCTACAAGTTTTAAATGGCAATGAAATAATAAACTTTTACATGTATATATATATATATATATATATATATAATAAACTTTTACATGTATATATATATATATATATACATATATATATAAGTGGGTCTATTGTGTATTTGTATTTAGGTATTGCACGGCCGGACAAGTGTCGGTAAAAACATGGCTTGTGTGTACCAGACACGTGAAGAGTTTTGATTGGCCAAATTAAAATTTATAAATCTTGTCTGTGTGTTTTTTTTCCTTGTAAATACGGCTATACCGATGCCGACGGCCATTGAACTTTGTTTTTAGCTTTGCAGCTTGAAGAATCTGTAGCATCTTCTTGCTCGCCATCGTTCTCTCCATCTCGAGCTCGCGCCCTCCGGGTAGATTTGCTTGAAAAAATTAGGGTGTCTCCCTGTTCTTGCAGCTTGAAATTTAGGGTTATTGACTGTTCTTTTGTTTCGTCATGGTGCGTACTCGCTTGCGCGTGCGTGCGTGCGTGCGTGCGTGCGTGTGAGAGAGAGAGAGAGAGAGAGAGAGAGAGAGAGAGAGAGAGATCAAGAAGTAGCAGTTTTTTTTTTGGGGGTTTTTTTTTGGCGTTTTTCAAGTCTGGCGCTTTAGCTCTTTGCTTGATTCCCTCTGAGATTTTGGGGTTTCCATGAATTGTTCGATTCTCTTAGATTTTAGGGTTTCTTATCCCGTGGTGTCTTGATTGCTCGATTCTCTTCGTTTTTGAAATTTAGAGTCAATTACGTTTACCTTGCCGAGTGCCTGATTTTCTTAGTTTTTAGGGTTTTTCGGGATGCTGACGTTAGCCATGTGTGTTTGCAGGACCTCAGAAAACGCAGGACCGCAAGCAGCTTCTCATCAAGAAAAAAGCTGCCATGGGGCCCATCTTCATCGGTATCCTTCTCCCTGTGGTGTTAGGCTTTGTGGTAAAGAGCAGGTCGGTCAAGAATGGTAAGGAAAGAGGGGTGACAGTAGACGTGGGAGGGGAGCCTGGTCTGGCAAAGAGGAACCACAGATTCGAAACCCTTGTGGAAACGCCATGGGAGGGTGCCACAACCCTAGCTACCCTCTTTGAGCAGGCATGCAAGATGCACACCTCGCAGAAGCTGCTTGGGACACGGGAGCTCATCAAGAAGGAGCTTGAGGCTGGTAGCGATGGCAGGGCTTTCGAGAAACTGACACTTGGGAGATACGCATGGGCTTCATATGGCGAAACTTTTGAGCGAGCCTGCAACTTTGCATCAGGCATTGTAGCCCTTGGGCATAAGAAGGGGGAGAGGTGTGCCATCTTTGCCGAAACGCGGGCTGATTGGTTCATCGCTTTGCAAGTAAGTTGTGCAAACATGCCTTCCTTTGTTTTCCCACACATTACAAGTATATGCCATTCTTAATGCACGATAAGTTGGTACTTGGTTGTTCTCATCATAAGAAGTGTGCAACCATGTTACCTCTATCCTTCCTCCCCCTGTCCCCTTTTCACGTTCTCTCTCTCTCTCTCTCTAACTATGCATTGCAAGTTTCCTCCCATGCTGGTGTAGGTTAGTATTTTGCCTACTGAGCTTTAGGATGTTTCTGAAGCTGCAGCTCCTAAATGAGCAGCGGCACGCATGTAGGATTTGTCATTTGATTCTGGGTGTCGACTATGTTAAGTATTGAAATGAAGGGTGCTGTATCTATTGTTATACTAATTGGCAAATTATCAGCAGTCAGTTTATTTATCATTCTATTTCATCAATGTTTGGCTGTTTGGGCACACCTGAATTTGAACAGGCTAACATATCAATGGTTGGCTGTATTTCAGGGTTGTTTCCGTCGCAATTTTTCAGTGGTTACTATCTATGCATCTTTGGGCGAAGATGCCCTTGTACATTGTTTAAATGAGGTAACAGCATGATGCTGCTTGTGTGATTTCAGAGTTTGACAATCAATTTGGGCGTTGTAATGATAATTCGGAACCGAGTCTGATTTTGTTGCAGATATTGAGCTGTCTGTAACACGCTTGTCAGTTGGTTTGTGACAGACAGAAGCTACCACAGTTATTTGCGACCAAAAGCAGATGAAAAAGCTCATCGACTTAGGTGAGAAGTTCGAGTCACTTCAGCGTGTCGTGTACATGCAAGAATTGGGGGAGACGTCTGAGCCATCATTTTCTAGCACTCCGAGCACCTGGGTCATTGCCCCCTTTGATAAAGTGGAACGGTTAGGACGGGAATCTCCATTGCAGCCAGACTTGCCTGCGGCAGGAGATGTTGCAGTTATAATGTACACTAGTGGAAGCACAGGTCTGCCCAAGGTGAGGTTTACTTTTGTTTTCAGTGTTTTTACCAACTGACATGGTAATAAATCTGGGGTGAGGATGCCAAATTGCATAAAATGTTGTTTGAGGCGCATACTTGTAGAGCCTGAAACCCTCATGCATTTATTGATTTTAGAATTGTTCTGGAATTTCTTACAGGGAGTGATAATGACTCATGGGAACATGGTGGCTCAAGTTGCTGGTGTTATGCATCTCGTTCCAGAACTAGATTCTAAAGATGTGTATATGGCATATCTACCACTTGCCCATGTTCTTGAACTAACTGCTGAGGTATTCAGCTGTTTCCTGTTAGTCTACAATTAAAATTCAAGTTGATCATTATTGATTGTCTCTCTAGTGATTTACTTTGCTAAGGACATGTGCAGTGTACTATATGTGCAACTGGAGCTGCAATCGGTTATGGCACTCCTTTAACTTTAACTGATACATCAAGTAAAATCAAGAAAGGCACTAAGGGTGATGCATCTGAGTTGAGTCCAACTCTCATGACTGCAGTTCCAGCTATCCTTGATCGGGTTCGTGATGGTGTTAGAAAAATGGTAAATCGTCCTACTAATGACTTCGTGGTGTCACAAGTTGAGCTTCTATTATTGATAGGATTGAAGTAAGTTTTTATTGTGATTCCATAGGTGGAGGCCAAAGGGGGAGTTTCAAAGAAACTATTCAACATTGCCTACCAAAGGAGACTAGCAGCCATGGAAGGGAGCTGGTTTGGAGCTTGGGGTCTGGAAAAGCTTCTCTGGGACACCCTAGTTTTCAAGAAGATTCGAGCTGTTCTCGGAGGGCGCATTCGTGGCATGCTTTCTGGTGGGGCTCCACTTTCTGGCGACACACAAAGATTTATCAACATCTGCATTGGGTAAATTTCTTTTCTGGCAATCATAGATGGGGCTATATTTCAATGTGAGTCACAAATTGTGACCTTGTTCATGGCTGCAATTGTGGAATTCTCTAAAGAGATAAATTGCTTTGGTTGGCTCATATGGTTAACCTTCTGGTCAAAATCAAGGCTTCCTCTCTAGAAGCACAAAATCTTTTTTATCATGAAACCCTAGAATACATTGTGGTATAGACTGTACCAATGTGCTCCTTCACCTCTTTCTCTCTCTTTTCATGACAGGTCACATTGAGAGCCTCTCTTTCATAACCAATTGGTTTACTGGATTAGATTGTAATCAACCCACTTGATAATCTTTTCATTAGCTAGGCAAATTGTGCTGAACATTTTTAAGTGCATAGACAATTTTTTGAAGTGCCTAGATTTATGAACTCGTCTTTAAATTGTGTTATGGCCAGGACACCAATTGGCCAAGGCTACGGCCTTACCGAGACATGTGCTGGAGCTACATTCTCCGAATGGGATGATAGTACAGTTGGACGTGTTGGTCCACCTGTCCCACATTGTTATATTAAGGTATCTTGCTATTTCATTCTCTAGTCAAAAAGAGGGTTCATTCTTTGTGAGGTGCAGTCTAAGCTCAATGTGTGTCTATTGTTTATTCGTCAGTTGATCAACTGGGAGGAAGGAGGATATACAATAACAGACAGTCCGATGCCAAGGGGCGAAATTCTCATTGGAGGACCCAGTGTTACGCCTGGATATTTTAAGAATCAAGCTAAAACAGATGAAGTCTACAAGGTGCACATCATAGCTTTTTGTGTTTTCAATGTCCTCATGCGGATAGGTTGTGGAATCTGGGATGCTGATTACATGCAACGTGCAGGTAGATGAGAGAGGTACAAGGTGGTTTTACACAGGTGACATTGGTCAATTCCACCCAGATGGGTGCTTGGAAATTGTTGACCGGAAAAAAGATATTGTCAAGCTTCAACATGGTGAATATGTTTCACTTGGGAAGGTATGCTGTAATCATGGGTGGAAGCTGGCCAAATTTTACTAGAGTTGGGAGTTGGTGAAATTCCAAATGTGCTCATATTGAATTTTTACAGGTGGAAGCTATTCTGGTGGTTAGCCCGTATGTGGAGAATATTATGGTACATGCTGATCCTTTTCACAGCTATGTTGTTGCGATATTAGTTGCATCACAAGCAGCCCTTGAAAGCTGGGCTCAAACGCAAGGAATTCAATACAAGGACTTTGACAAACTATGTCAAAGTAAAGAGGCAATCAATGAGGTTACTCTTTCACTGCAAAAGGTAAGTAAGATAGCTTTGCATCGTCATCAAGCATGCCAGAGTATTGCTCAGTACATACGTGAAGTGCTTTTATATGATATCTTTGCCAATTCGACACCAATGTGGCCAAAATTAAGTCCAGTATGCTGAATACATCTAGTGCTTTAGCCCACTAAAATTGGTCCCAGTTTATGCAATAACCGTGCTTTTTGCTCACACTAACGTGGCCAACACTTTCCATTGTAGGTGGGAAAAAATGTTAAGTTAGAAAGATTTGAAATACCAGCAAAAATCAAGCTTTTGTCAGAACCTTGGACTCCAGAGAGTGGTCTAGTCACAGCAGCCTTGAAACTTAAGAGAGAGAACTTGAGGAAAGTGTTTGCCGATGACTTGAAGGCTCTCTATGCATAAACACAAGTCACGCTACAACAGATTAAGTGTCTGTATGGTGGAGTCTTGGCACACAGCAAGCAAGGTTCTTCTCGAAAGGAAGTCCATGGCATTTTTCAGTAAGTGAATAGATGCAGTGTATCACAAAACAGCTGCACCTTGAGGTGTTGAGGATTAAAGTTTCTTTATGATCCAAAGCAGAAGGCTTATATGCTCAGGTGGTTCACTAGGCATACCTGTTACTCCCTTTCCCAACTATCTTTCAAAGAACAGTTTATAGTTTTCAATACTGGTTATTCAGCTTTATTTTTTGGAATCCTGCACCTTTTTTTGTTTTGGTTTTTGGACTTGAAAACATCAATACGTAGGCTGGTCTTCACTCAATGCACACTACTAGCATCACATTGCAAATTGCTTCCAGCACTCTCAGACAACTGACACTTAAGTCTTCACACTAAACCCTATCATGTGCACTCTCGAAAATTCACACCAACTACCTCAGGCAAATCAAGGATTCACACTTTTCATTACGATTTGTTACAGAGATCATGATTTTTTAACCTAGCAAAAGAGCATGGGAATTTAAGTCCTCCTTTGGGACTACTTTTGCTTGTTGCTTCTTCACTTATTTTCTCTGCTTCCTTTAATCTCTCCGTCTTATACTTCCTGTCGCTTATGAAAAATATTCTCTCACCAATGGAGAATTGTGACCCTTAACTTTTTCTGAGGAAACTACCCAAATTGACTTCAAAGAAGTAAGAAAGCTTTTACATGCTAAAGCACTGTGCAGACGATCATGAATTGAACCTGCAGCCTTGCACTGGACTTTTGTTCTTTACCAACTTGACCACATGGTGGGAGGCTAGTTTTAACACTGGACTTTTGTCCTTACCAACTTGATCACATGGTGTGGAACAATGAAACAGGAGACAGGGGAGAGGTAAATATTGGGTTCTATATTGTATAAGCAAGAAATGAAATGATAACATGCACTACACATCTCATTAGAAGGCATTTGGTTTGGGATTAGCTGAAGTATAAAGAAGCACTTTTAGAGTCGTGGCAAATAATGCAGTCAGAAGAACGTGATGTGGTAAGTAAAAGGATTGAATTTAAACTGTAGTAATGAAAATGGAGAAACGCACTTATGATGTGAGCTTAAAACCATCTTGTGCGAAGATTGTAGAGATCAATGTGCTTTAAACTTGTCAGTTTTCCAGCTACTTTCAATGAACTTCAAGCCATCTTGCACCAAGATCTCAGGGTTAAATGGAGGCACTCACTGCTCGTTGTAGAGCAAATGTCCTTGGGTAGGCTGCAGAGAAGTACCAGGGTCCACGTTCATTGTCTTTTAAATTTCAAGTTCTCCGGTCTCTCGTTTTGCCATGGATCTGTACCTTTGCCTTGGGCCCCTGCTATGGCAGTGTTCTCTTTGATTTCATGGGTGTATGATGTCTAGCATATGAAAGGTAAGTTGTAAGTGCATGCATGTGTACATGAAAACTAATGTGTCCATATAAAAATTTAGTGCATGCATGTTTATATCTTGATACAATAAGTTGGAGGTCTGGCTTAATTAGGTGAAAAACTATGCTGCCATGGATCTTTACCACTGCCCTACAATGTCATTGTTCTTTGAAGTTTGTGATTTCATGAATGCCTATATTATTACATGCTAAATGTTAGTCTATCTTGACTACTACATAAATAAGCTGACTGTTGGGCATGCACAATGGCATTTATCATAAATGAATGCCACAGTTTGAGTTTGTAGTCCAAACTCTAACCTAGACTTCAAAGTTTGGTGTGTGAATGCTTATTGTGAAAATGTTATGCCATTTTAATGCTAATTCAAGATCTTGAATTATAGGCTTTTATTTTATTAATATTTAATTTGAAAGCTTAATTGGTAATGTTTTATCATAATGATGATGTTGCTCAAAGCATTTGATGATTAGTTGAAGCATCGGTTGATCTTATCTTATAGCTTTAGCTAATTTAGTTAATGTTTGGCATATATGCATGATTTTTGTATATGTGGCTTACATGCACATGTCTTTATGTAAACTATCTGTGCCATGGCTTAAAAGGAGAATTAAGTCTTGTTTTTGAACCTTATATTTATTATGAATCTCTTCCTTAAGTTCTTTGTTTTGTAAGTTTAAATTATGGTGCAAATGTTTGTGTATGTATTTCACAATACATGTATTTCATAAAAGAATACAAGATATTGTCTACATAATAAATGAATCTTTGCCGAAAATAAATATGTTGCCTCAGTAAGGAACATTATTTAATTTGCCTTGATTTACCCAACAAACCCTCCAAATGCTCCAAGAGGAGGCGGGCATCTAGAGATGAACTCTTACATGGAGCTGAGGAGGAGAGAACATCACTCGAGACAAGTCTAAGTGCACCTCAGTTAGAGAAAGACTTAGAGAAAGAGTGCTATAGGCAAGCTAGGAATGCAACATGGATTGCCACCTTTGAGTGGGTATATTTTGATTTTTCCATTGCTAGGATTTTTTGCAAATATTACAAAAATGACATACGCTCAAAAAGTGATTTTGGAAAAGCAGGCTCTTTTAATGTGTAGCATAATGCTCTTACAGAGCATGCTAAAACCAGGGCTCATGAAGATGCTAAATGCATGTATGGGGCAAGAAAATCCTAATTGAAGATGGGATGAATAGATCTAAGGAGGTTGTTAACCAAGACACCCTTAATCTTTTTGCTACAGCATATCATGTTATAAAAGAAGTCTTTTCCTTCAATAACAGTCTTACAATTGTTATCCCATTTCAAGTTTTCTTATATGACACATGATCTTTACCACAATGATGAAGCATGTGCAATGTTTGTTTATTGCATAAGTGAAGCTCTATTACAATAAACTCTTCAAAGAGTGAAGGCCTCTACATACTATAGTCTCGTGATGGACGAGTCGACTGACATTGGCCCCACCCAACATCTAATTGTATATGCCTCTTTTGTAGAGGACTTTCAGTTAGCTACTGTATTTTTAGGGTTACTGGAAATTCAGGGTGGAACTATAGGTCATTTATTTGAAACTTGTATTTTCTTCTTGTTGTTGCAGGCACAGCTTAATCTTGATGCTGGCAACATAGTATGTCTTAGTACTGATGGTGCTTTAGCCATGATTGGGGACATGTGAATGGGCTAGCTGACCGTGTGAAATGAGTTAGTCCATACATGATGTATATTCACTGCATTGCTTGTCAGATGCAATCAAGAGGTTAGCATGTGCACAAGACATTGACAAGGTTGTGAATGACATTACTGCCCTATTTTCTAAAAGTGTTTTGTTGAAGAGCTTAGAGGAAGGGGACAACACAAGGTACCATATTATTACCATGGACCTCTAGATGGTCAGCTTGCTACCCTTTGATTCTCTCTTCGTGGAAATAGGTACAAGTCTGTCTTGATTGAAAGAAAGCTTGATGGCACCGATATGGAGAAGCCATAGAATTCCAGAAAGAGTTTTGTGCTTTGGTGACTCATAATCTGTCTGAAGTCCTGCTGACAAGGATCTCATTGGGCGCGTTAAAGCATTGGCACCTTGCACTTTTCCAAAAGGAAAACCTTTTAAAAGTTGTGGTTTTGTTGAAATTGAAACCTTAGCATCCTACTATGGTGAAAAAAAGGTTTTGGATAGTAGTGAGGAAGTTGGTCCTCTCATTGACAAGGTGCAAGTCAAAAAAGAGTGTCATTACTTCAAGGCCCAAGCTCCTCATGAATGGGATGAGCATAGATTGCAGCACACTTGGGTGTCAATTGATAGGAACCCTACAACAAGTGCAAATTATTATATGTTGCTAAGACTACCGCAACTATCCATGCTCCAATGTGCTAGTACAATAGCTTGTGAACAGGCCTTTAGCATCCAAAACATCATCAAGTCAAAGCTACAAAATGCTTTGAGTTCCCGAACTTTGGATGCATCATGCATGTGTCCATTGAAGGTCCTACACTTGCTGGTATGATTTCAATACAACCATTGACATGTGGAGAAGTAGTGCTAAAATCAGCCATCAAGTTAGTAAATAGGAGGGGCGAGCATTATACGAGAAAAATTGTATGAGCAATACGAGCGGTGGGAAAAAAAGGGTCCCTCTCTTTATAAAATTAGTGAACTTTAATGATAAAATATGACATATTTCACAAGGAAACCGTGGCATAAGACCATTTCTTTCTCCATCTTGCGTCGACTTTCCATCTCATTGCAAAAAGAAAACACAATTATCAAAAGATAGATGATTCACAGTCAAGACATGTGTGATCAAACTTATTGTATATAGTACAATTATTAAAAGATAGATCATTTGAAGTGCCAAAAAGACGTGAGTAGACATACTGTACCTACCATGGTTGTTAAAAGACATATGCTTCATGGCCAAAACAAGGTGTGTGTAGACAATATTTGGATAATAAAACTATCAAAACATATGTGATATGTTCTCTTAGTTTTGTTCTAGTAGCTTGTGCACTTAACAAAAGATAGCCAACCTACATTCCTAAAACTTTTGAACATCACACATGGCATAAGACCATTGCTTTCTCCATCTTGCATCTCAATACACCAACCACAATGCTTGATTAAGCTCTGGCAATCCAGCTTGACGGACATGAGCATCCGTTCAAGATGTTTTATGAAGAGAAAGTAAAGATGCTTGCAATCCTCTCAAGTAGTGCAAGAGGAAAATTTGGACATAACCACCCTATATGTTTTTCCTTGCATACCTAACTTCCTATTGTTGACATGGTAAAATCAACATGGTCATTGTGCACATCCACTCACATCTTATCACATCCACATCTCATCACATCCACTCACATCTTATCACATCGCATTCACATCTTATCACTTCGCATTCACATTTAGTACCGTTTTCTACTTTCGATATCGATGGGACTTTTCTAAGTTTCTGCCAATTGCTAGGGGCACACATTGGTCAAGTCAAATCCTGAAAAGGCTTTTAAATAATCTAAAAGAATTAACCATTATTTTGTTAACACAAAATCATAAAAATATCATTTTCTTAATCTCTAGCTTATCAAGCCTAGAGTTTTGCTTTAAATTAAGAGACTATCATTGAGAAGCATCCTTTTTCAAGGGATTTAGCCATAAAGATGGCTATTCTTTTAGAGAGAGAGATTTACTTAAGCTCCAATATTCCATTACAAATGACTGAGGGTCTATTTATAGGTGAGGGAGGCCACTAACCAAGTCCAACTGGATTCTAGAATTTTCCAAGTTCAGTTTGACTCAATTTGGACAAGATTTGGACCAGTTTGGCTCCCTTTTAAATTTGGTTTGATCCAGGAGAAAGGAGAGATAAAAATATCATAATTTTTTTGATTCAAAACCCTTCCACACATGTGAAAGAGGCGCCTACCTCAAGAGTCCCCCTTTCCTTACCAAGGTGTCAAAAATGCATCATTATTTTAAAATATCTCATTTTTTTTAGTAATATCTCATAATTTTTAACTAATAAACCTTACACTCAATCAACTCTTCATCTTATGTGAGCATTTACTCATTTTTGGGTATTTTCTTTTATTCTTTTGGATTTATCTCATCCCAACACTTGGATTAATCCAATTGGCCCATTGGAACCTTAATTTGACCATAATCTAATTTTTTTAAAAAAATGTAGACTCTTAGGCTAAGGTCCCTTATACACATTTTCAATTAATTCCTAATGCACATTGGAAAGTTCATTTTGAAATTTTGTTTCAAGTGAATCCATTTTAGACACTAGGAGGATTTTTATATCCAAAGATATCTCAATTTAAGATTATCTCTCTCTAGACATTTGCTCTCTCTAGGCAAAAACAGGGTAAAACAAGATCTTACTTATATTTCAAAGAGGGGAATAATTACAAGAACAGAAGGGGAGGTTTTTACACCTTTACACCTCAAAAGCTAGAGGGAGGAATCTTACAAAATGAATATATTACCCCCCTAAGAGTTAGAGTAGTAGTCGCGTTCTTGATGTATTGTTGGCTACAAAATGAAAAAGTTAAGAGAAATAGAGAATTTAAAATAATTTGTGAATAACTGAAAAAGTAATTATTTGGTACAGATGAGGACTTATCGTGTGTAAGTCGAGATGATGATGAAAAGATTAATTTGCATTTGAAGTTGAAATAACTTGAATAATAAATATGAAACTTAGCAATCATAAGGTTGAATCAAGCGTAAGAAGTCGTACTTTACATATATTCGATTGCCATGATGTTCTACATTGCCAAAAATGAGAAAGCAATGCGAATGGATTGAAATATAATTATTCTTCCAAACCTAACTAGGGTTATATTAAATTATGACCTTATAAGAAATAAAACTTATAGTAATATGGTTTGAAATTTGCATGATCACTTTTGTAAGAATAGAAGCTTACTTGGAAAGTGTTCGAATCACTATCTGAAAGATAAAGTATACAGAAAAATATTGGAGGAATTATTTACTAAATTATAGAGGATAGCAACTTACTTGCAAGTGTCGGCGGATAGTTTGGCTACAAAATACATCATGAAAAAGTCACAAATATCACAAGCATACGTGACGTTTTAATTTGTTGTTGATGATTAAATTTATGGAAATTAGAGAAACTTACTTGGGTTGGATTGTGAAATATCAGTTAGAAGAAAACGAATCGACAACTAACAATTTTTATTTTATGCAAGTAATCAAATTACACAAGGTGAATACTTAACTGGTAAATCATCGTAGATTTTGCATATACTAATCTGTAGGTTAGTTTCAATTCATATTATAATATCAATTTAGAAAATTTAGAAAATGTAGTTATCACTTAGCTTTCATCGAAATTCGTAAGAAGTTGGAAGTTCATGTGTTGAAGATATTTGTTGATGTTGAAAAATCAGCTCTAATAATCATGGATCCAAAAATCTTCAAAAGCTCGAGAATCTTGCTCAAGAAATGCATCTGATGTAGAAGATAACTCCTTAATACCCAAATAAATCCAAGTAATAACTCGTTGAAGAGGTCATCAAAAGAGTTAAAAATTTATCGAGAAGAAAATAACTAGGATAATAATTTCTTAATACCAAAATAAAGCTAATAATAACTTGTTGAGGAGATCGTAAAAAGAGTTGGAAAAAAATTTATTGAAGAAGAAAATACATTTGATCACTTACTGAATTTCTTTTCCCACAAAATCTATTTTTTTTTGAATTTGATGTACACAAGCTGCACAACAGCTGAGATTTTTGCTAAAATATAAAAGCTTTGCTTTAAGCTTTTATAAGATTTTCATGTTAAGCTTTTAAGACGACAAAAATTTAAAGTTTTAAAGCTTTACAACTAAGCTTTAATTAAACTTAAGCTTTAGCTTGTGGTGGGAAACATAAGCTTTTAAAGCTTAAAGTAATAAGCTTTTTAAAAGAGAAAAGAAAAGAATATATATATATATATATATTAACCAAGCTTTTATCAAAGCTATAACGAAGCTTTATTAAGCTTATTAAAAAGCTTTGATAAAGCTTTTTAATAAGCTTTATTAAGCTTATTAAAAAGCTTCACACCATACTGTGCGTACGCCGAGCGACGGGGACAGTGCAAAGGAGAAAAGGAGATGAAGCCAGCTGCGGTTGTCGCCATGGTGGAGAAGAAAAAATAAATTTATAGTAGTTGTTAATGTGTAGTCCGCTAGAGGAAAGAAGGAAAAGATAAAAAAATAAATAAATAAATAAATAATAAAAATTTGGGTTTTAATTCAGCGATTTGTAACTAAACAAGGAAAAGATAAAAATTAAATAAATAAATAAATAATAAAAAATTGGGTTTCAATTTTCCAAACTGTGCTTCAGCGATTTGTAATTAAAGAATAGAAAATTGAAAACTAGAAGTCCTCCACATCATCCATTATATATCTCTGGTATACTCACTGGTTTAGCAAACCACCTGTTATGGAGCTCAATCACTCTTCCCTTGCTAATTCCATCCATACAGACGGATTCACAAGAGGCCAAGAAAATAAAAAAAATCGCTTTTCATGAAGAGGTGGATTCGCAGAGTGGTTTTCCACCCTTCTTTGCGCTTGGGTCAATAACCACTTGTGATTTCCTTGTCCTTTGGATAAAAAGAATTGTAACTTTTCATACCTCAGTGCCTCTTCTTCAGTTTTTGAGCTTGACCTTGATGTAAGTACCTTTGCAATCTTTTTGGCAGACTCTCCACTTCCTCTGTAAGTACCTTTGCAAGCTTTTTGGCAGACTCTCCACTTCCTCTGTAAGTATTTTTGAATTTGTTGAGAAGCCTTCAAATTTGCTCCAAGCCAATAACCTTTGGTAAAGAAAAATCAATTTCTTGATTTTTCTTCAAGTCTCCATGACCTAAATTCAATACTTGAATTTGCCGTGCTCTGATACCACTATTACAGGACAATAGTACATGGAGATTAGAATATTCCATAAATAAAATAATAAAAGAAATAAATCATAAACACCATAGCATAAATCAAGAGCATAAAAATCAAAGAACACAAGATTGGGTGCAATCTCCCCCCTGACTTATGTGGCTCCACTCCCACACACGGTATTTAAATCATATTCATAAATTTAGCCCTTGGAGCCATAAATAACATAGCTTTTTTCAAAATTGGGCTTTTGCAAAATTGAAGCTTAGTCCAATTCTTTTAAAGTATCTCATCAAAAATAAACATTGCCCGACTGTTAATCCAATTCTAGGATTAACAAGTGCTACCGCCATTATCTTAAATCACTCAACCACTCTCGTGCATTCAGCACCAACACAAGAGCTTGCAGACAGGAGATCTACCAGTGGTTTTATGTTCTCATTTGGGAGTACTGCTGTGAGTTGGAGCAGTAAGAAACAGTCAACAGTTGCCTTGTCGAGTATAGAGGCAGAGTACAGGGGTGCTACTATGGCTTGTGAGGTAGCTTGGTTTCAGAAGCTACTTGGTGGCATGGGAGAGCCCATGGATAGGAAAGTTGTCATATATTGTGACAACATGAGCAACATATAGTTGGCCAGTAACCCATTTTATCATGCTAGAACGAAGCACATTGAGGTGCATTATCACTTTGTGAGGGAGAAGGTCCTAGCAGGAGATGTAGATCTGGTATATGTCAGCACAGAGGATCAGGTAGCTGACATCTTCAACGAAGGCATCGAGCACAGAGAATCTCCACAGGTTTACGAGCTTACTTGGAGTATAGTGTGTGGAGTTGAGCTCGAGAGGGAGTGTTGAGATATTAAGCTCAACTAGTGCTACGATGGACATTGATGACCCACCTGGGTGATAGCTTCCGCATCTACACCACTGGCATGGTTGGTGAGATTATGGGTGATATGCGGCCAGTGGGACGACATGCTATGTGACAGCCATTTTGGATTACTAGAGACTGGCATAGTTATAGTGCCAGCTCATTTAGTTGGGTTCACATTATGGACCAACCCTTGTATGTTGTAGTAGTTGAGTACTAATCCATATAGTGTGTACTCTTATCTTTATGTTATGTTTGTTGAGTAGAGAAGAAGAAAATTCAGCTATCCATCTCTCTCTTCTGTCTTCCTCTCTCTTGTGTGTGTGTATGTAAGATTCCTCCCTCCAGCTATTGAGGTGTGCAGGTGTAAGAACCTTCTGATCTTATAATTATTCCCCTCTTTGAAATAAAAGAAAGATCCTGTTTTACCCTGTTTTATCCTAGAGAGAGAAAATGTCTAGAGTGAGGTAATTCAAAATTGAGATATTTTTGGATATAAAATCCCTCCTAGTGTCTAAAATGGTTTCCCTTGAAACAAAAATTCAAAAAGAACTTTCGAATGTGCAAGTGGAATTAACTGAAAATAGGTATAAAGGACCTTAGCCTAAGGGTCTAGATTTTTAGAAATTTTTGGATTATGGTCCAATTAAGGTTCCTATGGACCAATAAGATTAATCCAAGTGTAGGGAGGAGATAAATTGAAGAATAAAGGAAAAACCCCCAAAAATGAGTAAATGCTCTTGCCCGAGATAGAATTAAGTTGGCATGGCACCATGATTGGGCAATCTAGTCAGCATCTCCACATATCTCACCTGAGATACATCGAGATGCTGACTATATTACCCGGTCATTGAGCCATGTATCTTACTCGAGATATGTCATGGCAATTCTTGCCCAACGTACGTGGTTGCCACATATCTCGAGCTAGATTTGTAGGCATGATAATGTGGCAATGTGTGATTGGCTATGTGTAACTCGCCCGAGATACGAGATAAGCTGGACACGGACTTGGGAAGTTTAAAAATGTCCCACTTTTATCCAGACTACCTCGAGATAGCTAGCTTATCATTCTAACACCCATATGTATGTGTATATACACCCATATATATATATATATGTGTGTGTGTGTGTGTATGTATATATATATATATGTATATATGTATATATATGTGTGTGTATATATATATATATATATATATATATATATATATATGTATGTATATACACATATGTATATACATATATATATATATACATATATATACATATATATATATATATGTAATATATGTATATATATGTATGTATGTATATACGTATATATGTATATGTATATATTGTGTGTGTATATATATATGTATTTGTATATATAGAAATATATACAAATACATATATATATACACACACAATATATACATATACATATATACGTATATACATACATACATATATATACATATATATGTATATATGTATATATGTGTGTGTATGTATATATATATACATTTATTTTATATACATGTTATATATAAATCTATATATACATATATTATATATATACATATATATATACATATATATATATATATATATATATATATATATATATATATATATATATATATAATATGTATATACAAATATGTATGTATGTATGAATATGTATATATATATGTGTGTGTGTGTGTGTGTGTATGTATGTATGTATATATGTATGTGTGTGTGTGCGTGTGTGTGTGTGTATGTATGTATGTATATATGTATGTATGTGCATGTGTGTGTGTATGTATGTATGTGTGTGTGCGTGTGTGTGTGTATGTATGTATGTATGTATGTATATATATGTGTGTACTCTTATATATATATATGTATGTGTACATGTGTACTTGTAAATACATATATACATGCATGTACATGCACACACACACACGCACACATATATGTGCATACATGTATATATATATGTATTTACAAGTATGTATGTATACCTATATATGTATATACTCATATGAGGTATGTCCTTTGTCTTAGAGATTTTCTACCAGGTCTATTACCTCGTGTAACACTCATCAAACATGTAGTTTCTACAACAGTAGAGATGATCATGAAGCCTCTTGCTCTTGAGACTGCCGATACTAAATTGATCAATTTATCTACTAGTCTTTCGCAAGGACTACATATCTCATGTGGAGATACTTGGTTCTAGTAATATAGTCCACATTCTATCTCCTTCCTCTTGCTTGAGGTTCTAGTAATATAGTCCGCATTGTATCTCCTTCCTCTTTCTTGAGGTTATAGATTTGTGCTATGAGACTCTATCTAGATCCACTTTGTGAAAGCCCACAATGAATGTGTGTCTCAAGACCTCATAGCTAGCCTTTTCAAGTGGTTTAGAGACCTAAACCACTTGCCAACTTTGCCTTCAAGGCAAAGTCTAAATGAACATGTCTTTGTCGGATCATCAATCCTCCCATGGCCTTTAAATTTTTTACCAAAATTCCATAGATACTGAATGGGATCTCTAGTTCCATCAAGTTTGGTCATCATCCTTGAGATGTGAATTAGGTTTGTTTTGCCTAACTTCGAGCCTCTATGTGCTATGTTTGTAGAAAATCCCCCTTCTCATTTCAAACACCAACGTAAGAATATCTTACGTATATTCACGTAGTTGAATGTAAGGGAGTGGTTGTACAAATCCCTTTATTTTAGGGTTAGGAATTTCTTGCCCCGATGGGGTTGGGTTTTGTGGTTTCCAATGACACTTATCCTACGCGAGCCTGGCTTTGGGGCTACAAGCTTGCTATGGCTAAGGAGACATTATATGAGTGCCCTTGTGGATCCCTTGGGCTTGGGGTAGTCCCAGACATTGACTCTTTATCTTTCCTCGTGTTCCATGCTCCTCATCTCAATGAATAGGAATTAGAATTGGGTTTCATGATGGTGAAGAGAAGCTTTCTTTCCCCATGGGATTGGGTTGTACAATTTCCAATGGCACTTATCCTATGTGGGCCTCGCTTTGGGGCTACAAGCTTGTTGTGGCTAAGGAAACATTATATGATCAACCCTACCAACCCCTATATATAGGCATACATATATATATGTATATACATATATAGGTATACATACGTACTTGTAAATACATATATACATGTATGCATATATATATGTGTGTGTGTGTGTGTGTGTGTGTGTGCATACATGTATATACACATATGCACATATATATGTATATGTGTGTGTGTGCATACATGTATATACACATATGCACATATATATGTATATGTGTGTGTGTGTGTGTGTGTGTGTGTGTGTGTGTGTGTGTGCATACATGCATGTACATATATACATGTATGTATGTATGTATCTATACATGTATGCATAAAATGATGCATAAAAGAATTTTCTTTATTATAAAAGTGTTACTTTCACCCATATTGATTTTTATGCATAAAATGATGCATAAATTTATTATTATTATTATAAAAGTGTTACTTTCACTAATATTGATTTTTATGCATAAAATGATGCATAAAAGAATTTTTATTATCATAAAAGTGTTACTTTCACCAATATTGATTTTTATGCATACAATGATGCATAAAAGAATTTTTTTAATTATAAAAGTGTTACTTTCATCAAAATTGATTTTTATACATAAATAGATGCATAAAAGGATTTTCTTTTATATAAAAGTGTTATTTTCATATAGAAGTTGGATTTCATGCAGAAATAGATGCATACATAATTTTTATATCAAAATAAGAGTTCTCTTTAATCCTATGTTTAAATCCCATGAATATTGGTAAATGAATAAGTAAATACTTTGTGAGAGAAAATTCTACCATTTCATATTCTCTAGGATGGTAATGAGAAATTCAAAAAAACTATCGAAATCGTAATTTTAGATAAATGATTAATTTATTCCTCATAGGAATTCGTGATTAGTTTTGAATTCAATTAAGCAAAATACTCATGAATGAAATTGAGTAAAGTAGTAATTGAAATACTACCCTTTGATAAAGATAGTTCAGGGAGAACCTTTCCAGACTCAAACCATGAATCAGACTATGACCATGACATAACTCCTTCGTCAGTTTTTCAAGAAAAGATGATGTGATCAATTCAGTAATCTACACTCAAATCACCCACCGAATCTGAAACTAACTTTAGACCTTTGATTTTGATATCTGAGAATCAAGATTACAGAAATTGGAGGAATTCTGCTTGGGGAATCCAGACTTGTCATCTAGAAGTCTTGGGATACGTATTTAAGATATACCCATTGTATTCAAAAAGAAAATCAAAACTAAAAACTTGCATAGAAACCCTGTTTTCTTAAAGGACTATCTTTCGCCAAAATGCTTGGAGGGAGCATTTGGTATGTGTGTTTTTCTAAGGGAAGTTTGGTTGCAACAGCTGACAGGGAGTGTTCAAAGGACGGTCCACGCAGTAAAAACCTGCCCAGGTCTTGACCAGCCTGGGTATGGTATAAAATGGTGTGCTTCCGGTACGATGGGTGAGGGCCAACGAAGCGGTCCCTGAGTGAAGTGCCAGGACACCTAAGGAGGATCCTGGAGGTTCTGACCAGGCGATGCACGGGCTCGCGGTGCTTAGGACACCCATGCGTATGTCGTGGAAGATATATATATGTATGATGACGAGAAAATTATTATAATCTGTTACTGGATCTTGTTGCTGACCTGCTGGTCTCAACGGAGAGTCCAAAGTGATACTGTTTTGTGAGAAACAAGGATTGAATGGAAATTTTGAGTTATGACATCTGTAACCAATAATTGTTTGTCAATGGATTGTTTTATAAATTAAAGTTTAAAGAGGAGTGTGTGCGTATCTGTATTCTAAAGCAAAAGTTAAGAAAGGCATTCAATTATGGGTGGGTGAGTACTTGTCTGGTTCTACCAATTCCAGTGGAGGTTGGGCGGTGGCTAACCCATGGGCCGGATGGGGTTAGGCTAGAATCAGTAGAGTTTTAATAATAAAATTGATCAATAGGAATACGCTTAGAACTCGAATAGTTAAATAATAACTTGAAGACTCTCAAATAAATAGATCAATGGCTGTGCCTGATTCAATTAGGAAAAAAGCGTTGATTCCTTCAAGTTAAGTCTGTAATAGTTCCCCTTTTATCTGGTTTATTCAGATGAAGGTTAGTTCAGTATCTTGACCTCGTTAGAAAAATTCGTTAAGAAATTCAAAATGGTGGAATCGTTCTCGTTTTTTGGGAATGGGAATTTTTCTTGGTTTCAGTTTTCGGAATGACCAGCAGCTTAGTCTCGTGCCCGAACATTCGAGGGCGAGGCCCCGAGTGGAAAACCCTGCCCCGCGCAAGAGGGAGCTGCTTTCGCTCTGCCAGTAAAATCGGGAATCCGGTGCACGGAGGGGGCAGTGGGATCTCACAGTTGGTATGAGAGTGTTGTTGTAAATTTACGTAACAGCAGCAGAAATTGCTTAAAATTTTAAAGTAAATATGGGAAATAATGTTTTTGCTTGTTAATATTATATTGAATGAACTTCAAAAATTGAAAACTTATAAATTGAATTAGAATTTATAGATGGATACCCCGAATCTATCTGGCATTCCTGAACTCTCCCAGAGTCAGGATATGATAGCCTTTGCATTCGAGCACCTCATCAACTCTGCTACGACCCGAGTAAGCAGAGTGAGACTCGCACGTCATTTTGAGAGTCTTTACTTTCCTAATCCTCTTGAGCGACATCGGTATATGTGGTTTTGTGGAGGACGATGTATTAATGTCAGTACCAGTCACGCGTCAGAGGCTCAGGAAAAATATTTCCTTAGCCATGATTCTGATAAGGCTAGGGCTTGTTTAGCATGTACAACTCTTTGATCATTCACCCAAGAACTTCAGAATTTCATGCCGAGTTTTTAGGCTTCTTAGCCGCTTTATCCCTAGAAGTAGAATTACAGCACCTCTTTCTATAATGAATCGTGTGTACCATGGCATGTCTCCTTTGTAGTTTCGCTTCTTTATGCATATATAATTGAGGCAGTGATTTTGGGAGCCGTGATGCTCTATGTATATATCGAAAACTTTTGATAATAAACGATGTTTTGCAAAAAAATTCCAAATTGTTTTCATGATTGTGAATATGGTTAATAAAATTATCAGAGTAAATCTTGTTTCATGATGTATGATGAAATAATTATCTGTTTAAAGAATAAATCGCAAAAATTAAATAATCATAAATCTGTTTTCAAAGTTAAGTACCGCAGCTCACCCAAATCCTTCATCTCAAACTTCTGCTTCAAAAGCATCCTGACATCATGTATGTCTACATCACTATCACCAGTGATAATCAAGTCATCCACATAAATTTGTAATAGCATGATCCCTCTATCTAGCTTTTTTATATATAGTGAAAAAGTTGCATTGGATATCGAAAATCCAATGGTAGCAAAATACTCCCCGATCTTGTTTGACCATGCTCTGAGTGCCTGCTTTAAGCCATACAAGGGTTTGCGTAATCTGCATACAATAATCTGGATGTGCATCACTCTAATAACCTGGTGGCTACATCATGTACACTTGTTCTTGCAAATCACCATGCAAGAAAGCATTCTTTACATCCATTTGATGTAAAGACCAACCCTTCATTGCAGCCATAGCAATGGCAGCTCTCACGATTGCCATTCTTGCAAAACTGGCATGAATGTCTCCTCATAGTCTATGCCATAAGTATGTGCATAGCCCTTGGCAACCAATCTTGCCTTGTACCTGCTCACTGAACCATCAGCATTGTGACTTTATACACCCACTTACATCCAATTGCCTTCTTTTCCAGCAAAGGCACTAACTCCCATGTTGTATTTGCATCCAATGCTGCCATCTCCTCATCCATGGCATCTTCCCATTTCTTATTTCCAATTGCTTGCTCAAAGCAAGTGGGCTCAACCTCCTGTATTTCTTATTACCACGTAATCATAATGATGGGATGTATATCCATCATATCTCAACCTATCAACAGGGTATCTAACCCTCGTAGACCTGCGTACAGCTGGATCACTGCCAGGTGTCCTCAAAACAGCCCTGGTTCTCCTTACACCAGGAGTTACCAAGAGACGGAATGCCAAGCTCCTCATCATCAAGGCTCAGAGCTACTAGAGTCACCATCGACATATGAGTGACCTATTGACAGATCAGGCACAAAAGGTTGATCTACATTTTCCTTCCCTTTCCATGATACATTTGTACCTGCATCATTCCTCAACATGCTTAACCATGGGCTAACATTGGATCCACTGGTTGAGGACTCCCCAGGTCCACTCAGCACCTGTGTGATTGCTACTCTACATGTGGTGCAACATCAACACTTCTTACATCTGCATCTTTTGTTGCCTTCACTACTAGTGCATACCAGCTACCCATCTCATCAAAGGCAACATCTCTACTTATCATCTCTTGAGTGGTAGGGTTATAGCATCTATAACCTTTTTGCTCCATAGCATAACCAATGAAGATGCATTTCTCTGCCTTTGGATGCAACTTTGTTCTCACTTAATCATGAACATGTACATATACACCCAAACACTTTCAAGTGAGACACATCCGTCTTATGCCTGTAAACTTCTTTTTAGGAGTCATACCATGAACAGTTGCAATGAGTGTCCTGTTCATAATGTACACAACACTTGCTATTGCTTCTTCCCAAAAGAAATGTGGCATATTCTTTTCAGCCACCATCAAGGCACGTGCCACTTCTGCAATGTGCCTGTTTTTCCTTTCTGCAACACCATTCTGTTGCGGAGTGTACCTGCACGTAAACTGCCTCTCTTGATTCCCTGCTTTCTCAGGAAATCGCTGAACTCATTAGAGAAACATTCTCCCCCACCATCTCATCTTAGGCATGTTATTTGCATGCCTTTTTCCTTCTCCACCAAGGCTTTAAATATCTGAAAGTGAGAAAACACCTCACTTTTCTCCTTCATGAAATAAAAACACACTTTTCTAGTGTGGTCTCATTAATGAATGTAACATAGTATCTACAAGCTACAATTGTTAGCAGCCTTGGTCGGTCCCCATACATCTGAATGTATGACATCCAATGGCCTTGCACTGACATGCTTTTCATGTGGGAAAGTATGTTTGGCCTACTTACCAAGTTGGCATGCTTCACATAACTTATGCATACTGTCAACCTTAAACTTTGGCAAACTTGTAACAATATTTTGGGCCTGCATAGACTTCAGTCACTCTAAATTCACATGACCAATGCACTTGTGCCATCATATGTCAATATCTGCAATGACACCTATTCCATACACAAGCATGGCTGCCTTTAGCTCAGGCATGTTCACATCCAAAGTAAACATCCTACCATTTTTGTTACCCTTTGCAACCAAGCGACACTTATTTTTGAAGTCTTCCACAAAACATCCTTAAGGATTAAACCTCACTTGCAGACCCTGCTCAACCATCTGTCTAATAGAAACTAGATTCTTTGTAATATTCGAAACATGAAGAACATCAGCCAAGTACTTCATTTTGCCATCCTGCATAGACAATGACACTTTACCAACATGCACAATGGGATGCACAGTATCATCACCTGTTTCTACATAACCTGTTTTTTCCATTTTTTGCATATCTCTAAACCACTCAGCATGACTGGTCATGTGGCTAGAGGTGTCAAGAATCAACATACCATATATCTTGAGATCCTAACACATCCCCTGTTTATGGAACTAAGCATGTGCTGCATCACAAACAATTGCTCACTTCTATCATCACCTCCATGTTTGCTAGATGATGCATAGTTGCCTTGCTGCAACTTCCCACTTTTAATGTCATTCTGCGACTTCCTACTTTTAATGTCATTCTGCTTTTTGTAGCAGTCCTTTGCCATGTGTCATGGTTTGCCACAATAATAGCACTCTATGCTATTTGCATTTTGATTTCTTTGTTGAGACCACCTCGGCCTCTTTGCCTCCCCCTGCCTCTAGGCTGGCCTCTTCCACTTGTGTATGATTGCTGCTCTGTGAATCATTGGATTGTTGTTGTCCAAAATTCTGATTTCCTTGTCAGCAGTCACCACCTTGGCCTCGACCACAGCCTCTACCTCTGCCTCTACCTGAATTAGAGTAGAAGGCTTGTTCCAATGTGTTCTTGCTTTATGAAGAAGAATCCTCACCTGAAGCCTTTTCGTCTATAATCAGCATAGATATCGTCATAAAAGTTGAGAATATTCTCCCTAATTGCAATGGAGGTCTTGAATGGCTTGTACTCTTTGCCAAGCCCATTCAGACAGACACTCACCAAATCATCATCCTGCTGATACATTGATAGACCCAAGGGATTCAACAATGCCCTTGATCTTTAAGGTATATTCATTGATGAACATGCTTTTCTTTTTCACAGTATGCAACTCTTTCTTTAACTGCAACTTCCTTGCCTTTGTGTTAGTCTGGAACATCTGAAGAACCAAATTCTACCATGCAATTGCTGGAGTGTTTGCATCATGTATGTGCCCTATCATAGTGTCTATGACACAATTTGAAAGCCAGTACATGACTTTTCTTGCACCTTGATTCCAATCCTTGAATGCCTTATATCTGCAAGAGTGGCATTCTCCTCAAATAACTCTGGAGGCTCCTCATTGTCTCCTTCTACATAATCCCAAAATCCTAGGAAATTGGTCATTCTGAACTTCCAGGCATGGAAGTTATTCTTATCCAGCTTCTCACTAACAATCTGATTAATTCCATCAGTAGTAGTATCTCTTGTAGTTTATACACCAGTGGTACTTCATCATCACAGCTTGTGTGAGTGTCACCAAATGTGACCAGAGTACATGTACATACACCCAGTATCAACAATACATGTGCAAGCATGTCTGCACTTCCAAAATGCAATGCTGTACTACAATAACTAGATTTCGAGCAGAAATAATTCTCTACTAGAACTTCCAAAAAACTACCTAAAATACCCTGCAGTGGCAAAAAGGGGCCCATTAACGCACCCGAAATGTGAATTTGGCTTAAAAACATTTTATCCAATAGGACACTATACCATGCAGTGGCAAAAAGGGCCCATTAACGCACTCGAAATGTGAATTTGGCTTAAAAACATTTTATCCAATAGGACACTATACCTGTCGTGTAGCTCCGCTCCCACGAAGACAACTCCTCAATCAAAGATGTGTACCTAAACCAAGAAGGGGAAAGAGATGATTATGCTCTTACCCGTGTAGCACTAATTCCTTCCTTGCTTGTTCTTTCCTCTTGCTTGCCTCCTTAGCTCTCACACGAACTAGGCTCTAATACCATAAAGTGAATGTGGGAGAGAGGGAGAGCTTCAAACCCTAGCAAGCAAACACACACACACAAGAGAGAGAGCAAGACAGAAGAGAGATGGATAGCTGAATTTTCTTCTTCTCTACTCAACCAACATAATATAAAGATAAGAGTACACAATATATGGGTTAGTACTCAACTACTACAACATACAAGGGTCAGTCCATAATGTGAACCCGACTAAATGAGCTGGAGCTATAACTATGCCAGTCTCTAGTAATCCAAAATGGCTGTCATCCCACTAGCCATACCAATAATCTCACCAACCATGCCACTGGTGTAGATGCAGAAGCTATCACCCAGGTGGGTCATCAATGTCCATCGTAGCACTAGTTTAGCTCGATATCTCAATAATAGAAGAGTCCAAGATCATTCGTACCCTATAAATATTGCAAGATTTGCAATCATGTGTTAATGAGTTTTCAAAGACGTCTATATGAATGAGCTCAACAGCCCCATGGGAAAGCTCAAGTCCAATCTAGTGTTCAGCAAAGAAATCAATGAACCAACGATCTTCCAATACTGAGAGGCATCAACTTGCTCACAAGGATCATTCACTATAAGCTTGGTTTTTGGGTCCATTGGTGAAGTAATAGGCTTCAAGTTCTCCATCCCAAAGGCCTCAAGCAACTCATGAACATACCGCTCCTCCTGCGAAACAAAGAACCTCCTCTGGGTCTGCCAAATCTCCAATCCCAAGAAGAAATGGAGTAAGCCTAAGTTTGTCATCTCAAACTCCAAGGCAGCCTTTGTCACTGTTGCTATGTGATCCACATGGCCGCCAATTAGAATGAGATTATCCACATAAAGGATAAACAACGTGACCAAACTGCATTCTCGAAAGAGATATAAGTTAGGATCTGCAACAATTGATCTTTGAAATCCTATCTCTAGAAAGAAGGAATCAATATTCTGATTCCAAGCCATGGGAGCCTACTTAATACCATGTAAGGCCTTTCGCAACTTGTAAACCATCCCCTTTGATCCCGGAACCTCAAAGCCTGGAGGTTGCTCAACATATACCTCCTCCTATAAGTCACCATTAAGGAACGCAGATTTTACATCCATCTGATATTCGGGCCATCGTTGAGAAGAGGCAAGGGCAAGAATGGTTTGAATCATGGTCATCCTCGTTGTTACTGCAAAGGTATCCTCATAGCCGATGCTAGGCCGCTGAGTATAGCCCTTAGCCACAAGTCTGGCTTTGTGCTTGTCCACTAACCCATCAGACATATCTTAAAGACCCACTTGACACCAATGACTGATCATTTTGATGGCCTCAGATCCAACTCCGAAGTTTTATTCTTCTCGATGGCATCCAGTTCCACTTGCATGGCTTTCCTCCAAGTCTCCTGAGAAAGAGCTTCCTTCACAGAAGTGGGCTCTTTGTCCCGAATGATACGAGACATCAAAGCATAGTTTACCTATAAAATCTTCACTGAATGACTTTGTCACAAACTCTGTGCGATCTTCGAGGTCCGTCATCTATGGTCCACTCGGAGGGAAGCTTTATAACACCTGACTCCCATATGGTGTCTGTCAGGCTAAAATCTGAGAGGGTTTTTTGGTCAGTGTACATATGGTGCGTGTGGTGTGCAAATAAATTTTGCCCTGAATGCCCTGGCAAGTGTACAGCCCGAGTGGTTTGG
Organism: Cibotium barometz; assembly: GCF_041138505.1. Classification (NCBI taxonomy): domain Eukaryota; kingdom Viridiplantae; phylum Streptophyta; class Polypodiopsida; order Cyatheales; family Cibotiaceae; genus Cibotium; species Cibotium barometz. Next base: position 31,994,456 of record NC_141067.1, read on the forward strand.
TTGTGAGCTGGATTATGCACGTGTTTGTTCCGGAGAAAATGCTGGTGATCTGGGAGTTTTATTGCATTGTGTGGTGTGCGGGTGGTTACTAAGCAGAGCACCAACTGGGAAATTGACGGATTTAGTATGATGATGATGCTGATCATGGGGTTGTGGGCAATTCTCGCATTTGCTTGGAAGCCGTGTGGGCACCATGTTTTCTGAAAAAGGAGGGAGAGGGAGAGTTTTTTGGTAATAATTGTGGCCTTTGCTTTGTGGCTTGGAGGCTTTAATAAAAAAAAAATATTAAATATGCAATATGGCCACCTTCTAAAGGGCCACGTGGAAGCCTAGCTTGGTCGCCAGCTCAACGTCTGGAAGGTGAAGGAGGTGGCAACCGGCAGCGCTTCGAGAAGGGATGGGCCGTTGGTGTTTTTTTGAAGGAGGATGCGCAGAGTGTGGTGGCTTTTGCCCAGAAGAAAAAGCTGCTCAACTGAAGATGGTCGTCGCTTTGCAGACGGGGCTTCCCAGACGAAGAGCACGAGAGGGGCTTCTCAGGCGGCTGGGCGTGAGGCGCTGCAGGTGGGAGACCAGAAGCTAGCTGGGGGCCTCGTATGGTTGGCGCTGCAGAGGGGCTGCCAGGTGCGAGCCCGAGGAAGAGAGCCTGGGCCAAGGCAAAGCGGGCGCGTGTGAGCCAGCAGGCCGTCGTGTTGTGAAGCCCGCTGGGACGAGTAGCAACGAAGAGAGGGAGCCGTGTGTAAAGCAGTTGGTGTCGGTGATGACAGCTGCTGTTTCTGTAGGCGATAGTGCAAGCACCTCCGGCAACAAGAAGGGCTGCAGGTTGGCGTTGGCAGACAAGGAGTCGTGGGGACAAGGGATCTGGAGCACTTGAGCAAAAGAGAGAGAGGGATTGGTGTGTGGCTAGGCGTTGGCCGAAGGACTGGAGAGCGAAGGAATGAAGAAGCCGTCGAGTAGAAGAGAGGCCTTGTTGAGGTGCCTGCAAGGGTTGGTGATACAGGCAGGTTGGCAATGGTGAACCTAGAGGTGGTCAAAGAGAAGAGCACGCAGCCGTATGTGAGTGGCTGGTACTACTGCAGAGATATGGCCTCAAAGGCAAAACGTCGGTAGTCACCTTGTGTACAGGGAAGTGGAGAGCTGCTGTGGCTCTGAAGTGGTGATTGAAGCAGCAAGAGAGGGCTGCTGTGAGGAAGGGTACATGAGATGTGGCTTGGGCTAGGTATCTGGGATGCTGCGGTGAGCAGTGGGTTGTGGTGTTGAGGATTGTGCGAGGCTTTGGTGGTTGGTGAAACTGCTGGTCACGACATACAGAGAGTGGGAGCTGCTGAGTGAAGGTTAGCTGGTGTGGGCGCCTTCGGGTGAGAGTAGCTGGTCTTGTGTGGGCGGTGATTGCAGGCAGTGCGTGGATGCTGACCAGAGAGGGAGCCTTGGGTTATTGTGTGGGTTGGATGCAGAAGTGGTGCTGATGTGTGGGCTGGAGACAGTGGGGCTCGCCTACGACAATTGGCAGGTAGCAGCAGACAGAGAGTAGCCAGGCTACAGAGAAAGTGAAGAAGGGTTGCTGGTGTGGGCGCCCTCTGGAGATTACAGGGACTGGGAAACAGAGGCTTGGTCGTCAGACGCAAGGGTGTGATTCCTTTGGCAGTAAATCCTGGCCGGAGTCCTGGTCTTTGGTGTATTTGCTGTGTTTATACAGTGTGTATGGTGTTGTGTGTTTGCTGAATATATCATCTGTCCTTCGTGGTTCTGAGCTGTTTTATGGTGTGGGTGGGTGGCGAATGTTGAGAGAGTGTTCCAGCCGGTGGCTGGTGGTGCCCCGTTCGTGGTAGTTTTTCCAAGTTTGGGAGGTGGAAGAGCTATAGAGGCAGGTATTTCTTTCTTTTTTTCACCTCACATCCTTCTGGTGCCCCCACTGAGGAGTGGCTCTTTCCAGACATTGCCCCACTGAGGAGTTGCTCAGGTATTGTGTGACTGAGGAGTGGCTCTTTCTGGTATAGTTGACAGAGGATAGCTCAGGGATTTCTCTTACGAGGGTGTATGCCCCAGAGTGAAGGAAGGTGTTTTTGGTTTTTTGCTTGGGATTGGAAGTGAAGTTTGGGGGGTTAAGATGATGTCTTACCCAGAGTTTTATGGTGGTCCGAATGAGGATGTGGCAGACTTCTTGGAAAAGGATGGAGGTTGCATGTATAAGCAACCATATTAATGAGCAGGCACAGGTGTTGCGGCTGTTGAGCATCTGTTTGAAAGGGGATGCAAGGACCTGGTACAGGGTTTATGAGGAGTCATTGAGGGATGCTGTTCCACGCATTGAGATGACTGAGGATGGATTGAAGACAGCACTTAGCAACAGGTTCAAGAAAGTGGAAGACCCCGACAAGGTTTGGCATGAGGTGCAAGCTCTGACACAAGGTGAGTTTGAATCAATAGATGATTATATGAAAAAATTTTCTTTGCTATGGGAGACTCTATGCAGGGCTTTGGGAGAAAATCAGGTGCCGCCTGACATGATGAAGAAGAACAAGTTTGTAGCTGGACTTAAGAAGAGTATTCGCTGGAAAGTGGAACTGAAAAAGCCCAGGTCTTTTGAGGATGCGGTGGAGATTGCTAAATCAAAAGATTGGAAATTGCAGCGGATGAATCAGTTGGGGATGATTCCAGTTGTAGCACAACCGGAGATTCGTAGAGTGGAGGCTACACCCATGAGTGCAGTGATGGAGAGGATGAAGCCCACTGAAGCCCAAGCTATGCAGATGGTGCCTCAAGCTAGTCAGGGAGTACCTATGGTTTCTGCAGGTTCTGATGAGGGATTGCGACAGGATATGAAACAGATGGTTGATCTTATGAAGAATTTGAGCTTAAATTTAATGGGAAGTACAGGTGGTGGACGTGGTAGAGGTCGAGGCAATAATTATGAAGGGGGAGATGGACAAGCAGGGTATGGACGTGGTCGCGGTAGGGGCCGTCATTTCATCCCTACATGCTGGAATTGTGGTGAGCTAGGTCATCTGAGTACAGATTGTGATAAGCCTCAGCGTATGGGTGGTGATATGTACCCACTACCTTCACAGCTACCTGACAGGTCGAATGATTATGGTATTGATATCAGGGATCAAGCAGGTCCGAGTGGAATTACAGCTGAGGAGAAAGGAAAAACTAAGGTGATAGATGTAGTCACCCTTGAAAAGACGAAGGAGGCAGAAGCTGATGTGATGCCTTTGGGGAAACGGATGCCACAGGAAAGGGAAAGCAAGGATGCTGCAGGACCCAGCAAGAAGAAAGGAAAAGTGAAGGAAGGAGAGGATGTGAAGGTCAAGCAGAAGCGGAGGTCTTGTAGGAAATTTCAGGTAACTGATTTTCCGCTAGGGGTTGGGCAGGATAGTTACAGTTTACAGGAGGATATGGCTGGAAGGAAGGCTAACATTACTTTTGGGCAATTGATAGAGTTAGCTCCCAATTTGAAGCGTCAGTGGAAAAGACTTGTGAATCCGAGAGAGAAGGAGCCTGCTAAAGGAATAGTGACTGTTCTATCTGTTCAGGAGTTACCTGATATATGTCCTGTGGTGAATGTGTGGTATAAAGGGAAGAATCTGGGAGAAGCATACATAGATGGTGGAGCACAGATTTGTGTGATCACATTAGCTGCTGTGGAGAGGCTTGGTCTTGATTTCACTGAAGCGTCTGGATTTCGTATTCGGCTGGCTAATCATCAGAAAGTCAAATGCTTAGGTATGGTTAAGGAATTAGAATTGGAAGCTTTTGATGTGAAGGTGCTTGTAGATTGTCATGTTATGCCTGCAGGAATGGGTGCATTCCCCATTATTTTGGGAAGACCATGGCTGAGAGCAGTGAAGGCTGTTCAGGATTGGAGGAAAGGAGTTATTACTCTGTATGACAGGAGAGGGGATAAGAAGCAATTTAATATGAATAACCAAAAGCCTGTCAATGATGAAGAGGAAAGTGAAGCTGATTCGAGTGATGACACGACTAGCACCACTACTAGTGAAGGAACAGATGATACTTCATCGAGTGAGGAGGATGCAGAGATGGATGCCATGGTTATTGATGAGGAAGGGCTTGGTGATGAGGTTGCTGAACAGGAAGAAGCCATACATGAGGAATGCGAGGAAGTGCAAGTGAATTCTGAGCAAAGGTATGCCTGTGATGTGAAAGAGCTTACTTTTAAGTCTTTGGATAATGAACTTGTGTGGGATGAGTGGGATATAGACAGTCTACAGGATGATGAGCCTGAATTGGAGATGGATGATGAAATGTGCATAAATGTTAAAAAAGCTATGATCAGAATTGAGGCTATGAAGAAAGAGAAACACCAGAAAACTTTGAATGATGCTGCTGTTATAGATGAGAGGGATGCTGTAATAGGTGAATTTCTTGGTGATTTTGATGAAGATGAGGATACAGGAACTGAGGTGGATGCTTTGGCAATGGTGCCTGTTGAAGAGGAGTTTGTTTTGCCTGTGGTAGCTGGTTTTGATGGTGAGGCTTCTTATGTGGATGGACAGGAAAGTGTTATGGCACAGCAGGTTTTTTTTGATGAAGCTTTCATGAATTTTTACCCTCAGCAGGAGTTGCTGCACTGGTTCTCCGATATTGGTGCTGATCGTATCAGGGATTTTGGGATTGAAATGAGACGGGATGGTGTGTATGTCAGGAACTTTATCTCCAGAAGCTCTGGTGATATGTTGTGGGATGTGGGATGGAAAATTATGCCTGTGGAGGATGACGGTGTTTCTTGGATCACCTGGAACAGAGATGTGCTGGTTACACTGTATGATGCTCAGAGAATTGATGGAGGGAAACGTGGTCATCGGAAGAAAACATGGTTATATGCTTTCTGCTGATCATAAATGATTCAGCAGGCTAGGGGTTGGGCAAAGTATGTCAGGCTAAAATCTGAGAGGGTTTTTTGGTCAGTGTACATATGGTGCGTGTGGTGTGCAAATAAATTTTGCCCTGAATGCCCTGGCAAGTGTACAGCCCGAGTGGTTTGGTTGTGAGCTGGATTATGCACGTGTTTGTTCCGGAGAAAATGCTGGTGATCTGGGAGTTTTATTGCATTGTGTGGTGTGCGGGTGGTTACTAAGCAGAGCACCAACTGGGAAATTGACGGATTTAGTATGATGATGATGCTGATCATGGGGTTGTGGGCAATTCTCGCATTTGCTTGGAAGCCGTGTGGGCACCATGTTTTCTGAAAAAGGAGGGAGAGGGAGAGTTTTTTGGTAATAATTGTGGCCTTTGCTTTGTGGCTTGGAGGCTTTAATAAAAAAAAATATTAAATATGCAATATGGCCACCTTCTAAAGGGCCACGTGGAAGCCTAGCTTGGTCGCCAGCTCAACGTCTGGAAGGTGAAGGAGGTGGCAACCGGCAGCGCTTCGAGAAGGGATGGGCCGTTGGTGTTTTTTTGAAGGAGGATGCGCAGAGTGTGGTGGCTTTTGCCCAGAAGAAAAAGCTGCTCAACTGAAGATGGTCGTCGCTTTGCAGACGGGGCTTCCCAGACGAAGAGCACGAGAGGGGCTTCTCAGGCGGCTGGGCGTGAGGCGCTGCAGGTGGGAGACCAGAAGCTAGCTGGGGGCCTCGTATGGTTGGCGCTGCAGAGGGGCTGCCAGGTGCGAGCCCGAGGAAGAGAGCCTGGGCCAAGGCAAAGCGGGCGCGTGTGAGCCAGCAGGCCGTCGTGTTGTGAAGCCCGCTGGGACGAGTAGCAACGAAGAGAGGGAGCCGTGTGTAAAGCAGTTGGTGTCGGTGATGACAGCTGCTGTTTCTGTAGGCGATAGTGCAAGCACCTCCGGCAACAAGAAGGGCTGCAGGTTGGCGTTGGCAGACAAGGAGTCGTGGGGACAAGGGATCTGGAGCACTTGAGCAAAAGAGAGAGAGGGATTGGTGTGTGGCTAGGCGTTGGCCGAAGGACTGGAGAGCGAAGGAATGAAGAAGCCGTCGAGTAGAAGAGAGGCCTTGTTGAGGTGCCTGCAAGGGTTGGTGATACAGGCAGGTTGGCAATGGTGAACCTAGAGGTGGTCAAAGAGAAGAGCACGCAGCCGTATGTGAGTGGCTGGTACTACTGCAGAGATATGGCCTCAAAGGCAAAACGTCGGTAGTCACCTTGTGTACAGGGAAGTGGAGAGCTGCTGTGGCTCTGAAGTGGTGATTGAAGCAGCAAGAGAGGGCTGCTGTGAGGAAGGGTACATGAGATGTGGCTTGGGCTAGGTATCTGGGATGCTGCGGTGAGCAGTGGGTTGTGGTGTTGAGGATTGTGCGAGGCTTTGGTGGTTGGTGAAACTGCTGGTCACGACATACAGAGAGTGGGAGCTGCTGAGTGAAGGTTAGCTGGTGTGGGCGCCTTCGGGTGAGAGTAGCTGGTCTTGTGTGGGCGGTGATTGCAGGCAGTGCGTGGATGCTGACCAGAGAGGGAGCCTTGGGTTATTGTGTGGGTTGGATGCAGAAGTGGTGCTGATGTGTGGGCTGGAGACAGTGGGGCTCGCCTACGACAATTGGCAGGTAGCAGCAGACAGAGAGTAGCCAGGCTACAGAGAAAGTGAAGAAGGGTTGCTGGTGTGGGCGCCCTCTGGAGATTACAGGGACTGGGAAACAGAGGCTTGGTCGTCAGACGCAAGGGTGTGATTCCTTTGGCAGTAAATCCTGGCCGGAGTCCTGGTCTTTGGTGTATTTGCTGTGTTTATACAGTGTGTATGGTGTTGTGTGTTTGCTGAATATATCATCTGTCCTTCGTGGTTCTGAGCTGTTTTATGGTGTGGGTGGGTGGCGAATGTTGAGAGAGTGTTCCAGCCGGTGGCTGGTGGTGCCCCGTTCGTGGTAGTTTTTCCAAGTTTGGGAGGTGGAAGAGCTATAGAGGCAGGTATTTCTTTCTTTTTTTCACCTCACAGTGTCTAACAACCACTTTGGTAATCAAACAGAACACAGATCCTCCTGTTGGGGCTCATCTCCAGCCTCAGACTCAACCTCGACAATTGACTGAGGCTGTCTAGCTGGAACAATAGACTGGGAATCATCCTCATATTCATATGGTTCTCCAAGAAGTGGCAGCTCATCAACACTGGGAAGCTAGAACATGCTCATCAAAGATAACATCTCTGCGCTAACAACAACCTCGTTCCGCTCTAGGTCATACAACCTGTAGCCTTCGGACAGAGAATTATATCCCACAAATACAAGCTTATGGGACTTCAAGTCAAGCTTCCCCCTCTACTTCTTTGGAATGTGAACATAGGCATCACTCCCAAACACACGAAAATAGGAGACATCTAGTTTTCTGCCAAAATAAGCCTCAAATAGAGTCATCTTTGGTACTGAAGTCATCGAAGATCAGTTGAGGATATGGATAGCCGTAGCCACAGCCTCTCCCCAAAGTGGGTAAGGAAGATCACCATGCTCTAGCATCGTCCTCGCCATCTCCACTACAGTCCGGTTCTTTCTCTCAACCACTCCATTCTCTGAAGGCAAAACTGTATTGGCCAGCTCCCACTTGTGATGCCATGTTCTACACAAAACCGCACAAAAGCATCGGCGGAAGAGAATTCTCCTCCTTTGTTAGCCCCCAAAGAGTCTTCACCTAAAATCCATACTTTTTCGTAAAAGAGGAATTCCTATGACATTTGGAATTCAATCATTTAGATGGGAAAAGAGAAATTCCTAGCATATTGAATTAATGGATATTTTATTTTTGATGAATTTATTTTATGAGAAATATTTGATGGATAAAAGAGGAATTCCCATGATATTGGAATGCAAATAATCAAATACAAAAAGAGTAATTTCCATGATATTTGAGGTCCAAGAAATTAAATGAGAAAAAGAGAAAATTTTAATATAATTCAATTTATGAGGATGTGTATGTGAAAGAATCGATGTGGATCCGTATGTGAAAAAATGGATGTGGATGCGTATGTAAAAGAATGGATGTGGATATGTATGCAAAAGAAGGGCTGTGGATGTGTATGTGAAAGAATGTGATGTGATGTAAAGGGATGTGGATGTGTATGTGAAAGAATGGATGTGGATGTGTATGTAAAAGAATGGATGTGGATGTGTATGTGAAAGAATGTGATGTGATGTGATGTAAAGGGATATGGATGTGTATGTGAAAGAATGGATGTGAATCCATATGTGAAAGAATGGATGTGGATGTGGATGTGTATGTAAAAGAATGGATGTGGATATGTATGCGAAAGAAGGGCTATGGATGTCTATGTGAAAGAATGGATATGGATGTGTATATGAAAGAATAGATGTGGATGTGTATGTGTATGTGAAAGGATGTGATGTAATATAAAGGGATGTGGATGTGTATGTGAAAGAATGGATGTGAATATGGATGTGTATGGATAGATGTGGGTAGTCGTACATGTGAACGATTGGATGGATGTGGATGAATGAGATGAGATGTGTATGAATGAGACATGATGTGGATAGCTGTGATGTGAATATGGATGTGAAAGAATGGATGTGAATATGGATGTGTATGGATAGATGTGGGTAGTCGTACATGTGAACGATTGGATGGATGTGGATGAATGAGATGAGATGTGTATGAATGAGACATGATGTGGATAGTTGTGATGTGATGCAATGTGGATAGAATGTATTGGGAATGGGATGGTGATGAGAATGAATGTGATGGATATGAATGAATGTGATGTGATGGATGTAAATGGATGTGATGTAAATGAATGTGATGGATGTGAAAAGATGTGATGTGATGTGAATCGGGAATAATTTTTTTAATTATGAAAGTGTTACTTTCACCAATAAAATGATGCATAAAAGAATTTTTTTATTATAAAAGTGTTACTTTCACCAATATTGATTTTTATGCATAAAATGACGCATAAAAGAATTTTTTTATTTATAAAAGTGTGACTTTCACCAATATTGGTTTTCATGCATAAAATGACGCATAAAAGAATTTTTTTATTATAAAAGTGTTACTTTCATCAAAATTGATTTTTATAGATAAATAGATGCATAAAAGGATTTTCTTTTATATAAAAGTATTATTTCCATAGAAGTTGGATTTCATGCATAAATAGATGCATACATAATTTTTATAGATGCATACATAAATTTTATATCAAAATAAGAGTTCTCTTTAATCCTATGTTTAAATCCCATGAATATTGGTAAATGAATAAGTAAATACTCTGTGAGAGAAAATTCTACCATTTCATATTCTCTAGGATGGTAATGAGAAATTCAAAAAAACTATCAAAGTCAGAATTTTAGATAAATGATTAATTTATTCCTCATAGGAATTCGTGATTAGTTTTGAATTCAAGCAAAATACTCATGAATGAAATTCAGTAAAGTAGTAATTGAAATACTACCCTTCGATAAAGATAGTTCAAGGAGAACCTTTCCCAGACTCAAACCCTGAATCAGACTATGACCAAGACATAACTCCTTTGTCAATTTCAAGAAAAGACGATGTGATCAATTCTTCAGTAATCTACACTCAAATCACTCATCGAATCTGAAACTCAGTTGAGACCTTTGATTTTGATCTGAGGATCAAGATTACAGAATTGGAGGAATTCTGCTTGGGAATCCAGACCTCTGATCTAGAAGTCTTGGGATACGGATTTAAGATATACCCATTGTATTCAAAAAGAAAATCAAAACTGAAAACTTGCATAGAAATCTTGTTTTCTTAAAGGACTGTCTCACGCCAGAATACTGGAGGGAGCATTTGGTATATGTGTTTTTCTAAGGGAATTTCGGTTGCAACAGCTGACGGCGGGGAGTGTTCAAAGGATGGCTCATGCAGCAAAAACCTGCTTAGGTCTTGACCAGCCTGGGTATGGTGTAAAATGGTGTGCTTCCGGTACGATGGGCGAGGGCCGACGAAGCGGTGCCTGAGTGAAGTGCCAGGACACCTAAGGAGGATCCTGGAGGTTCTGACCAGGCGATGCATGGGCTCGCGGTGCTTAGGACACCCATGCATATGTCCTGGAAGATATATATATGTATGATGACGAGAAAATTATTGTAATCTGTTTTTACTGGATCTTGTTGCTGACCTGCTGGTCTCAACAGAGAGTCCAGAGTGATACTGTTTTGTGAGAAACAAGGATTGAATGGAAATTTTGAGTTATGACATCTGTAACCAATAATTGTTTGTCAATGGATTGTTTTATAAATTAAAGTTTAAAGAGGAGTGTGTGCGTATCTGTATTCTAAAGCAAAAGTTAAGAAAGGCATTCAATTATGGGTGGGTGAGTACTTGTCTGGTTCTACCAATTCCAGTGGTTGGGCGGTGGCTAACCCATGGGCCGGATGGGGTTAGGCTGGAATCAGTAGAGTTTTAATAATAAAATTGATCAATAGCAATACGCTTAGAACTCGAATAGTTAAATAATAACCTGAAGACTTCTCAAGTGAATAGATCAACGGCTGTGCCTGATTCAATCAGGAAAAAAGTGTTGATTCCTTCAAGTTAAGTCTATAATAGTTTCCCTTCTATCTGGTTTATTCAGATGAAGGTTAGTTCAGTATCTTGACCTCATTAGAAAAATTTGTTAAGAAATTCAAAATGGTGGAATCGTCCCCATTTTTCAGGCATGGAAAATTTTCCTGGTTTCGGTTTTCAGAATGACCACCAGAGCTTAGTCTCATGCTCGGACATTCGAGGGCGAGCCCTTGAGTGGGAAACCCTGCCCCGCGCAAGAGGGAGCTGCTTCCGCTGCTACTGCCAACAATCGGGAATCCGGTGCGCGGAGGGGGCAGTGGGATCTCACACACAGGATTGGGATACTCCTTGAGTTTTGCTTGGTTTAGGAAGAGTGGGTTTGAGCAGGAGGGGGCAGTGGGATCTCACACACAGGATTGGGGTACTCCTTGAGTTTTGCTTGGTTTCCTTTCTTTAGGAAGAGTGGGTTTGAGCAAGAGATCGCTCGATGGCTCTTCGCAAGGGAGACAACTTTGGAGCTCCCACTTTTGATAGTGATGACATCATTGTCTTTGTTAATTGATCGTGCATATTACATTTCCATGTGTGCTCTTTGAGGTTCTTCTTTTGGACCTCAGGTTATGGTTTATTGGTCTCTTTAGGGCCTACTATAGCCTTTATGGCTTGTGTCTTAGGCTCTTTTTCTTCAAAGGTGAAGCATGAGCTTTATACTTATTAGCAACCTTGTATATTCCCTTTGATAGCTACCTTCATCTTGCTTGGAGCCTTGTGATGGCATTAAGGGGATTTGTATAAATAAGTCATCCTTGTACACTTAACCAAATTAAGGCTCATTGATGTGTTAACTGATGCTTCTACCACTAAGGAATTATCACTTTGTTGGGACAATTTTTATAAGAATGGTCAAATCCACACTTGTAACATGTGCCTCCATCAAGAATTACATTGGGATTTGACATGGGATTTGGAGTTCCTTAGAGGCACTCATGGGATTTGGTTTAAGGTCTTTGTGAGAACACTTGGCAATAATAATATGGCATCAGTGGCCTATATACAATATTATTGAGGTCTCTTTCTCTTTGTTACACTATGAATTTGAATAGGGAGGCAAAATCTATGGCTGAAGCGTGTTTAAAATACCCATAGGGATTATATTGCTACTGGTCATATGGGTCTTGATGCTCACAATCTATGGATAAAGTGTGTTCAGGATACCCATAGGGATCATATTGCTCTTTGTTGTACCATCACTTTGAATAGAGAGGCATAGTCTATGGGGATGAAGCATGTTGAGGATACCCATGGGGATCATATTGCTATTGCTCGTATGGGTCTTTATGTTCATAAGACTCATAGATCTCTTGTTCTTGGGTTTTGATTTCTATACATAGAGTTACTAAGTGAGTTTGGACTTGTATGATTTTGGCGATAACTTACATATCAAGCCATATCTCTTCGTGGAAAAGAGTGTTAGTGTCAAGCTTGAGAAATTGGATGGGGTTGTCTGCTAGATTGCCCTTGAGGCTGGCCCTAGCACTACTGGATGGGGTTGTCTGCTAGATTGCCCTTGAGGCTGGCCCTAGCACTACTGGATGGGGTTGTCCACTAGATTTCCCTTGAGGCTAGCCCTAGCACTACTGGCCCAAATAATTCAGCATATTTTCTACCAATCATGCTCATATCCTTGTTAGGCAACCTTAGCCATTGAGGGTTTGAATGATGCATCCCCTATCTCTCTTTTTTTGGCAAGGTACATCCTTGTCTCGGAGATTTTCTACTAGGTATATTACCTCATGTAACACTCATCAAAGATGTAGTGTGTACACTAGTAGAGATGGTCATGAAGCCTCTTGCTTTTGAGACTGATACTAAGTCGATCAATTTTTCTACTGGCATTTTGTAAGGACTACATATCTCATGTGGAGATACTTGGTTCTAGAAATATAGTGAACATTGTATCTCCTTCCTCTTGCTTGAGGTTCTAGTAATATAGTCTGCATTGTATCTCCTTCCTCTTGCTTGAGGTTATAGATTTGTGCTATGAGACTCTTTCTATATCCACTCGGTGAGTATCCCGCAATGAATGTGTGTCTCAAGACCTTAGAGTAGGCCTTTTCAAGTGGTTTAGAGACCTAAACCACTTGCCAACTTTGCCTTCAAGGCAAAGTCTGAATGAACATGTCTTTGTGGGATCATCAATCCTCCCATGGCCTTTCAATTTTGATCAAAATTCCATAGATACTGAATGGGATCTCTAGTTCCATCAAGTTTGGTCATCATCCTTGGCATGCGAATTGGGTTTGTTTTGCCTAAGTCTGAGCCTTTAGGTGCTATGTTTGTGGAAAAGCCCCCTTCTCATTTCAACCCCAACCTAACCTTATCTTATGTATATTCACGTGTGACAGTGGGAAGTAGCTGTTGCCGATGCCAAGTAGCCGATTGTCTAACATGTGGCAAGTTAGGTAGTGTCAATAGGTGTATGGGAGAGCACTTGTATGCGCTTTATATATGTGCATAGCAAAGTTGTTAATTAGAATCATCTCCATTACTTAGCGTTGGACTTCACATAGCATTTCTCTCTAGGAAAAGTGCTAGCTCTAGGAGTATTTAGTATGCCATAGGACTGCCAGTTGATGTTTTTACTGAGCCATATCTCCTATATTTGAAGAAATTCAATTGTAAACTATTTCTTATGCATAAGACAGAACAAAAGCTTTAGGATTCTTGTGTGTGCCGTGTGTGTTAATTCCACTACAACTTTATGCTCAAACTCTTCCATAGAGACGAGTGTTCTACAATTAGATTTGGCAAGGGATTTTATGTCATTTGCACTCTCTTTTCAATGTGACGTGGGTGTGCTTCTATCCATTAGCCACCTTAGAGGTCGAGTACGTGGTCGAATTCATGTGTTTGTAAGGGCTATTATGCTAGATCACTGTAATATTATCTAGGCGTCCAATGAGTAGCCCAGTGTGGACATAGTTATTGGGTTATTGTGTGAACACACTTAGTTGGACATATTATTAGGGTTTGTAAAGTTGGTAGCCAACTCACCAACATTAGACACTATAAATAGGAGTCTAGGCCATAGCCATATTCATTTTCATTGATTAGTTAATCACATCATTGAGTCGTTGTTGAGAGTTCACAAGTAGTGCTACAAGTGAGAGTATCCCTATTCAACATTGTATGTAGTTCATGTTAGTAATACATAGTAAAGAAGCAGTTTGTGCATGGGATTAAGTCTCCAAGGAGGTGCTAATCCCAATCAATCAATCCATAAACACACTTCTGCAAGCACCCATGCCACATTTGGTATCAGGGTGTCAAGTTTTGACATTATAAAGGTTGTAATTTTTTTTCTCTTGCTAGGGCATGGAGATCCATCGTGAAGAAACCCAGTGCATTTGCATTTTCTAGAGGATGATGACAATATCATCAAATCCATTGAGGAGGAGGATGAGATGAGAAATTCCATAGTGGTTCTACAATGTTGGCTGAGCATCTAGAGCTAGAGAAGCTAGTTCTAGCCCACAATTCTCAAGGAGGAAGTGGTGGAGACATCATTGGAGACAATACATCTAATAGCCAATGTGGAGTAGAGACGAAGTTTACTAGAAGATTCGTACGGAGGGGGAGTGGTGGAGCATCACTTCCACTCGTGCTACAAGTTAAGTAGAAGGGGATGTCACATGCACTCTCTCCCGAGTGTGACGTGGACACGCTTCTATCCATTGGTAACCTCAGAGGTCGAGTACATTTTCGGATTTATGTTTTTGTAAGGGCTATTATGCTAGATCATTACAATATTGTCCAAGTGCCTAATGACTAGCCTAGTGTCAACATAGTTACTGGGTTATTGTTTGAACACCTAGTTGGACATTATTATTAGGGTCTGTAGAGTTGGTAGCCAATTCACCAATAGTAGACACTTTAAGTAGTAGTCTAGACAATAACCATATTCATATTCATTGATTAGTTAGTCATCATTAAGCTTTGAGAGCTCAGGAGAAGTGCTACCAATGTGTATCTTTGTTAGTAATACATGGTAGATTAGGTCATCTCTCTCTATTGTGTATTGAGCATGAAGAAGAAGCAGTTTGTGCATGGGTTTAAGTCTCTGATTAGGCACTACTATAAGGCAAGATTGGTGGCCAAAAGCTATGCGCAGACTTATGGCATTGACTATGAAGAGACATTCAGCTTGGTTGCAAGAATAGCAACCGTGAGAGCTGTCATTGCTATGGCTGCAGCAAAGGGTTGGTTTTTACATCAGATGGATGTAAAGAATGCCCTCTTGCATGGTGATTTGCAAGAAGGAGTTTATATGATGTAGCCACCAAGGTATGAGAGTGATGCACACCTAGATTTTGTGTGCAGGTTATGCAAAGCCTTGTATGGCTTGAAGCAAGCACCCAGAGCATGGTCAAACAAGATTGACAATATCCACTTGACTATTTATTGGAGCAAGAATAGCACGCTCACTAAAGTATGAAGCATATGTCGTAGTGATAGCCAATTCAAAGTCTACCCAATGTACCAAGTCTTTAAGAGTTGATCTTTGCAAGACCATATTACTTGGTAGTGTCACCATCATATTATCATCGCTACAATTCCCAATATTCATGACCCACTGTTTAAACTCATTGCATCCATTAGTATTGCTTGATTGAATACGCATATTTCCAGTTAACTTTAGAACTTTGATAGAGTTCCATAGAAAGGAACGACACAATGCTGCATTAACAATATCCTCACGTCTTTCCTTCATAATAACAGGCAAGCTTTGTCTAAAATCTCCCCCCATTAATACAACCTTTCCACCAAATGGCTTATCTGAGAATAATACATCTTGTAAGCTTCTATCCAATGCTTCAAATGCATAACGATGAATCATTGGAGCCTGATCCCAAATAATGAGCTTACAAAATCTCAAAACCTCAGCAAGTTGTCCATGTACAAGGATTTTGCAAGTTGAAGAATTGTTTAGCTCCAGAGGTATCTTGAATCTAGAATGTGCAATACGTCCATTCGCCAAGAGTAGAGAAGCAATACCTGACGATGCTGGCCAAAGCAATATACCCTTGTGCACATACTCGCGCAAGCAAGAAATTATACAAATAGGTCTTGTCGATCCCCCGGACCATCTAGGAAAAAAATGTCACCTGCACATCTGTCGCAATTGCATGCATTACAGCATCGAAAGCAATATGCTAGCTATCTGTTAATGTTGACTCCATAGTACTTGACAAGTTAGATTGTTCGATAGTATCAAAAGATCTCTCTTCCAAAAGCAATCTATTTTCACCCAAGACTTCCAAATCAGTTCTGTTTAGTTCAGGCATTCCTTCAAAATCTGCCAATGTCCGCCGTCTCTGAGCAGCATGAAAAATTTCTTCTAAATGTAGTAGTGCATGAGTTTCAGCTAATGGTTCAATACCAATAAACTGACCCCTGCTTCTCAATAACTGGTATAGAAAATCTTCTATCATTTCTTCTCGAAATCTCTTCCACAATATTCCTGGACAGGAAGGCTCACAAAATAGCAATATAGTACCAAAAAGACATCTCAACTGCAAGGCATTTTGCATGGATGATGCTTCCTCCATACATGCAACCCATTCAGAATCATCCTCCTCTGGCAATGCAAGCTGCCTTGAAAGAAGGATAGATGTGACCATTGAGTGAACGCAAATCTTCAAATGACTTAGATCCTTTACATATTGTAAGAAGTAGGCGAACATAGTATGCCTCACCTACCAAAGGAGCTACAAAGTACATGCGTCCTATAGCCACTTTGGGTTATAGGTGAAAGTAATGAATAAATCGGGCTTGCCCTTTGAACGAACAATTGCCATGGCATCCTGGTAAAGTTGATACATTTGTCGTGGCCCACCAGTAAAACTGGAAGGTAACACTATTCTGCTTCCCATTGTCCTTCCTGCAATACCACTTCCACTTCCTTCTACATGAAGCATGTCTGCTAAACCGCTATGAACCTCTGAACGCAAACTTTCTTGATTATGGCGTAGCCAAGATAATCGTGACTCTTCAACACTGCAATAGGCATCAACCATAAACTGTTGCAACAATCTTCCACCATGTAGCAAGCATGCATTTGTATCTGGGCAAATTTGCACTTGATAAGCATAGTATTGTCGTTGAGTCACACAATGACCATTTCTCAATGCACTCACTTGTGCATCAGCATAAGGGATTCTCAAGTGCCATCCATCCTCCCCTCTTGGAAATAACATAACGTACAAAAGAGGCATATAGCACCTATGCAAATTAGAGATGTGTTTGCATGTGCCTTCTCGAGTATGCAATAAAATATCACGACGACCAACATTATGATCATCACCTTGACCAATCATGATACCAGCAATCTCAGAAGCTGTTGGCATTGAGTACTGCCTAGATGTGGATTTTGTCTCACATATAGTCATTTTCAAATCCAAACTCGGATTGTCACTCAACATTCTTCCCACATACTTAAAAGCTTGTGCAAATGGATTAGCAGTGTGCATCATGGATTGAAGTGCTTCTAGGGTTGTGGATTCCAATCCATTCATGACACCTAGTCGATTTTGTAATTCGTCCTCAGTATCAAATACGTACAACTGTGCAAACTGTGGCTTAGGATTGTACATATTATTGGGGACCAAGGACCCAATCCGATGATAAACAGTCCGCCGCCGATGCACCTTACTATTGTGAAAGAGAGAGTCATCTATTTGTGCACCAATGATGAAAAAGCCAACACACTATTATAAGCCCTGATGTTTTCTCGAAATTTTTTACTTGTAGTGTCACTACCAATCAAAAGAGACCTTAATGGCTCAGGTGGTTCAGCAAGTGAAGGAACAGACACACGCCTATGTTTACAACAATATTTGCCAAGAACCACAACTCATCTTCTTTTCACTTGCCCATAACTGTGCTCCACAAAACCGACACTCATGTGTCATCCCTCCTAATGAGTGACTTAAAGTGCACGAATATACCAAAGGCCAAGTAGCTGCATGTGTACCTTGTACGGGTGGGAGTTCATGGAGGATAGACAAAATTCCTCCCTTTCTTTTTTCAAATACATAAGAGGGAATTTCTCCGATACTCTCCCTTCTTATTGTATTAGCAGAAAAACAAAAATAAAGCAAAGTTTTGGTAGCTTACCTCAAAAGACTAAGGAAGACCCAAACTATATGACAAATCAACAATATGGCAGCCCTATGAAAAGCTAATGTACCTACATTGATCCACAAAGTAGAATAGATGAGAGCTCTTTCCATCCCCTTAACTTCATTTCACATTTTTTCTTAAAACTTACATATATAAAAATAACAGACAAAATCTATAATCCTAAAACATTACATATATACTTATAAAAAGATAATAACAATGTCACAAATATTACAAAAACATTATAAAATCAACATCCAATGTCTTCCAATGACCAAACCAAGCTTAGAAATCTCTCTCTCTCTCTCTCTCTCTCTCTCTCTCTCTCTCTCTCTCTCTCTTCCCCCCATGTACATATAAGAGACAAAAAGCCATAAAAGGAGAATTTTCTATAAAAAACCATTAAAAGAGACATTCTCTATAATCTCCATATAAATATTAAGAGATTATATCCATATATATAAATCAATCTCTCTCTCTCTCTCTCTCTCTCTCTCTCTCTCTCTCTCGCTGATATCTGAGAGACAAAAAGGACCATCATTATCATTCGAGTACTTAGAGCCCAAATTTACAAGAAGATAATATTGTCATAAGCATTACAAAAGGATCATAACATCAACTCCTAATCGGTGAACCAAATGAATAATTACATTCCACGTGTTTGCAATCTATAACTCATTTTGGTAAGTAAAGGACCATCATTATCATTAGAGTACTTAGAGCCCAAAGTTACAAAAAGATAATAGTGTCATAAGCATTACAAAAGGATCATAAGATCAACTCCTAATTGGTGAACCAAATGAGTAATTACATTCCACGTGTTTGCAATCTACGACTCATTTTGGTAAGTAAAGCCCCAAACCTATTCAATGTTACTTTAAGGCTTGATACTTCCATTCCAAGCCTATCAACATGGGCACTTAACTTGTCTTGTTGCTCTTTTATAGCATCAATTGTCTTTCGACAACCAATATCACAAAGGTGTGCTTCTCCGAAAGCACCACATGTATCCATTATGCGGAGGTAGGTAGCTTCGACAATATCCTTGATCTCGTGATTGCCACTTATAATGGTAGAAACTGATTCTCGAGTTGAACTGCTCTCCCCACTTCCATGATTTCTTATGCACTGACCAAGACCAGCAATCAAGCTCTCCACATTTTACACATGGGAGTTTGTGTCGTTGACCAAATGGAGTATATTCTCTGATGTTACATTTATTATCTTCTTTCCATTTCGAGTCTTCTTACCATGGTTACGTCGCATCCACTTAGTAGAGGTTTTTAGTTTCCTCTGGCATTGCTTAAAAGCATGCATTATTCGTTGAGTCTTCTCATTATCTTCTCTTACCTCAGATTGTTGAGGTCTTAAATACTCTGCACGATGGCTTCTATCCTCAACGTCCATGAAACACCTCACAATTTTCTCCTCGTTATCCATACTGTACATCATTAAGAAATATATTAATGAAATATTAATTAAATTTTATTTAATCTAGAAGAAATTATGAATTATGAAAATAATCCAAACGGTGAAGCACAAACTAAATCACACGTATGTAGAATAGATTAAGACTCAACTATGCTCAAGTGAATGAATGGTAAAAAGGTATCCACATGAATATATATATATATATATATATATATATATATATATATATATATATATATATATATATATGTATGTATGTATGTATGTATGTATGTATGTATATGTATATGTATATGCATATGCATATGCATATGCATATACATACATATATGTATGTAGACTTATTTGTATATGTATATGTATATGTATATGTATATGTATATGCATATACATACATATATATATGTATTTGTATTTGTATATATATCTATATATGTCTGAAGGCGGTTCACCTAATTTTAGCTTTTAGGAAACTCATTAAAAAATATGGATGAGAGTGCGGGCTCAAGGGATTCACCTAGGAATATGTAAAATATCATGTGAGTTAAACAAAACCTGAGCTTACAATTTCATCGACTTACATAAAGTTTTACATACATCCTCGATTTTTTAAATACAAAGAATGAAAAAAGTTGTAAGTTTAATCGTAGTTTATTACCTTGAAGTTAACAAAATGGGTATATTTAAAATATCAAGCTTCATAGATCAAAGAGTTTTAAACTACTCCTTTAGTGAACTCCCTTACACTTATCGTGAGAACCACTCTCTTTGTCTCAACAACATGCATGTTCCCCATGTAGAGGACACATATTGTTTGAACAACATGCATGTTCCCCATGTAGAGGACACATATTGTGTCAACTTTCATAAAGAAATCTGTTCTTGAAGGCATTCATGTCAATAATTCGCGCATAAGAGGTATGAGGGGCAATGCTCTCTGGGCCACCAACACCAAGAAGCCTTTCAACATACACGCCAATCATCATGCAGGTCGCGGGATCAATTGCAAGGCAATAGCCGTCAATGCAGAAGGGATTTGGTCCCATGGGCTTCTCAGGTATCACAACAAAAACCAAGGCAGTGATCGACCGTTTCCTTTTGGCCATGGCGAAGGGGCTGCGTTGGCCGCACCGTTGACATCGAGCCGTTCATGAATAGCCTCCTCTCCCATCCATGAATGCATCGAGTTCAAGGTAACAGCGCAGTACCAGTTCTGGTTTTTGCAGCGCATTTTTGTGTGCGTTTTAAAACCTTCTTCTGCCTCCTACTGTCAAATTATAAAACCAAGCCGAACATGGCATTGCTTACTTATCAAATTATACCTCCTTCTGCATGCTTGCCTTCAAAGCTGGCCACCTCGATGCACACTCTGCAGAGGCCATGGCGAAGGGGCTGCCGTTGGCCGCACCATTAAAGTTTTACATACATCCTTGATTTTTTAAATACAAAGAATGAAAAAAGTTGTATTGTTTATTACCTTGAAGTTAACAAAATGGGTATATTTAAAACATCAAGCTTCATAGATTAAAGAGTTTTAAACTACTCCTTTAGTGAACTCCCTTACACTTATCGTGAGAACCACTCTCTTTGTCTCAACAACATGCATGTTCCCCATGTAGAGGACACATATTGTTTAAACAACATGCATGTTCCCCATGTAGAGGACACATATTGTGTCAACTTTCATAAAGAAATCTGTTCTTGAAGGCGTTCATGTCAATAATTCGAGCATAAGAGGTATGAGGGGCAATGCTCTCTGGGTCACCAACACCAAGAAGCCTTTCAACATACACGCCGATCATCATGCGGGTCGCAGGATCAATTGCAAGGCAATAGCCGTCAATGCAGAAGGGATTTGGTCCCATGGGCTTCTCAGGTATCACAACAAAAACCAAGGCAGTGATCGACCATTTCCTTCTGGCCATGGCAAAGGGGCTGCGTTGGCCGCACCGTTGACATCGAGCCGTTCATGAATAGCCTCCTCTCCCATCCATGAATGCATCGAATTCAAGGTAACAGCGCAGTACCAGTTCTGGTTTTTGCAGCGCATTTTTGTGTGCGTTTTAAAACCTTCTTCTGCCTCCTATTGTTGTCAAATTATAAAACCAAGCCGAACATGGCATTGCTTACTTATCAAATTATACCTCCTTCTGCATGCTTGCCTTCAAAGCTGGCCACCTCGATGCACACTCTGTAGAGGCCATGGTGAAGGGGCTACCGTTGGCCGCACCATTAAAGTTTTACATACATCCTCAATTTTTTAAATACAAAGAATGAAAAAAGTTGTATTTTAACCGTAGTTTATTACCTTGAAGTTAACAAAATGGGTATATTTAAAACATCAAGCTTCATAGATCAAAGAGTTTTAAACTACTCCTTTAGTGAACTCCCTTACACTTATCGTGAGAACCACTCTCTTTGTCTCAACAACATGCATGTTCCCCATGTAGAGGACACATATTGTTTGAACAACATGCATGTTCTCCATGTAGAGGACACATATTGTGTCAACTTTCATAAAGAAATCTGTTCTTGAAGGCATTCATGTCATAATTCGAGCATATGAGGTATGAGGGGCAATGCTCTCTGGGTCACCAACACCAAGAAGCCTTTCAACATACACGCCGATCATCATGCAGGTCACGGGATCAATTGCAAGGCAATAGCCGTCAATGCTAGAAGGGATTTGGTCCCATGGGCTTCTCAGGTATCATAACAAAAACCAAGGCAGTGATCGATTGTTTCCTTCTAGCCATGGCGAAGGGGCTGCGTTGGCCGCACCGTTGACATCGAGCCGTTCATGAATAGCCTCCTCTCCCATCCATGAATGCATCGAGTTCAAGGTAATAGCGCAGTACCAGTTCTGGTTTGCAGCACATTTTTGTGTGCATTTTAAAACCTTCTTCTGCCTCCTACTATCAAATTATAAAACCAAGCTGAACATGGCATTGCTTACTTATCAAATTATACCTCCTTCTGCATGCTTGCCTTCAAAGCTGGCCACCTCGATGCACACTCTACAGAGGCCATGGCGAAGGGGCTGCCGTTGGCCGCACCGTTGACATTGAGCCGTTCTTGAATAGCCTCCTCTCCCATCCATGAATGCATCGAGTTCAAGGTAACAGTGCAGTACCAGTTCTGGTTTGCAGTGCATTTTTGTGTGCATTTTAAAACCTTCTTCTGCCTCCTATTATCAAATTATACCTCCTTTTGCATGCTTGCCTTCAAAGCTAGCCACCTGGATGCACACTCTGCAAAGGCTATCCCAGTTGGGCTTGGTTTGCATAGCTGAGCGACGGGAGATGCCAGACAGCCTTTAGAGAGACGCACACCGATGATGTGTCACGTGGTTGGATGGCTGTGCGCTCATATTAGCATCACCATTATACGGGTACGGACTGTAGAATGTGGACGTGGACTGGAGCAGGTGAACATGGAGGTGGATCGCAGCCATGAAGTGCAAGCGTGATCACACTTTTGGCTGGAGCACATATTTTCAAAAACAAAGCACCTCCGTATTTTGCGCTGATTAACCCTCCTTTTGAATTAACCCCGCTTTTGGCTAGCCACGTGGAGGGAGGGGGAGTTGTGGTTAATCTTGTATAGATATAGATAGATATATATAATACATTTTGTTTGAAATCTTTAGGTAGTCCTCTATATATATATATATATTCTATATAAATAAATCTTTTATTTAAAACAAAACAATCCAAATCTTTTTTATTTAAATCTTATACACACACACACACACACACACACACACATATAACACGCATGTATACAATTGGACCTATAATTAGTAATTATAGGTCGTCAGATATGATAATGCTTTTTTATTGATGCGCAAATTTAAAACAAAACGAATCATTCTATGCTCTCCCTTTATCTTGTATACACTTTCTTTATATAATACATTTTGTATATATAAAATGACCTTGAGCAAAATAAAAGACCTTGAGTAATGAAGCACTTGGAGGAGGCAAAGGCAATCGAGGAGCTCGAGGAGGCGAAGGCACGACCACGTGGAGCTCAAAGTTGTTGATTAGCTGCAAGGATCCATTGCCTGCTTAACAATTAAGCTTTCAATATGCAGATGCGTATACTTATCATCGTTATGCTTAAACCCATTGAATGCCTAGCTTGCTTTCACCTTTAGAAGCTTGCTAATCCTTCATTAGAGATCAGATTTGTGCATGCAGATTAAATCTATCTGTGGAAATTGGGCCACCCTAGCTCCTCGTTGAGGACTCTCAAGCTAGGTGCCAGCTACCAGTGTCATCCACTCATTACCCCACACGTGGACACGCATCTGCCCGCAGGGGCTTAACAGCCAGATTTGTGTGCCACTGTGCTGCAGGCGCATCTCGCGGATGCTGGCGCTGGCTACGTACCACTTACACACCTGGGCCCGGCACCAGTGGACTACTGTGCCGCGGACTCGTGCAATCGCGGACTCGCGCATGCGTACCCGTCGCCATCCCTACGAATGCACGCCGCCCGCACAACTCGCTACTCCCGCCGCCTCCTGCGGCTCCGCCCACCGGGCCATGTATACGTGTCACCATCCCTGCGACCTCCCTCCACTATATTGCCAATGCACGCCTCCCGCGGCTCCACCCATTGGGCCACCACCAGGCGTGTGCTAAGGCCTATTGCAAACTACTGTGCCGCGGACTCGTGCAATCGCGGACTCGCGCATGCGTACGCGTCGCCATCCCTGCGAATGCACGCCGCCCGCACAACTCGCTAGTCCCGCTGCCTCCTGCGGCTCCGCCCACCGGGCCATGCATACGTGTCGCCATCCTTGCGACCTCCCTCCACTATATTGCCAATGCACGCCTCTCGCGGCTCCGCCCATTGGGCCACCACCATGCGTGTGGTAAGGCCTATTGCTGGTGTTTACATAACAGTACAAACTTCGAAGTTGATAAGTTGATACCTGTGGAGGTAGAGCTCAAGGCGACCTAGAGGTGACAGTCCATGACCAGTGCCTCAAGTCCCTAAAATCCATAGTCCTTGACACTCTCTCTCTCTATGTGTCCAAGGCTACTATAAGTGCCCGCGACCTTGACTAAAGTGCTCACACATACATCTATCTACCACTTGGCCTACATCATCGGTGGCTCAGAGGTGGTTTTACTTTGTTGGGGCAGGTTACATTGGGTTGTGGGGTCTCTCGCTCTCTCTCTCTCTCGGAGATTTTCACATGGCTCCTCACTCTTTGGAGCCTCACATCTTCTCTTGTCTTCAGTCTTCTTGTCGTGGCAGCTTCTCTCCACGCGTCCGTCTCTTCTTTCACTCTTCTTGGGGCAGCTGGCAGCTTCTCTTCTCGTGTCCATGTCTTCCTTCAATGCTTCCTTTAGATCTTCTTGGTGTGGATCCTCTTCTTGGAAAGAGATATTCTTCTTCTTTCATGGCTGGGGCCATGAGCTTGTCTGTCAGGTCTTCTTGCTCCATGTGAGCAACATGTTTCAATGTTTGCTGACAGCTTCTTTGGGCTTTTGATGTTCATCTTGTGTCATTATGCAATGCAAACCCAAATTTATGCGGGAGGTCTTACCTCTTGCCTTATTCTGGACAAGGGCAGTGTCTGTTCCCATTTTTACACTGATGTAATGTGCCCAATACATAATGTGTACAGCATTCATTCTCATGTACATTCCCAAATGCAACTCTGGCTGTGAATAATCTTGATTTTGATTGAGATTTACAGGCATTAACCAAGGGTTGAATGCAAAAGCTCTTCATCAAATCTGCAGGTGACTTTGGTAAAACAGAGATTAAGCTTTCATTCTTTGGTCAAATCTTGTGTTTCTTGGCTTAATCCTCTACTAGACTCATTGCTATTGATGCCTTTGAAAGCATTTGAGCTCATTTGAAGTGGAAGGCACCAGATCTGGACTCCCCGCATACTCTGTTTTCTGCACACAAACCAGAGCATTAATTTGCTAATCAGTGATTAATCAATGCTAATCACTGTACTTTGGTGCAATTGAGGGTTCAAATTAACCATTAGGTATCTGATACAAATCCCTAAAGCTTTAGATTGCAA
Organism: Cibotium barometz; assembly: GCF_041138505.1. Lineage (NCBI taxonomy): Eukaryota > Viridiplantae > Streptophyta > Polypodiopsida > Cyatheales > Cibotiaceae > Cibotium > Cibotium barometz. The sequence continues at coordinate 32,019,561 of NC_141067.1, forward strand.
ATCGGAGTTGGTTTGATACTCCAACCATCCCGTACAAATTGGTTACCCTTAATTTAATGTAATTTCTGGTGATTTTATGCTGATAAAATTGTTGTAATCATCTATTAAACACCAGATTGAGTTGTAAAAGGGTAGACACTGCCCTTGAATCTTGAATTTAGATCAAGAGGTAAGACCCCCTTCACATCACCATGAGTTCAACACAGGAAATAGCCAAATTTAATGGGGAACAGTTTTATACATGGCAGACAAAAACCATGTATTTGTTGCTGATGAGGAAAAATCTGTGGGGATTAGTTGAAGGGAGAGATGAATGCCCAGAGAGAGGAGAAAATGAGTGGAAGAGTAGGAATGAAAAAGCATTGAGACTTATTGCACTCAGTTTAAATGATGAAATCATTCATCATATCACAGGGATACAGTGGGCAAAAGATGCATGGGATGAACTCAATAAATTATTTGGTACACAAGCAAAAAATTCAAAGATAAATCTGTTAATGCAATTCTACAAATTGGACATGAAGGAAAGTGAACCTTTAATCACACACTTGAACAAATATAAAAGCATTAAGCAACAGCTGGCAGCTATTGGCAAAAAGGTAGAAGATGATGAAGCATTAGCTGTACTTTTGAAGAGTGTGGACAAAGGAGATTATGAAAACATTGTAGCAACACTAAAGAATGTACCTAAACTGAAGATACACGAGATAGAAGCAGCTCTACTAGAGCAAGAGAGCAGAGGCAAAGAGAAGAAAGGGCTCGACTCAACAGCAGGAGAGGAAAAAGCATTCTTCACCCGAGGAGGATTCTCTCGAGGACGAGGACGAGGAAGAGGCAGAGTAGGAGGGAGGACCTTCACTTGCCACAAATGTGGAAAGCCAGGACACATGGCGAGAGACTGCTTCTACAGCAAACCCAGTGAAGAAGGAACGACATCGGCAAACTTCATGGAGGCTCCAAGGGAAGTGGAGTCGGATCATCTTTTCTGAGAGAGAGAGAGAGAGAGAGACCCCACAACCCAATGTAACCTGCCCCAATAAAGTAAAACCACCTCTGAGCCACCGATGATGTAGGCCACGTGGTAGATGTATGTGTGAGCACTTTAGTCAAGGTCACGGGCACTTATAGTAGCCTTGGACACATAGAGAGAGAGTGTCAAGGACTATGGAGTTTAGGGACTTGAGGCACTGGTCGCGGGCTATCAAGTAAGAGGGAAACTTGGTATAGGGTCCAGGAGTGCTAGGATTATTCACTTGAGGGGAGGTGTTGAAAATACAAGTGAATAGGGTGTGTGTGGGAACAAGCTCTTGGATAGAGGCTGTAAAAGAGGAGATGTAATTGTGAAAGAACCTGTGAAAAGGTTAGAAGAATCTACTGGGAGAGAATAATGGGTAGCATGAGAGAATTTAGGAGTGTGGAGTTATTCTAGGAGATAATCAAGGAAAAGAGAAGAGGTGGAGAGAATCAGGCAAAAGGTGGAGATATTCTAGGAGTGAATCATGGAGAAATCAATGGGATTAGATACTTGATGTAAACTCTATAAATTGAGGCATAGCCCTAATGAGAATTTGCTGGTTTTTGAGTATCCATGCCTACATTAATCTATTTGCTAATTATTCACTAATTATGTCTTAATCATTTGCTAATCACTTTGTTAATTATGTTGATTCTAGTGTTTGATCCACCATAGCTCATCATTATGCTCAAATTTCAACACCTCCCTCGACAGCCAACCATCACCAGTTTCTTCTGGACCCAAGAGGTGGAGGACACCATGTGGATCTTGTGGACCCTCCACGAGTTGCTATGGACCTACCCCACCTGAGAGGAGTTACCTAGAACCGAGCCTCTGCACTCCAGCATGCCCGACACCCTCGACCCCCCCATCGGCCACGATCACCTCATCAGCTCCAAATCTAGGACATGCTCCACTACTGCGATCGAGCTACCTTTCCTCGCGACATAGCTGAGGCCATACTCGTCAGCCCCATGCTTGACATTTTGGAGAGTGGTATACCATCTACTCGGAGCTGATGTTGCTCCCATGTTTTTATGTTCTTAGTATTCCATGATGAGTTTCCATGGACAATTTTGTATCACCCCAGCGAGATAACTATATTTATGTCTTCTTTTTGTTTTATTTTGTATCACCCCAGTGAGATAGCTATATTTATGTTTTCTTTTTGTTTTATTTTCCATTCCATGATGAGATATGCCTTGGACATTATTGTATCACTTTGGTCTCATAGGCCCATTGGGTCTTTAGTAGACGCTTAATATATCTTTCTTTCTCTCTCTCCTCCTGCTTGTCTCTCTTGTTGCCTGCATCTGTCTCTTCGCCTGCATCTGTGTGCCCCCTGCATCTTTCTCTCTCTTCGTTGCTTCCATCCCTGCACCCCCTGCATCTTTCTCTCTCTTCGTTGCTTCCATCCTCGCACCCCCTGTATCTTTCTCTCTCTTTGTTGCATGCATCTCTCTCTTTGCCTACATCTTTCTCTCTCTCCACTGCCTGCATCTATCTCTTTGCGTGCACCTCTGCACCCCTGCATCTTTCTCTCTCTTCGTTGCTTCCATCTCTGCACCCCCTCCATCTTTCTCTCTCTTCACTGCTTCCATCCCTCTGCCCCTTGCATCTTTCTCTCTCTTCGCTACTTCCATCCCTGCGCCCCTTGCATCTTTCTCTCGCTTCACTGCTTCCATCCCTGTGCCCCTTGCATCTTTCTCTTGCTTCACTGCCAGCATCTCTCTCTTCGCCTGCATCTTTCTCTCTCTCCGCTGCTACATCTGTCTCTTAGCTTGCACCTTTGCACCCCCTACATCTTTCTCTCTCTCATTGCTTCCATCTCTGTGGCCTCTTTCCCCACCCGCAGGCCTGCAAGGCAGCAACATACCTATCTGCTACTACTTGTGCTGCTACTTGCATCCCCACTTGCAGTAGCTGGCCATCTATGGGGGCCACCAGTTGAGGAGCAAAATCAGTACTAGAAGGGGGACCCCTTCAGTCCAACATGGATAGCTCGCCCGACAACAAGGACTAGAGGTGAGAAGGAGAGGAAATACATCACGATTTGGGTGAGCACACAGAAGATCAGCGAACTGCATATCAAAACATGCCTGACCACCATGAGAGAAGTATGCAAAATGCAGGATACGGACATTGAGCACCTACAAAAGAAGCTCGGGGAGAACAAGGATAGTGATGACCTTAGGCATGAGTTGCGTGCCTCCATGCGAGAGGAGATGGATAGGTGGAAGGCAAACATGCAGGCATACATGGGAACTCAGCTAAGCAAGATGTAGGAGGAAATGGTCCAAATGTTGGATGCAAAAACCAGCCACCAAACCTCACTAATCACGGAGCTGGAGGCCCAAGTCGCCACCCTTAGAGTGGAAAACGAGACCTTGAGGGCACGTACTCATCAATTCGAAGAAGGAGAGATTCAACTATCCCTCAATGATGAGCTGAATACACTTAGACAGCAAATGAAGACCCTCCAAGAATAAGAGGAGAAGAAGGCAAATGAGGCAATCACATGGGCCGAGGTGATTAAGAAGACACAAAAACAAGTGAAAGAAGCAGGCAACTGGATTGAGGTTGCCAAGAAGCAACGGAACCCACCATCATCCCCAAACATCATCAACGATACACTCGAAGAGGAGAAAAGAAGGAAGATTAGGGCATTGAATGTGAGAGTGGTGGGATGGAAGGAAGGAGCCTCGCCGAGGATGCCATAGCACTATACAGAAAGCTGGAAATCGCTGATACCCCCCCTTTGTCGAGGCATGGAGGGTGGGCAAAGACACCACCAAGGAGCGTGCACTCATCCTCAAGTTTGCGGGGTTGGAGGCGAGGCAAGCATTCCTTACCAAAAGGCGGGCACTAAAAGGAGAAAAGACTTACCTCGAAGATGATCTCACACTAGCACAGGTGGCACACACGAGGGAGTGCATGCCACGCATCTTGGATGCACGGAAGGCAGGGAAATGGGTAGTGTACAGAGATGGGAGGGTAATCATCACCGAGCCACATGCCCAATGACGGTGCGAGACCTATGAGACCAAGCTAGAGATTGTGGTTTGGAACTACAATGGCGCCTTGAGGACAGATCCAGGTTTGTTCGAGGAGACATTTAGAGGGAGAGACTTGGTCGTATACACAGAGACTCATCAGTGCCAGGGGAGTCGGCTTCCAGAGGTGAGAGGATCCAGATGGGAGTCTGTTCACCGCCCACACCCATGCACAGTAGGGGGTACGGGTGGCTTTACCATACATGGAGGTGTTGAAAATACAAGTGAATAGGGTGTGTGCGGGAACAAGCCCTTGGTTAGAGGCTGTAAAAGAGATTGAGTAAATGTGAAAGAACCTGTGAAAAGGTGAGAAGAATCTATTGGGAGAGAATGAAGGGTAGCATGAGAAGATTTAGGAAGTGTGGAGATATTCTGGGAAGTGTGGAGTTATTCAGGGAGATATTCTGGGAAAAGTGAAGAGGTGGAGAGAATCAGGGAAAAGAGGTGGAGTGAATCATGGAGAAATCAATGGGATTTGATGCTTGATGTAAACTCTATAAATTGAGGCATTGCCCTAATGAGAATTTGCTAGTTTTTGAGTATCCATGCCTACATTAATCTATTTGCTAATTATCCACTAATTACATCTTAATTATTTACTAATCACTTTGTTAATGATGTTGATTCTAGTGTTTGATCCACCATAGCTCATCACAATGCTCAAATTTCAACATGGTATCAGAGCCATGCCTAGAATCCATCAGGTTTATGAGCCCATTATTTAATTAATCAAGATTAGTAGATAATTAGAAAATAATCCAAATTTTAGTTATTTTTCACTTCACCCCTTCACCCCCAGCCAGTGGAGGATCTCATTCACCTTGCACACATAGAATTAGGGAAAACCCTTCTAGCATATGGTAGCCAACCCACTTGGCTTCAAGCCCATCAAAACGGCGCAGCAAACCGCCAGCGAAGGAGGGAGAAATAGCGTTTTTACCCGACACCTTTTTTCTGAGTAAAAGTGACATTGCAGCTTGCACACATCAAAGGTCTCTAATTCCTCCTAGTCCAAGGTGTTTTCAAGCATGCTCTACAAGCTGGTGAAGACAGAATTCAGTTTCATCAAGTCTACAGTGAGATCCAAGCTCTTCATCAAATCTGCAGGTGACTTTGGTAAAACAGAGATTAAGCTTTCAATATTTGGTCAAATCTTGTGTTTCTTGGCTTGATCCTCTACTAGACTCATTGCTATTGATGCCTTTGAAAGCATTTGAGCTCATTTGAAGTTTAAGGCACCAGATCTGGACTCCCCGCATACCCTGTTTTTTGCACACAAAACAGAGTTAATTTGCTAATCAGTGATTAATCAATGCTAATCACTGTATTTTGGTGCTATTGAGGGTTCAAATTAACCACATTAGGTATCTGATACAGATCCCTATAACTTCAGATTACAATTTGGAGTTGGTTTGATACTCCAACCATCCCGTACAAATTGGTTACCCTTGATTTATTTCTAGTAAAATTGTGCTGATAAAATTGTGATAATCATCATTTTGGGTGTATGTATGCACATTGAGGTCACTGGTTGTGACATTTGAGTGTAGTACAGTACTGCTGCAAAAAATACAGCAGTTTGTGCAGGACAAACCAGAGTTCCATTTCTAGTAAATTTGTGTCTGGCAAGATGTCAAATGATGGCATAAACCAGATTGTTGCTGAGAAGCTTGATAAGAACAACTTCCATGCTTGGAGGTTCAGGTTGACAAATTTCCTGATAGGAAAGGGTTACTGGGACTACATAGAAGGTGAGCATGAAGAGGCACCGGAGATACCGGAGATCAATTCGACTGCTGCAGATGTGAAAGACTTCAAGGATTGGAACCAAGGAGCCAGAAAAGTTATGTATTGGCTCTTTATCAGTATACAGGACACCATGATTGGGCACATACAGGATGCCAAGTCCCAAGGAGGCGTGGGACACCTTGGTAAAACTCTATGAAACAAATACCAAGGCACGAAAGATACAGTTGAAGAATGAACTTCATACTGTGGAGAAAAAGAGTATGTCTGTGAATGACTATGCATTGAAGATCAAGGGTATTGTGGAATCCCTTACATATATTGGTGTTTCAGTAGATGATGATGATAAGGTGGAAGTCTGTCTACATGGTCTCGGGCCACAATACAAGGCATTCAAGACGTCTATTCAGACTCAGAAAAACATTTCCAATTTCACAGATTTGGTGTCTATGTTGACTATAGAAGAGAAGAGCTTGGGTGAAGACCAATAGTCTTCACAAAACAAAAACAGTTCAGAGCAACAGGCCTTCTACACAAGTTCAGGAAGAGGATGAGGTAGAGGAGGCCGTGGACGCGGCCAAGGAGGTGCCCGAACAAGTAATCAAAATTATGGCCAGCAGCAATAACAACAACAGTCCTCTTAGAATTCACACAACAACAACAACACGCAGGTGGAAGAGGCCAATTCAGAGGCAAGGGGAGTCAAAGAAGTCATGGAAATTGGCAAAGGCAGTATAATGATACACGTGGATGCTTTTATTGTGGTAAGCCTAGACATGTGCAGGCGGATTGTCATAAGAAGCAGGCTGACATGCAAAATGGAAAATTGTAGCAAAAAAACTATGCATCCTCGCGCAGAAACAATGAGGATAATGAAAGGTTGTTTGTTATGCAGCATGTCGTTAATGCCATGTCTGAAAATGTTGAAGCAGCACATAAAGATGATGTATGGTATATTGATTCAGGTGCTTTGAACCATATGACAAGTCATGGGGAGTGGTTCAAAGAGATGAAAAACCTTGAAAGACTAGGTTTTATGGAAACAAGGGATGACACTGCTCATCCAATCGCCCATGTTGGAGATGTGCCATTGTCTATGCAGGATGGCAAAGTGAAGTACCTTGCAGATGTACTTCATGTTCCGAAAATAACAAAGAATCTGGTTTTAATTGGCCAGATGGTTGAGTAGGGTTTGCAGGTTCGGTTTAACCCTGATGGTTGTTATGTTGAAGACTTTAAAGACAAGTGCAGGTTGGTTTGCAGAAGGCAACAGCGTGGGCAGAATGTTTACATTGAATGTAAACATGCCTGAAGTGAGTGCTCTGATGTTTGCAAATGGTTCAGGAATTGTTACAGACATAGACATTTGGCATAAAAGAATTGGACATGTGAATGTGCAGAGGATGAGAAGCATGCCAATTTGGAAAGCAAACAAAGCATGTATTTCCATGTGATAGAAATGTGAGCAGAAATGCACTAGATGTTGTGCATTCAGATGTATGGGGTCCTACAAAGACCATGTCTATGGGAGGCTGCACGTATTATGTGACATTTATTGATGACCACACAAGGAAAGTGTGGGTATACTTCATGAAGGAGAAGAGTGAGGTATTCACTCATTTTCAGAATTTCAGAGTCATGGTTGAAAAGCAAACAGGGAAACATGTAAAGTGCCTAAGGTCAGATGGAAGGGGAGAGTACTTCTCCAATGAGTTCTCTGAATTTTTAAAGAAGAATGGTATTCAGAGACAGTTTACATGCAGATACACTCCGTAGGAAAATGGAGTTGCTGAGCGGAAAAACAGGCACATTGCTGAGATTGCACGAGCATTGATGGGAGAGAAGAATATGCCGCATAGCTATTGGGTTGAGACTGTTTCTACAGCAGTTTACATCATGAACAGGACTCCAATTGTAGCCATACATGATCTAACTCCAGAGGAGAGGTTTACTAGCAAAAAACCTGATTTGTCTCATTTGAAAGTCTTTGGATGCATTGCATATGTGCATGTGCCAGATGAGCTGAGAACTAAGCTGGATCCAAAAGCTGAAAATGTGTGTTTATTGGGTATTCCCTTGAGCAAAAGGGATTCAAGTGATATAACCGTGCTACATGTGAGTTGAGGGTAAGCTGTACAAGCACCCGAATAATATCTATGTTGCCCATTATTAGACATGAAGGATGTGACATAAATAGTGAATTAGTATATTGACCGTGCAAATAATCCTTTATCTTCTATATACAAGAGGATTAGAAAAAAGGGAGGGAATCCATTGACTGAAGCAGAGGTGGTAAAGAAAAAGGTCAAGGATTATGATTATTGGATCATAGATGCCCAACATTCCATTTATGCTGCCAAGCTCTTATTAAGGAATCAATTGCATGATGCTATGCTTTACTTGAGGATTATTTATGCAAATCAAAAGGCTCATATTGTGGTCGATGCACCCCCATAAGCCTTCATGGCTATCTCAAAGATGGAAAATCAAGAGGCCCAAGTAGTGTTTAAGCAACAATCCTACAGTGATATACTCAAGCATTTAAGGGTCTACTGGGAGTTCTACCACAAACCCTCAAGGGTGGAACCTGGAGTTATAAAGAGACATGTATCTCACTCAGATTAGGATGTAATTCATTATTTCTTATATTTCCTTGCTTATTTGAATACTTTTAGATACATTAGACTTTGAACTTTCTTGTTGTTTACTGTGTGTTCATTCGTGTTTGTAGAAATTAATTGTGAGTATAAAGACATCTATGGGTTCCTACTTTACACAAAACAGACACATATGATAACGTAAGTGTGATGCATGGATAAAAGCTATGTTGAAAGTTAGAAAGGCAATCCTAAAGTTCTCATTAGATGTAAAGAACTACATGTAGCTCATCGAGATCTGGTGGATAACGCTAGCATGTGGACACCAGTCTAGTAGTGTGTGTGTGGACAATCGCAAGCTGGCCAAGTGTGTGGAAATTAGATTTAGGTTATTTCAGTGTGAACTTATCACTGTGTGTTGTGTTTTGTGGTGTGCAATGAAGGAAATCTATGGAGCTTCTAGATGTTGATGGCTTGAGATAATGAGAACCAATTAGGTTTTGCCTCTCTACCCTTGTGTCTATCTCTTCTCTCTTTTCATGGTATCGGAGCTTAGTGCTCTCTATTAGGGTTTTGTGAGTGAGTGAAGAAGAGGAAAATTCTGGTTTTAGAACTATCCATTGGAGCTTAGAGCTTAGAGAAAAGAGAAGCTTGGAGCACACATCTACTCAACAGACCTGAAAGTTAAGGACCACGAGTAAGAAAAGCTAAACACCCTTGAGCAGATTGACACAAGTAAAGAAAGATTTGCATTGCCCAAAGCAAGTGGAAATTCTATTGTGCAAGCTTTAATGGAAAGCTTGAGAGCTTGAATGCAAAGAGGCAAATGTATGTAATAGGTCAAGGAAACATGTATTTGGAATTGGTGAATAAAATAGTAACTAATATGAAAACCCTACATTGATTTTAGAGAAAATCTATGCATTGTATAAGTGGGAAAATCACTGTTTTGGAAGCTTCACAAAAACAAAGAACATATGCCCAAAATCGATGCAATTGGAGGTGATTATTGTAAAATAGGAAGCATTGAAGTGTTGTGAGCTTAGGTAGGATCAAAGCTAAGCCATATATACCGTCAATGATGATTACAAGCTTCTCAAATCTCCAATACAGTAGGCGGCGCTGATTTATAGTGTATTGAAGTAGTTTTTTCTGATTTTACACTTGTTTGATGGCCTCCAGAGTCATATGAGGTGTTTGAATGCACATGAAGCTTAGAAAATGTGTGCATATTGATTTGGAGAAGCTTTTGCAACACTCCGTTGAGCACATTGAGCAAGAAGAAGCTGATTTGGAGCAGATTAGCAAAGTCATTAACCTATATGAGGTGTTTGAATGTACATGAAGCTTAGAAAATGTGTGCATATTGATTTGGAGAAGCTTTTGCAACACTCCGTTGAGCACATTGAGCAAGAAGAAGCTGATTTGGAGCAGATTAGCAAAGTCATTAACCTATAGTTAGTGAACAGAGCATCACTAAAACACTAATTACTCTCTCCACACTCAACATTTGGCTAATTCCTCACATACTAAATTAGAGGACATTGATAAAAAGATAATGAATGCATGGGATTTGAATTTGGAACTCATTTGAAGTGGTTAGAGTAGGATTAGTGACTGTTAATCAATTTTTACAGGCTTACATCAAAACAAAGAACAAGTTTTGGCAGGTGTTTGGCTTGTAATGAGCTTGTAATGAGCTTGGATGATGTTCATATACAACATGGAGGATGTATAGATGTAAATATATATGGTTTACACTTGGTTTGATCATTTTGCACTGATTTGAAGGATTGGAAGACTCAGCAAAACATGTAATAACAGGGCATACTATGGATTGTTCATACATACTCCAAAACCACATCATCTCATCAGGGAGCTCAAGTAGCCATGGTGGCATACACCAATACCCCTCATCCCAAAGAAACCCTAGCATACAACCCCCTAACTATGCAAATCCCATATCAAGTAGGCACTCTCCCAACCTATCAGCCGTACCTCCCACTCGTGCCTGATGGTCTATGCAAAAGCTCCTCCAGTACGTCCGACCGCTAACCACACATATGGGGCTCGGCCTAACCAAAGGTTTGCCAATGTCCGTCCTCCCAAAAAACACCCCACCCAGCCTCTTATATGCTACCATTATGGGGGGAAAGGCCACATGCAAGCTCAATGCACTGTGTACCAGAGAGATCGCCCTTATGCCTCCATTGCCCCAGAGAGCTGAGACCACTACACCTGGGATTATCCTAGAACCCCACTGGTTAACATGGAGGACGCAGTGATGCCATCTCCCAAGGTTGACACTCCAATAATGGCATTGGTGCCACCTCCCACTGCTGGCACTCCAATAGTGGCGGCCATCACCTGGTCCCCAAGGAGCCCCAAAGACACCAAATCCTCCTCTTGATGGGGTAATTTACCCATCCATTGTGGAAAAATCTTCTAAGGAGTCCGTGGAGTAATTCATTCAAACACCACCCATGGAGAATGAAGCGGTGCCTACCTTGGTCATTCCCCCAACAATCACACCTTCAACGCGGCTAATGAGGAGTCTACTCAAGCCAAGGTTATTAATTTACATTGGGAGGAAGTGTTGGCAAGAGCAAAGGTGGAAATCAACCTTCCTCAATTATGTGGTTTAAGCCAAGAAATAGGAGAGCAACTGCTCGGCTTGGTCTAGCATTGGATGGATTCGAAGGAAACTAGGGGTGAAGCCGCATCTAGAAGTAGTGGGCGATGGCCCATGAAGCAAGCAAGGGTATGCCTCAGTGCCCCAGAAGTGCCTGATCAGTGCCCCAGAAGTGCCTGATCACCGAATCCCGAGGGTGACAGTCTCCGTGGGAGGAACTCAAATTGCAGGGGCCATTGTGGATGGTGGTTTTGGTGGTACCATCATGCGTGAAGCTACTAGGCAATGGCAAGGATTACCAGTGGATGAGGCTTGGGACCCATTCGGGTTAGAATGAGAGGTGGCTGAACCTCTATGGAATTGGTTAAATTCCTATGAGGGGTTCCAATGCAATATGGTGGACATAGTGGAGTTGGACCCATACCCCATTCAAGAGGTTTCCCAAGAAGAAGAGCTCTTAGAATGAAAGATCCCTACCCCCTCTGCGCAACGAATTCGGGGGTGCTAGCAGTAGAAGTAGCACTTCTTGCACAGGGCAGGGCCTCTCACTCGGGGCCTTGCCCACGGATATCCGGACAAGAGACTAATCCCTCGGTTCTCCCAAAACCAAACCCGGAAAAACTTCCCTCGCCTAGAAAACACGGGCGATTCCTACAAGATATTTTTATTCTAACATAGTCAAGAGCCTTAACTAACCAAACTGATCCGACCGAAACCGTAAGTCGCACAGTCAGATCAAGGAAGAGACTTGCACTTGGATCATAGAGACCAACGCTTTTCTCCTCATCAAGAGGCATAGCCGTTGATTCTTTTCCATAGAACAAAGACAATCTGGGATTTACTTCATCTATCACACCATAACAGAATTGAGTCTCATTTTAGGGATCTATCAGTCTAGCCTAACCCCATCCAATCCCATGGGTTAGCCAACCGTCCATTGTAGTGATGGGATCCATTTAGGAATTTGGTTAGGTTTTGTCCTAGATACCAGGGAAAAGAGTTCCCAGGCCCCCTAGCCGGCGCTTCATGTAAACTTCAAGCTAGTCACACCACTTACACACCTAATATGAAATTGCTTGTTTCACAGATTCAGTTGACTTTAAAATAATATTTTAATGAAACCATAGAATCACTTATCATAATCCTCCAAAATATCCCATTGAATTCTAATTTCCAATCATTCCTTCATTGGTGTACCTATGGCATCATTAGAAAACAAAACGCTCACCGCGTGTCCACTCAGGGGCCTTTTCAATAGTTCCTAGCTCATAGTACCCAGAAATATATTCACTTATAAAAATCCAGATGGACTTTCCATTGAAGATTAGCAAGATCAACCAATAGATCCATATAAAAGAGCCATGGACTCATCCGTGTTGAGGACCAGCAAGGTCAATCAACCATATCCATGCCCGAATTCAAAAGCAACTCTTACTCCTTGTTCCATTATCTTCCTCGACGCACGCGTCGGTATCATCGGCGACCTAGAGCCCAAGCACTGTATGGTGAGCACCCTCTAGGATCCTTCGCGTAGGTGACCTAGCTCTTCACTCATAGGCCGCTTCCTTGGTCCCTCATCCACCATACCGGAAGCTCATCATTTAAATCAAACCGAGGCGGTCGGCTGACCTTGCTACGCGAGACGTCCTCCATTGACTCTCCATCAACTGTTGCTTGCAACTTTATCATTTGGGTCTCCACGACCTCATTCACAAGACGGTCAAAATGCTTCCCCAGCATTCTTGACATAAAACAGTCATTTAAAAACAGGTCATAAATACAGTTCCTATAACGAACTCTTGTCTTCCCACATTGTTCCACATCAATCCACATTACTCAATCCACGTCCAATCATATGTATTCCCATCGTCCTTCATCCATTTTAATCACATCATTTTCCATCTCATCACATCTATCCACATTTATTCTCATCACATATCATTCATTCGCATCTACCCATATCCACATTTCATCACATCACATTCGTTCACATCTCATCCATTCATATCTACCCCAATCCACATCACATCTCATCACATCCATTCCACATCACATCTCATCCATTCACATCTATCTTAATTCACATCACATCTCATCCATTTACACATATCTTAATTCACATCACATCTCATCCATTTACACATATCTCAATTCACATCACATCACATCTCATCCATTCACATCTATCCCGATTCACATCACATCTGCATTCATTCACATCTATCCCGAATCACATCACATCTCATTCATTCACATCATATCTCATACATACACATCCCATCTCATTCATCCACATCCATTCATTCATTCACATGCATATCTATCACATTGCATCCATCCATTCACATCCATCACATTACATCCATTCATTCACATCCATCATATGACATCCATTCATTCACATCCATTCATATCCATCACATTCATACTCATCACATTCACATCCACATTCCCTTTACATCACATCACATCCACATTCCTTTACATCACATCACATCTCATTCACATCCGCATCCACATCCATTTACATCACATCACATCACATCTTATCACATAACCTCACATCTCATTCTCATCTTATCATTCACATCCACATTCATTTACATCACATTCTTTTACATACACATCCACATCCATTTACTTCACATCTCATCCTTTCACATATCCTCTCATCTCGTTCTCATCTCATCATTCTCATCCACATCCATTTACTTCACATCTCATCCACATTCATTTACATCACACCGCATCCTATCACATCCCATTCGCATCTTATTACATCCATTCACATCCTATCGCATCCCATTTACATCTTCGCATCCCATTTACATCTTAGCACATCCATTCACATCCTATCGCATCCCATTTACATCTTATCACATCCATTCACATTCTATCACATCTTATCACATCCATTAACATCCAATCGCATCCCATTTACATCTTATCACATCCATTCACATTCTATCACATCACATCCATCCTATTCACATCTTATTCTCATTTAGTAGCTTTTTCTACCTCAATACTGATAATGGAAACTTTTTTCTAAATTTCAGCCAATTGCTTGGCCTAGATAAAGGTTCTTTTTCTCGACGGCTATTTCCATTCTCTTTCTCAATTTCTCAAGTTAATTATATTCAATATTCTTCTTTTGAATAAAAGAATTCATGGGATTTATAAAAATCAATTTTATCCATATTTATCAGGAGTTATGCTAATAAATCTTGGTTTTAAGCTGGGTATGGTGCACTAGCAAGAAATCAAAAGAAAATATCTCAATAATGCTCAAAATTTCACTTTTGATAAATACTCATAATTTGAATTATGCTAAAAATTCCTCTTTTTCCATTTAATTTCTTGAATCTCAAATATCATGGGAATTCCTCTTTTGCATTTAAATGATTACATTCAAATGCCATGAGAATTCCTCTTTTATCATAAAATAAATTTATCTAAAATTTCTCTTTTCTTTAATAAAAATATCCATTATCCAAATATGCCAAGAATTCCACTTTTTCCCATTTAAATGATTGAATTCCAATTGTCATGGGAATTTCTCTTTTATCATTTAAATTTTTTCATGCATAAAATAAATTTATCTAAAATTTCTCTTTAAATTTAAATAAAATAACCATTAATTCCAATATTCCAAGAATTCCACTTTTTCCATTTAAATGATTGAATTCCAATTGTCATGGGAATTCCTCTTTTATCATTTAAATTTTTTCATGCATAAAATAAATTTATCTAAAATTTCTCTTTAAATTTAAATAACATAACCATCAATTCCGATATGCCAAGAATTCCACTTTTCCCATGTAAATGATTGAATTCCAAATGTTGTGGGAATTCCTCTTTTATTATTTAAATTTTCTCATGCATAAAATAAATTTATCTAAATTTTCTCTTTTAAATTTAGATAAATTATCCATTAATTTAACTATACCAAGAATTCCACTTTTCCTATTTAAATGATTGAATTCCAAATGTCATGGGAATTTCTCTTTTATTATTTAAATAAAATTACCATAATTTTCTATTTTCTTAATTATTTAATTATGCATAAACCTTAAAAATTAACTTTCCATTGAATGTGATGACCAATCCTAGAATATGGTAGAAAGTCCTTCTTTTACGTTATGCATAAGAATGAGTTTATGTATTAATTTCCTAAAAATTTTGCCATAGCTCCATTGCTATTACTGACAATTTTTAATATTTTTGAAAAGCATAAGACTTAGTAATATAACTATGATAGTATAGCTATCTTTTAGCCTTAAATCCATTTTATGGATTTAATCAAAAGATTATAATAATTTTTGAAGCATAAAAGTATAAAAACCATTTTTCTTAACCTCTAGCGTCACAAGCCTAGAGTTTGATTTGTGAATAGAGAATTTCTCCATGAGAAGCATCATTTGAATAGAGAATTGGTCATAGGAATGACCATTCTTTGGGGGTGAGAGAGATTAACTTAAAAAGCATCCTATTTAAGCATAAATGTAAACTTTTCTTTAATTATTCATTACATCATTTAAGAAAAGCTCGATTTGCATTATAAACACTTGATTTAGAAACTTCTCAAGCTTGAGAGGGGTTGAGAAGTGAAATCATTGAGAATAGAAGAGAAAACCGATAAAATACACCTTACCACTTGATTTTGCTTGCTTCTCTATCTTAGAAGAAGCCCCCAACCAATGAATTGGTTAGTATGTTGAGAGGAGAGCTCCAAGGAAGGTTGAGAGAGAGAGAGAAACTCCAATTTCTCCAAAATGTAGAGGATTTTCAAGGGATAATAAAAAATATCATTATTTAAATATAATACTGGCATGGTATAGTTCACGGATTTTTTTTACAAAAGACTAAGGATCTATTTATAGGTGAGGGAGGCCTCTAACCAAGTCCAACTGGGTTCTAGAATTTTCCAGGTTCACTTTGGCTGAATTTGGACAAGATTTTTTACAAAAGACTAAGGATCTATTTATAGGTGAGGGAGGCCTCTAACCAAGTCCAACTAGGTGAGGGAGGCCTCTAACCAAGTCCAACTGGGTTCTAGAATTTTCTAGGTTCACTTTGGCTGAATTTGGACAAGATTTTGACCTAGTTTGGCTCCCTTTTGATTTGGTTTGATCCAGGAGAGAGGAGAGATAAAAATATCACAATTTTTTTGAATTAAAAACTCATCCACATATGTGAATTAGGCGCCTACCGATATTGCCAGTAAAGAGCTACAGTTATACCCTCAGTATATACGGGTAGTCATGGTCCATGGAATTATAAGGTAAATACCATCATTTCTAGGCCTCAAGCAAGTCGGGGTTTCCATACAATTACGGTACTCCTATCTGAATACCCAATTTCAATTTTATGAATCTTCATTTTGAATATCAATTTGTATGAATTTCATCACACAATTTCAATCTTTTTCTGGTACTTCATAAAATTTTGACATTTTTGGCTTCTCGGTTGATCCACTTTAGCCAATTTGCTCTGATACCACCTGAAAGATCCTTGCCCCCTGTGCGCAACGAGTTCGGGGGTGCTAGCAGTGGAAGTAGCACTTCTTGTGTAGGGCAGGGCCTCTCACTCGGGGCCTCGCCCACACGGATATCCAGACAAGAGACTAATCCCTCGGTTCTCCCAAAACCGAACCTGGAAAAACTTCCCTCGCCCAGAAAGCACAGGCGATTCCTCCATAATATTTTTATTCTAACGTAGTCAAGAGCCTTAACTAACCAAACTGATCCGACTGCAACCGTAAGTCACACGGTCAGATCAGGGAAGAGGCTTGCACTTGGATCATAGAGACCAATGCTTTTTTCCTCATCAATAGGCAGAGCCATTCATTCTTTTCCATAGAACAAAGACCATGCAGGATTTACTTGATCTATCGCACCATAACAGAATTTAGTTTCATTTTATGGATCCATCAGTCGAGCCTAACCCCATGGGTTAGCCAACAGGCCAACCATTGTAGTGATGGGATCCATTTAGGAATTCGGTTAGGTTTTGTCCCGGGTACCAGGGAAAAGAGTTCCCAAGCCCCCTAGCCGGCGCTTCATGCAAACTTCAAGCTAGTCACACCACTTACACACCCAATATGAAATTGCCTAATTCACAGATTCAGTTGACTTTAAAACAATATTTTAATGAAACCATAGAATCACTGATCATAATCCTCCAAAATATCTGGTTGAATTCTAATTTCCAATCTTTCCTTCATTGGTGCACCTATGGCATCATTGGCAACTAGAATGCTCATCGCTTGTCCACTCAGGGGCCTTTTCGATAGTTCCTAGCTCATAGTACCCAGAAATATATTCACTTATAAAAATCCAGATGGACTTTCCGTTGAAGATCAGCAAGATCAACCAACAAATCCATATAAAAGAGCCATGGACTCATCGGTTGAGGACCAGCAAGGTCAATCAACTAGATCCATGCCTGAATTCAGAAAACAACTCTTACTCCTTGTTCCATTATCTTCCGTGACGCACGCGTGGGTATCGCCGGCGACCCAGAGCCCGAGCACCGTATGGTCAGCACCCTCTAGGATCCTTTGCAGGTGACCTAGCACTTCACTCATAGGCCGCTTCCTTGGTCCCTCATCCAGCGTACCGGAAGCTCCCATTTAAATCAAACCGAGGCTGGTCAAGACCTCGGTGAACCTTGCTACTATGCGAGACGTCCTCCACTGACTCTCCATCAGCTGTTGCAACTTTATCATTTGGGTGTCCACAACCTCATTCACAAGACGGCGGTCAGAATGCTTGCCCAGCATTCTTGACATAATATTGTCATTTAAAAACAAGTCATAAATACAGTTCCTATAACGAACTCTCGTCTTTCCACATTGTTCCACATCAATCCACATTACTCAATCCACGTCCAATCATATGTATTCCCATTGTCCATCCATTTTAATCACATCATTTTCCATCTCATCACATCTATCCACATTTATTCTCATCACCGCTCATTCATTCGCATCTACCCATATCCATATCTCACCACATCACATTCATTCACATCTCATCCATTCATATCTACCCCGATCCACATCACATCTCATCACATCCATTCCACATCACATCTCATCCATTCACATCTATCCCGATTCACATCACATCACATTACATCTCAATGTGCATTCACATCTATCTTGATTCACATCACATCACATCTCATCCATTCACATCTATCTCGATTCACATCACATCACATCCATTTCACATCACATCTCATTCATTCACATCTATCCCGATTCACATCACATCACATCTTCATTCATTCACATCTATCCCGAATCACATCACATCTTATTCATTCACATCATATCTCATACATACACATCCCATCTCATTCATCCACATCCATTCACATCATATCTCATACATACACATCAATCTCATTCATCCACATCTTATTCATTCACATCATATCTCATACATACACATCCCATCTCATTCATCCACATCCATTCATGCATTCACATGCATGTCTATTCACATCTATCACATCACATCCATCCATCACATCACATACATCCATCACATCACATCCATCCATTTTCATCCATTATAGCACCACATCCATTCATTCACATCCATCGCATCACATCCATTCATTCACATCCACCACATCACATCCATTCATTCACATCCATCAGATCATATCCATTCATTCACATCCATCAGATCACATCCATTCATATCCATCACATTCACATCCACATCCCTTTACATCACATCACATCCACCATTTACATCACATCACATCTTATCACATAACCTCGCATCTCATTCTCATCTTATCATTCACATCCACATTCATTTACATCACATTCTTTCACATACACATCCACATCCATTAACTTCACATCTCATTCTCATCCACATCCATTTACTTCACATCTCATCCACATTCATTTACATCACACCGTATCCTATCGCATCCCATTTACATCCATTCCCATTTACATCCTATCACATCCCATTTACATCTTATCACATCCCATTCACATCTTATCACATCTATTCACATCCTATCGCATCTCATTTACATCTTATCACATCCATTCACATTCTATCACATCACATCCATCCTATTCACATCTTATTCTCATTTAGTAGCTTTTTCTACTTCAATACTGATAATGGAAACTTTTTTCTAAATTTCAGCCAATTGCTTGGCCTAAATAAAGGTTCTTTTTCTCGACGGCTATTTCCATTTTCTTTCTCAAATTTCTCATGTGATTTATATTCAATATTCTTCTTTTCAATAAAAGAATTCATGGGATTTACAAAAATCAAATTTACCCATATTTCTCAATAATGCTCAAAATTCCACTTTTGATAAGTACTCATAATTTGAATTATGCTAAAAATTCCTCTTTTTCCATTTAATTTCTTGGATCTCAAATATCATGGGAATTCCTCTTTTGCATTTAAATGATGACATTCAAATGTCATGAGAATTCATCTTTTATCATAAAATAAATTTATCTAAAATTTCTCTTTTCTTTAATAAAAATATCCATTATCCAAATATGCCAAGAATTCCACTTTTCCCATTTAAATGATTGAATTCCAATTGTCATAGGAATTCCTCTTTTATCATTTAAATTTTTTCATGCATAAAATAAATTTATCTAAAATTTCTCTTTAAATTTAAATAAAATAACCATTAATTCCAATATGCCAAGAATTCCACTTCTCCCATTTAAATGATTGAACTCCAAATGTCATGGGAATTCCTCTTTTATCATTGAAATTTTTTCATGCATAAAATAAATTTATCTAAAACTTCTCTTTAAATTTAAATAAAATAACCATTAATTTCAATATGCCAAGAATTCCACTTTTCTCATTTAAATGATTGAATTGCAAATGTCATGGGAATTCCTCTTTTATCATTTAAGTTTTCTCATGCATAAAATAAATTTATCTAAATTTTCTCTTTTGAATTTAGATAAATTATCCATTATTCCAATATACCAAGAATTCCACTTTTTCTATTTAAATGATTGAATTCCAAATGTCATGGGAATTCCTCTTTTATCATTTAAATAAAATTACCATAATTTTTTCTTTTCTTAATTATTTAATTATGCATAAACCTTAAAAATTAACTTTTCATTGAATGTGATGAAAATCATTCTTTTAGCATAGGATGACCAATCCTAGAATATGGTAGGAAGTCCTCTTTTTACGTTATGCATAAGAATGAGTTATGTATTAATTTCCTAAAAATTTTGCCATAGCTCCGCTGCTGCTATTACTAACAATTTTTAATATTTTTGAAAAAAGCATAAGACTTAGTAATATAATTATGATAGTATAGCTATCTTTTAGCCTAAATCAATTTTATGGATTTAATCAAAGGATTATCATAATTTCTAAAGCATAAAAGTATAAATACCATTTTTCTTAACCTCTAGCTTCACAAGCCTAGAGTTTGATTTGTGAATAGAGAATTTCTCCATGAGAAGCATCATTTGAATAGAGAATTGGTCATATGAATGACCATTCTTTGGGGGTGAGAGAGATTAACTTAAAAAGCATGCTATTTAAGCATAGATGTAAACTTTTCTTTAATTATTCATTACATCATTTAAGAAAAGCTTTTCTATAATTAAATCATTTAAAAAAAGCTTGATTTGCATTATAAATACTTGATTTAGAAACTTCTCAAGCTTGAGAGGGGTTGAGAAGTGAAATCATTGAGAATAGAAGAGAAAACCGATAAAATACACCTTACCACTTGATTTTACTTCTTTCTACCTTAGAAGAAGCCCCCAACCAATGAATTGGTTAGTATGTTGAGAGGAGAGCTCCAAGGAAGGTTGAGAGAGAGAGAAACTTCAATTTCTCCAAAATGTAGAGTTTTAAGGGATAATAAAAAAATATCAGTATTTTAATGTAATACTGGCATGGTATTTTTTTACAGATTTTTTTTACAAAAGACTAAGGATCTATTTATAGGTAAGGGAGGCCTCTAACCAAGTCCAACTGGGTTCTATAATTTTCTAGGTTCAGTTTGGCTGAATTTGGACAAGCTTTCAACCTAGTTTGGCTCCCTTTTGATTTGGTTTGATCCAGGAGAGAGGAGAGATAAAAATATCATAATTTTTTTGAATTAAAAACTTATCCACATGTGTGAATTAGGTACCTGCCTCAAGTGGCTCCCCCTCCTTTAGCAAGGTGTCAAAAATGCATCGTTAATCCAAAATATCTCATTTTTTTAGTAATATCTCATAGTTTTTAACTAATAAACCCTGTACTCAGTCAACTCCTTATCTTATGTGAGAATTTAATCATTTTTGGGTATTTTATTTTATTCTTTAGATTTATCTCATGCTAACACTTGGATTAATCCAATTGGCCCATTGAAGCCTTAATTGGACCTTAATCCAAAAATTTCAAAAAATGTAGACCCTTAGGCTAAGGTCCTTTATACACATTTTCAATTAATTCCAAATGCACATTGGAAAGTTCTTTTTGAATTTCTATTTTAGGGGAATCCATTTTAGACACTAGGAAGATTTTTATATCCAAAGATATCTTAATTTTAGATTGTCTCTCTCAAGACATTTTCTGTCTCTAGACCAAAACAGGGTAAAACAAGATCTTTCTTCTATTTCAGAGAGGGGAATAATTTCAGAGAGGGGAATAATTTCAAGAACAGAAGAAGAGGTTCTTACCCCTTTATACCTCAAAGGCTGGAGGGAGGAATCTTACATCCTACCTCACTTAGAAAATGCGAGATGTCCTCATCTCACAATTGGAGTACAAACTCCTTCCCTTAAGATCCAACTGATTCTCGGATTCCTTATAGACTAGTCAACCAAACAAAATCCTGGGATAAAGATGCCTTCTACACAGAAAACTTATAGAACTCATTATCAGATAACAATTCATTTAGAACATATCATTCATATCCTTAACATAATAATGGTCCATTACACTTGAAATTTCATCTAAACATTCCTCCACGGGAATTTTAGTTACGCAAGTTCTCAATTTATCACCCCTTAACTTGATCCACTGGGTCAAGGATTCTCAATTTATCATCCCTTAACTTGATCCACTGGGTCAAGGGTTAACAGGAGCAATCTACTAGCACAATCCACTAATCTCATAGTGATTTGCTGAAGTCATTACCGTCATTCCAGTTATTAACATCATTACTGGGATTCGTCCCATTCACCCTCATTGTCGTTTTGTTCAACTTATCTTCTTTCAACCAGAATTCAGGAATCATCACCTTTCAGTCAGAATCCAAATCAACTCAATAATTCTCAACCAGAATTCTAAAATCATATCAACCAGCATTCGAATTCATCATCTGGATAGCATTTTTGCTTATAATTTCAAGGTCTTAGATTTACTCGTATATACTGCTAGTAAAGAGCTGCAGTTATATCTTTGGTATATATGGGTAGTCAGGGTCCTAGGAATTATAAGGTAAATACCATCATTTCTAGGCCTCAAGCAAGTCAGGGATTCCATACAATTGCGGTATTTTCATTCTGAGTATCAATTTGTATGAATTCATCACACAATTTTAATCTTTTTTTGGTACTTCATAAATTTTTGACATTTCTGGCTTCTCGGTTGATCCACTTTACCTATTCGCTCTGATACCAGCTGAAAGATCCCTGCCCCCTGCGCACAACAATTCGGGGGTGCTAGTAGCGGAAGTAGCACTTCTTGCGCAGGGTAGGGCCTCTCACTTGGGGCCTCACCCACGGATATCCGGACAAGAGACTAATCCCTCGGTTCTCCCAAAACTGAATCCGGAAAAACTTCCCTCGCCCAGAAAGCATGGGCGATTCCTCCACGATATTTTTATTCTAACGTAGTCAAGAGCCTTAACTAGCCAAACTGATCCGATCGAAACCGTTAGTTGCACGGTTAGATCAGGGAAGAGGCTTGCACTTGGATCATAGAGATCAATGCTTTTTTCCTCATCAAGAGGCACAACCATTGATTCTTTTCTATAGTATGAAGACCATCCGGGATTTACTTCATCTATCGCACCATAATAGAATTGAGTCTCATTTTAGGGATCCATCAGTCCAGCCTAACCCCATCCAATCCCATGGGTTAGTAGCCAACTGCCCAACCACTGTAGTGATGGGATACCTTTAGGAATTTGGTTAGGTTTTGTCCCGGGTACTAGGGAAAAGAATTCCCAGGCCCCATAGCCAGCGCTTCATGCAAACTTCAAGCTAGTCACACCACTTACACACCCAATATGAAATTGCCTGTTTCACAAATTCAGTTGACTTTAAAACAATCTTTTAATGAAACCATAGATTCACTGATTATAATTCTCCAAAATATCCGGTTGAATTCTAATTTCCAATCATTCCTTCATTGGTGTACCTATGGCATCATTGGCAACCAGAACGCTCACCGCCTGTCCACTCAGGGGCATTTTCAATAGTTCCTAGCTCATAGTACTCGAAAATATATTCACTTATAAAAATCCAAATGGGCTTTCCGTTGAAGATCAGCAAGATCAACCAACAGATCCATATAAAAGAGCCATGGACTCATCCGTTGAGGACCAGCAAGGTCAATCAACCAGATCCATGCCCGAATTCAGAAAATAACTCTTACTCCTTGTTCCATTATCTTCCTCGACGCACGCGTGGGTATCGTCGGCAACCCCGAGCCCAAGCACTGTAATATGGTTAGCACCCTCTGGGATTCTTTGCAGTTCACTCATAGGTCGCTTCCTTGGTCTCCCTCATCCACCGTACCAGAAGCTCACCATTTAAATCAAACCGAGGCTTGTCAAGACCTCCGCCGACCTTGCTACGCGAGACGTCCTCCATTGACTCTCCGTCAGGCTCTTGCAACTTTATCATTTGGGTCTCCACAACCTCATTTACAAGACGGTCAAGATGCTTCCCCAGCATTCTTAACATAAAACAGTCATTTAAAAACAGGTCATAAATACAGTTCTTATGATAAACTCTCGTCTTTCTACATTGTTCCACATCAATCCACGTCCAATCATATGTATTCCCATCGTCCTTCATCCATTTTAATCACATCATTTTTTATCTCATCACATCTATCCACATTTATTCTCATCACATCTATCCACATTTATTCTCATCACATCTCATTCATTCGCATCTACCCATATCCACATCTCATCACATCACATTCATTCATATCTCATCCATTTATATCTACCCCAATCCACATCACATCTCATCACATCCATTCCACATCACATCTCATCCATTCACATCTATCCTGATTCACATCACATCTCATCCATTCACATCTATCTTGATTCACATCACATCATATCTATCCCGATTCACATCACATCACATCCATTTCACATCACATCTCATTCATTCACATCTATCCCGATTCATATCACATCACATCACATCTTCATTCATTCACATCTATCTCTCATCACATCACATCACATCACATTTATTCACATCATATCTCATACATACACATCTCATCTCATACATCCACATCACATCTCATTTATTCACATCATATCTCATACATACACATCTCATCTCATACATACACACACATCTCATTTATTCACATCATATCTCATACATACACATCTCATCTCATTCATCCATATCCATTCATTCATTCGCATGCACATCTATTCACATCTATCACTTACATCCATCCATTCACATCCATCACATCACATCCATTCATTCACATCATCCATCGCATCACATCCATTCATTCACATCCACCACATCACATCCATTCATTCACATCCATCACATCACATCCATTCATATCCATCACATTCATACTCATCACATTCACATCCACATCCCCTTTACATCACATCACATCACATCCACATCCATTTACATCACATCACATCCACATCCCTTTACATCACATCACATCTCATTTACATCCGTATCCACATCCATTTACATCACATCACATCTTATCACATAACCTCACAACTCATTCTCATCTTATCATTCACATTCACATTCATTTACATCACATTCTTTCACATACACATCCACATCCATTTACTTCACATCTCATCCTTTCACATATCCTCTCTTCTCATTCTCATCTCATCATTCTCATCCACATTCATTTACTTCACATCTCATCCACATTCATTTACATCACACCCCATCCTATCACATCCCATTCGCATCTTATTACATCCATTCACATGCTATCGCATCCCATTTACATCTTATCACATCCATTCACATCCTATCGCATCCCATTTACATCTTATCACATCCATTCACATTCTATCACATCACATCCATCTTATCACATCCATTCACATTCTATCACATCACATCCATCCTATTTACATCTTATTCTCATTTATTAGCTTTTTCTACTTTAATACTGGATAATGGGACTTTTTTCTAAATTTCAGCCAATTGCTTGGCCTAGATAAAGGTTCTTTTTCTCGACGGCTATTTCCATTTTCTTTCTCAAATTTCTCAAGTGAATTATATTCAATATTCTTCTTTTGAATAAAAGAATTCATGGGATTTACAAAAATCAATTTTACCCATATTTCTCAATAATGCTCAAAATTTCACTTTTCATAAATATTCATAATTTGAATTATGCTAAAAATTTCTCTTTTTCCATTTAATGTATTGGATCTCAAATATCATGGGATTCCTCTTTTGCATTTAAATGATTACATTCAAATTTCATGAGAATTCCTCTTTTATCATAAAATAAATTTATCTGAAATTTCTCTTTTCTTTAATAAAAATATCCATTATCCAAATATGCCAAGAATTCCACTTTTCCCATTTAAATGATTGAATTCCAATTGTCATGGGAATTCCTCTTTTATCATTTAAATTTTTTCATGCATAAAATAAATTTATCTAAAATTTCTCTTTAAATTTAAATAAACTAACCATTAATTCCAATATGCCAAGAATTCCACTTTTTCAATTGAATTCCAATTGCCATGGGAATTCCTCTTTTATCATTTAAATTCTTTCATGCATAAAATAAATTTATCTAAAATTTCTCTTTAAATTTAAATAAAATAACCATTAATTTCAATATGCCAAGAATTCCACTTTTCTCATTTAAATGATTGAATTCCAAATGTCATGGGAATTTCTCTTTTATCATTTAAGTTTTCTCATGCATAAAATAAATTTATCTAAATTTTCTCTTTTGAATTTAGATAAATTATCCATTATTCCAATATACCAAGAATTCCACTTTTTCTATTTAAATGATTGAATTCCAAATGTCATGGAAATTTCTCTTTTATCATTTAAATAAAATTACCATAATTTTCTCTTTTCTTAATTATTTAATTATGCATAAACCTTAAAAATTAACTTTCCATTGAATGTGATGAAAATCATTCTTTTAGCATAGGATGATTAATCCTAGAATATGGTAGGAAGTCCTCTTTTTACGTTATGCATAAGAATGAGTTTATGTATTAATTTCCTAAAAATTTTACCATAGCTCCGCTACTATTACTAACAATTTTTTAAATTTTTGAAAAGCATACGACTTAGTAATATAATTATGATAGTATAGCTATCTTTTAGCCTAAAATCCATTTTATGGATTTAATCAAAAGATTATCATAGTTTTTAAAGCATAAAAGTATAAAAACCGTTTTTCTTAACCTCTAGCTTCACAAGCCTAGAGTTTGATTTGTGAATAGAGAATTTTCTCCATGAGAAGTATCATTTGAATAGAGAATTGGTCATAGGAATGACCATTCTTTGGGGGTGAGAGAGATTAACTTAAAAAGCATCCTATTTAAGCATAAATGTAAACTTTTCTTTAATTATTCATTACATCATTTAAGAAAAGGTTGATTTGCATTATAAACACTTGATTTAGAAACTTCTCAAGCTTGAGAGGGGTCGAGAAGTGAAATCATTGAGAAAACCGATAAAATACACCTTACCACTTGATTTTGCTTGCTTCTCTATCTGAAGCCCACATCCAATCATTTGGTTAGTATGTTAAGAGGAGAGCTCCAAGGAAGGTTGAGAGAGAGAGAAACTCTAATTTCTCCAAAATGTAGAGGATTTTTAAAGGATAATAAAAAATATCATTATTTTAATGTAATACTGGCATGGTATAGTTCACAACAAAACACTATGGATCTGTTTATAGGTGAGAGGGAGGCCTCAAACCAAGTCCAACTGGGTTCTAGAGTTTTCCAGGTTCAGTTTTGCTAAATTTGGACAAGATTTCTACCTAGTTTGGCTCCCTTTTGATTTGGTTTGATCCAGGAGAGAGGAGAGATAAAAATATCATAATTTTTTTGAATTAAAAACTTATCCACATGTGTGAATTAGGTGCCTACCTCAAGTGGCTCCCCCCTCCTTAGCAAGGTGTCAAAAATGCATCATTAATCCAAAATATCTCATTTTTTTAGTAATATCTCATAGTTTTTAACTAATAAACCCTGTACTCAGTCAACTCTTCATCTTATGTGAGAATTTACTCATTTTTGGGTATTTTATTTTATTCTTTAGATTTATCTCTTCCCAACATGTGGATTAATCCAATTAGCCCATTGGAACCTTAATTGGACCATAATCCAAAAATTTCTGAAAATGTAGACTCTTAGTCTAAGGTCCTTTATACACATTTTCAATTAACTCCAAATGCACATTGGAAAGTTTTTTTGAATTTCTGTTTCAGGGGAATCCATTTTAGACACTAGGAGGATTTTTATATCCAAAGATATCTTAATTTTGGATTGTCTCTCTTTAGACATTTTCTCTCTCTAGGCCAAAACATGATAAAACAAGATCTTTCTTCTATTTCAGAGAGGGGAATAATTTCAAGAACAGGAGAGGTTCTTACCCCTTTATACCTCAAAGGCTAGAGGGAGGAATCTTACATCCTACCCCACTTAAAAAAATACGAGATGTCCTCATCTCGCAGAGCTGGAGTACAAACTCTTTTCCTTAAGATCCAACTGATTCTAGGATTCCTTATAGATTGGTCAACCAAATAGAATCCTGGGATAAATATCCCTTGTACACGGAAAACTTTTAGAACTTATTATGAGATAACAATTCATTTAAAACATATCATTCATATCCTTAACACAATAATGGTCCATCAGACTGAAAATTTCATCTGAACATTCCTCCATGGGAATAACTTGATCCACTGGGTTAAGGGTTAACAGCAGCAATCTGCCGGCACAATCCACTAATCATGTAGTGATTTACTGAATTAATTACCGCCATTCTAGTTATTAACATCATTACTGGGATTCTTCCCATTCATCCTCATTGTGGTTTTGTTCAACTTATCTTCTTTCAACCAGAATTCAGGAATCATCACCTTTCAGTCAGAATCCAAATCAACTCAACAATTCTCAACCAGAACTCTAAAATCATATCAACCAGCATTCGAATTTAGCATTTGGATAGCATTTTTGCTTATAATTTCAAGGTACTATTGGTAAAGAGCTACAGTTATACCCTCGGTATATACGGGTAGTCACGCTCCTTGGAATTATAAGGTAAATACTATCATTTCTAGGCCTCAAGCAAGTCAGGGATTCCATACAATTGCAATACTCCCATCTGAAGACCCAATTTCAATTTATGAATCTTCATTCTGAATATCAATTTGTATGAATTTCATCACACAATTTCAATCTTTTTCTGGTACTTCATAAATTTTTGACATTACTGGCTTCTCGGTTGATCCACTTTAGCCAATTTGCTCTGATACCAGCTGAAAGATCCCTACCCCCTGCGCACAACGAATTCGGGGGTACTAGTAGCGGAAGTAGCACTTCTTGCGCAGGGCAGGGCCTCTCACTCGAGGCCTTGCCCACCACGGATATCCAGACAAGAGACTAATCCCTCGGTTCTCCCAAAACCGAATCCGGAAAAACTTCCCTCGCCCAGAAAGCACAGGCGATTCCTCCAGGATATTTTTATTCTAACGTAGTCATCAAGAGCCTTAACCAACCAAACTAATCCGACCGAAACCATAAGTCGCACGGTCAGATCAGTGAAGACACTTGGATCATAGAGACCAACACTTTTTTCCTCATCAAGAGGCACAACCATTGATTCTTTTCCATAGAACAAAGACAATCCAGGATTTACTTCATCTATCGCACCATAACAGAATTGAGTCTCATTTTAGCGATCCATCAATCCAGCCTAGTCCCATCCAATCCCATGGGACCCATTGCCAACCACCCAACCACTGTACTGATGGGATCCATTTAGGAATTTGGTTAGGTTTTGTCTCGGGTACCAAGTAAAAGAGTTCCCAGGCCCCCTAGCTGGCGCTTCATGCAAACTTCAAGCTAGTCACACCACTTACACACCTAATATGGAATTTCCTGTTTCACAGATTCGGTTGACTTTAAAACAATCTTTTAATGAAACCATAGAATCACTAAATATAATCCTCCAAAATATCTAGTTGAATTCTAATTTCCAATCATTCCTTCATTGGTGTACCCATGGCATCATTGGCAACCAGAACACTCACCGCATGTCCACTCAAGGGCCTTTTCAATAGTTCCTAGCTCATAGTACCCAGAAATATATTCACTTACATCTCATTCATTCGCATCTACCCATATCCACATCTCATCACATCACATTCATTCGCATCTCATCCATTCATATCTACTCCAATCCACATCACATCTCATCACATCCATTCCACATCACATCTCATCCATTCACATCTATCCCGATTCACATCACATCTCATCCATTCACATCTATCTCGATTCACATCACATCACATCTTATCCATTCAAATCTATCCCGATTCACATCACATCCAATATATATCAATCACATTCATACTCATCACATTCACATCCACATCCCATTCACATCACATCACATCCACATCCCTTTACATCACATCACATCTGCATCCACATCCATTTACATGACATCACATCCTATCACATAACCTCACATCTCATTCTCATCTTATCATTCACATCCACATTCATTTACATCACAGTCTTTCACATACACATCCACATCTATTTACTTCACATCTCATCCTTTCACATATCCCCTCATCTCATCATTCTCATCCACATCCATTTACTTCACATCTCATCCACATTCATTTACATCACACTGCATCCTATCACATCCCATTCGCATCTTATTACATCCATTCACATCCTATCGCATCCCATTTACATCTTATCACATCCATTCACATCCTATCGCATCCCATTTACATCTTATCACATCCATTCACATCCTATCGCATCTCATTTACATCTTATCACATCCATTCACCTCCTATCACATCCCATTTACATCTTATCACATCCATTCACATTCTATCACATCACATCCATCCTATTCACATCCCATTCGCATCTTACTATATCCATTCGCATCCTATCACATCCCATTTACATCTTATCACATCTATTCACATTCTATCACATCTCATTCACATCTATTAACATCCTTTCGCATCCCATTTACAACTTATCACATCCATTCACATTCTATCACATCACATCCATCCTATTCACATCTTATTCCCATTTAGTAGCTTTTTCTACTTCAATACTGATAATGGGACTTTTTTCTAAATTTCAGCCAATTGCTTGGCCTAGATAAAGGTTCTTTTTCTCGACAGCTATTTCCATTTTCTTTCTCAAATTTCTCAAGTGAATTATATTCAATATTCTTCTTTTGAATAAAAGAATTCATGGGATTTTCAAAAATCAATTTTACCCATATTTCTCAATAATGCTCAAAATTCCACTTTTGATAGATACTCATAATTTGAATTATGCTAAAAATTTCTCTTTTTCCATTTAATTTCTTGGATCTCAAATATCATGGGAATTCCTCTTTTGCATTTAAATGATTACATTCAAATGCCATGAGAATTCCTCTTTTATCATAAAATAAATTTATCTAAAATTCCTCTTTTTTTTAATACCATTATCCAAATATGCCAAGAATTTCACTTTTCCCATTTAAATGATTGAATTCCAATTGTCATGGAAATTCCTCTTTTATCATTTAAATTTTTTCATGCATAAAATAAATTTATCTAAAATTCCTCTTTGAATTTAAATAAACTAACCATTAATTCCAATATGCCAAGAATTCTACTTTTCCACTTGAATTCCAATTGCCATGGGAATTCCTCTTTTATCATTTAAATTCTTTCATGCATAAAATAAATTTATCTAAAATTTCTCTTTAAATCTAATTAAAATAACCATTAATTTCAATATGCCAAGAATTCCACTTTTCTCATTTAAATGATTGAATTCCAAATGTCATGGGAATTCCTCTTTTATCATTTAAGTTTTCTCATGCATAAAATAAATTTATCTAAATTTTCTCTTTTAAATTTAGATAAATTATCCATTAATTCCAATATACCAAGAATTTCACTTTTCCTATTTAAATGATTGAATTCCAAATGTCATGGGAATTTCTCTTTTATCATTTAAATTAAATTACTATAATTTTCTCTTTTCTTAATTATTTAATTATGCATAAACCTTAAAAATTAACTTTCCATTGAATGTGATGAAAATCATTCTTTTAGCATAGGATAATTAATCCTAGAATATGGTAGGAAGTCCTCTTTTTATGCTATGCATAAGAATGAGTTTATGTATTAATTTCCTAAAAATTTTACCATAGCTCTGCTGCTATTACTGATAATTTTTTAAATTTTTGAAAAGTATAAGACTTAGTAATATAATTATGATAGTATAGCTATCTTTTAGCCTAAAATCTATTTTATGGATTTAATCAAAAGATTATCATAGTTTTTAAAGCATAAAAGTATAAAAACTATTTTTCTTAACCTCTAGCTTCACAAGCCTAGAGTTTGATTTGTGAATAAAGAATTTCTCCATGAGAAGCATCATTTGAATAGAGAATTGGTCATAGGAATGACCATTCTTTGGAGGTGAGAGAGATTAACTTATAAAGCATCCTATTTAAGCATAAATTTAAACTTTTCTTTAATTATTCATTACATCATTTAATAAAAGCTTGATTTGCATTATAAACACTTGATTTCGAAACTTCTCAAGCTTGAGAGGGGTTAAGTAAAATCATTGAGAATAGAAGAGAAAACCATTAAAATACACCTTACCACTTGATTTTGCTTGCTTCACTATCTTAGAAGAAGCCCCCAACCAATCAATTGGTTACTATGTTGAGAGGAGAGCTCTAAGGAAGAGAGAGAGAGAGAGAGAGAGAGAGAGAGAGAGAGAGAGAGAGAGAGAGAGAGAGAGAGAGAAACTCTAATTTCTCCAAAATGTAGAGGATTTTTAAGGGATAATAAAAAATATCATTATTTTAATGTAATACTGGCATGGTATAGTTCACAGATTTTTTTTACAAAAGACTAAGGATCTATTTATAGGTGAGGGAGGCCTCAAACCAAGTCCAACTAGGTTCTAGAATTTTCCAGGTTTAGTTTGACTGAATTTGGACAAGATTTGGGCCTAGTTTGGCTCCCTTTTGATTTGGTTTGATCCAAGAGAGAGGAGAGATAAAAATATCACAATTATTTTGAATTAAAAACTCATCCACATGTGTGAATTAGGTGCCTACCTCAAGTGGCTCCCCCCTCCTTACCAAGGTGTCAAAAATGCATCTAAAATATCTCATTTTTTAGTAATATCTCATAGTTTTTAACTAATAAACCCTGTACTCAGTCAAATCTTCATCTTATGTGAGAATTTACTCATTTTTGGGTATTTTATTTTATTCTTTGTATTTATCTCATCCCAACACTTGGATTAATCCAATTGGCCCATTGGAACCTTAATTGGACCATAATCCAAAAAATTCTGAAAATGTAGACCCTTAGGCTAAGGTCCTTTATACACATTGTCAATTAATTCCATATGCACATTGGAAAGTTCTTTTTGAATTTTTGTTTCAGGGGAATCCATTTTAGACACTAGGAGGATTTTTATATCCAAAGATATCTTAATTTTGGATTGTCTCTCTCTAGACATTTTCTCTCTGTAGGCCAAAATAGGGTAAAACAAGATCTTTCTTCTATTTCAGAGAGGGGAATAATTTCAAGAACACAAGGAGAGGTTCTTACCCCTTTATACCTCAAAGGTTGGAGAGAGGAATCTTACATAGAAGACACAATAGTTTGGGATTGGACCAAATTCTTGCTCACTCTGGCCTCTTCCTCTACACCAGTATCCCAACATGAAGCAATAGAGGTCATAGGTCTAGGGGAACTAGCATTTTATCGACAACCTCGCAAGAAGGTCTCTCAAGAGGAGTCATCAGAGGCACCTATAATCCCTTCTAGATGTACTCATATTCAGAATTAGTGAAGAAAGAGATGCACAAAATGGAAGAGGCCCGGTATCATTGTTCCCATTGAGCAATCCGAGTGGTTAACACCTATAGTGGTGATTCTCAAAAATAAGACCAACAAGATTAGGATATGTGTAGACTTTAGAGTGCACAATCCATTAGAACATTTTGGAGTCATTTGTAGGGCCTTCTAAGAAATTCATGAATTCATATTTTCTCTCTCTAGAAAAATGTACAAATATAAAATAACTGAATTTTAAGATGTGATTATTCTATTCTTGCATTTATGAATAGCTGCAAGCTTGTCATAAATTCGAATCCTAATATAACCTTATTTTAATATAATTCTTGTCAGCTTGTCATAAAGTAGTTATTTTTTAGTCTTATACACCAAGATAGGGCTCTTTAATGAAGCATTTCACTCTTAGAATTGAAATTCTATAATAAACCCCTTGATAGTATAAGCAAGATATTATCACCCTCTCATCACCCTTACTACACGTAGTCCGTGGAGAGCAACAGTGTAAGCAACCATTCTACTAATGAGCTTAATGAAGTAGATAACAAGAGAAAATATCATCTCCACATTGATCTTGATAGTGAGTATGAGCCCATTCAAAAGCGCAGAAAACAATCTGCAATGCTCTCATCAAATGATAAGGCAAACATGAGAGAGTCTAGTTTGCAGCACATAGATCTTTTGGTGTGATGGATCAATCTATCCTATCAACCCTACAAACGCTTCCCATCCTCCCTTCTCTAATCCCACAACTTTATTATGTTTTATAGGAGATGGAGTCAATGGATTGCTAGGATACTGTCAATCCATTGCTGCCTATGCAAATAGTGAAAGGCAATACTCTCAATACCAAGCAGCTCAACTTCTTCGTTCAACAGAAGAGTGCAGGGCACTAAAATTGAGAATGGAGGAAAATGATATTAAACTTGCAAGACTACGAAAATAGTTCAGGCAAAAGGAAACAAGCGTTGAACTACAACAAAGCAAGACAAAGCTCAAGAACTTTGAGAACCTGAAGCTTGACTCGGGTGGGCTAAAGAAAAGAATCCAAGCAATAAGGTAAGAGATGTATTTAAAGCTTTGTTTATTTTGTGTTTTTGATGTTAGAACTTATCATTAGGTGGCTTAAAGAAAAGAATCCAATCAATAAGGTATGACTGTGTTAGAAATTATCATTGACTGTGTTCTTAATGTCAGAAATTATCATTGTTGTAACTACAGGGTTGTACTGTGTCCTGACAAGGAAAATATTAATCCGAATATCCATCCAGCAAAGCAATTGAAACCTTTGCTTACATCAAGAATGGCAAAGGAAATTTTGTATAGGAAGAGAAGTTCAAGGTGGTTAAAAGAGATATAATAGAATAATTTGTCAGTAGTAATGCAGTCTTCACAACAGAAATACATGAAGCTATGGACATTAATGGAGTCAGTCGAAGAGGTTACAATGCTATTCAAAAATCACTATCTTCAGTTCTTGATTCCAAGGGAATCAAGGGGAAACTACTTCCAACTCCTACAGATGTCTGGAGATTTTGGGACAAGCTTAATGCAGAGGTATTGCAATACATCGGTAAACCTTACCACATTGAAGAGGAGTTCAATGGAGAAAGTGGCAGCATTCAATACAGTCAATTCAATAATATATTCCTAGATATGGAGCTTTTGTAAAAGAGAATGGTAGAGTTCTATGATAGCACTTACGAGGAGACAGGGGGTGTGCTTCAATTTGTCATCAAGCTTGATGAATGTGAGATTATCAAAGAGAAAAAGGTAGAAAGAGTGGCAATAACACTAATGAATAGAGCACTCAATAAATGTATAAAGGATTTCATGGTGTAATCTGAAACAAATATATGGTGGCTAGGATCATTTGAGGTAAATCATATTGCATTTATCTACAGACTTGTTTTTCTATTGTTTAGGAAGAAAGTTGACATCATCTATTTATCTGTAGTATAGGTCAAGAAAGAAGATCATGAAACATTGTTTTGGGTGTTTCATCGTACACCCATTCCTAAATTGATTAGTGAAACAGATGAAGGGAAACATAATCATTAGCGTCGACAAGGGAGACTTCCAAGTCCAGTGGCATCTTGCAGGTGACCTCAAGACTCTCAAGTGCTTATTCAATTGCAGCAAGGAAGCTAACGCAAGGTCACCCTATCTTTATTGCATGGATTCCGCAAAAGAGCTAGACTCTAAGTGGTGGAGAAGACCACCAAACCGAAATTTGATTGATGAGAACTTTTGCCCTGTATTTGAGATTCCTCTCATCAATGTACATATTTGTACCCTTCATGCGTTGTGCCGTATCATTAAGAAAATGGCCTTTCTCTTCATTGGCTTTGCTTGGAAGATAAAGAAGGTGCCAGAGAGAAAAGAAGCCCTTTCCTCATTGGAAAAGGTGTTGTCTAAGATTAGTGGACTACATGGAGGGAACGTTCGTATTCTAAAAGACACTAAAGCAATCAACCAATGAGAAGGATGTACCAATGAAACCATCAATTGGAGGTGTTAAAGCAAGAAGATTTCTATCAAAACCCCTCACAGCCAGAAACACAAAAGTACCAAGACAAGAAAAGTATATAAATCTAACTACATTAGCAAAATCAAGTATGAACAATGGAAAAATCTCCATAATGCAGTGAAAGATCAAGAGATTGAATCAAGGCATTCCAAGGCAGCAGAGGTTTGGCGATCAATTGATGTTCTTTTTAGAATGTGTGACAAAGTTAATTAGACACACAACAAGATAAAAAGAGCTTTCAAGACAACCTGCAAACTTTCAAAAGAGTCATGAAGATAGCTTGGACAAATTCCAACATAACACACTACATGGTAAGGTTCATGATTATGTTCTTTTAGTTGATATACACAACTGATTGATGCACTCAAGGGATGGAAAAATATGGCACAAAATGCATATTTCAGGCATACACAACATGGTGGAGGAAGGAGAAAAGCAAACAGCATGCATGAAGTATTCCAATGGTTCTACTGCAGAATACTCCAACAACTACATAGGAAAGAAACCTTAAAGCTGTCTAAGATGCTTCAGACACTTAGAGATATAGAAAAGAGAAAACAAAAAAGATCTAAAGCTTTTAAAAACTCAAATGGAGAGAAAAAAAGATTTATGTAAATCATCGCTGGATTAATAGAATGTAATGATACAAGAAATTTTTGAATACAATCTCAGGATTCTCTGTCCCTGAGTAAATTATTGCTAACATGGTGTGCTGGTTGCTTGAATCTAAGTAGAAAATGTTTTCCATACTCATCTAACTCCTCAGGATTCTCTATACCTAAGGATAGAGAATTAGCAGTGTATGTAAGAAAGTAAGCTCTCCTAGAAGCTCTTAATCCAGGGTAGTATCCAAAAATATCTATTACACTTACTTTCTCTACAAGAATTATCTTATCATATATTTTGGGTATTATTGTACCACCAAGAAAGTGAGAGAGTGTCTTGAACAAGAAATTTGCTAAGACACCCTATTGGCTCATAGAATTATGGTATATCAAAGTCTTTGTAGTTGATAATCTCTTCAGGTAGTAAGATAATGCAACATCTCTACCATGGTAGCTCCGATTGTGCCTCTGTAGAAATTGATCTGGCTCTTCCATAAAGGCATGCAAGAAATTTGAATACCACAGAAATATGAGAGAGAGAGAGAGAGAGAGATTCCAGTACCTAAGTGCTTTCATCTGCTACAAACGCGTTGTTGATCCAGAGATCTATTGAGCTCTCTTTTGTCAGCGTCCTCTTGTCCACCCAGTCTCGTGTAGAGTCCTCTAGCTTATCAAAACCGTGATCCTCCTTTTCGAAAGACTGATTGTCTGGGACTAATCCATCCTCCCTATACTGCCTTGCCTTATTGAAACACTTCCTTAGACAATATTTGCCATCAAAATTCAACTCGAGGGCCTCATCATCACTAGAGTCCTTTGAAATAAATCCCTCCTCTCCATCATAAAGATTGGCTATGGTAGATAGAGCGTAGTCTTCATGTATCCTAAATGTATTCTGTATGTCACTCAAAAGGAGAT